>NW_026018518.1:0-11661 GCF_020466585.1 Dendroctonus ponderosae
TTATAAAATAGTATGTAAATATTTCCTAAACAAGCAGGAAATATGGGTTTAGTTAACTAGATTATGCGCTAATGAGAATCGGCTAAAGTGGAATAACGGAAACAACAATAACAAATGTGAGGTTTAGCAGATTAAATTAATAAACTGAAGCAAAACCCGATATGAAACATTTCTACGTCTGTGCGCTAATTACTTAACTAAACGAATGTTTTTCCAGTTTGTGCGGACGCCCGCAGAGTAATACCTTGTTMTTTCGTGTAATGCCAAGTATTATGTTAATAATTAATACTTAGTAAAGTTGCTGCATTATTAGGGAATACCATTTTTCGCATACAGTTGTTGTCGARTTCTAAAATAACGTATAGTTAAATTAATTGTATCTTACTCGAACTGTACAAACTTAACAAATTAAACGGAACTGTAGCTAATCGCTCTGCAAGAAATATATTATTTTATTTAATCCGTACCAATGTAGTATAATTAATAAGGAGATATTTTAATAAATTTCTGATGCCTGCTGAAGTACGAAGGATAGTATTTTCTTTTGGAAATACGAGCCGAACAAAATTTTTTAGGTTAAAATCAATCATTTCTCTATAAAAATTATAATAAATCTTCACACACAAAGTAGCAAAAATGTATATAAATAAGGGCAGAAAATTAGAAAAGGAATTCAAAATAAATCTTCTGCGCCCTGCTGAAGTAAGGATGATCACAATATTTTGTTGTAGAATTAAAAACCGTTTAAATTTCTTTAAGTTAAAATCATTATTAAATCTTTAAAAATTATAATGAATCGTAGCAGACAAAATAGCAAAAACGTACATAAAAAAGGGAAGAAAATAAGCAAAGAAATTTAAAACAAATTTGCTGGTCCCTGGTGAAATATAAAGGATCATAATATTTTCTCTTGGAATTAAAAGCCGTGAAAATTTATTTCGGATAAAATCAATTTTATTTCTATAAACATTATAATGAATCTTCTGAACAAAGTAACAAAAACGAACATAAAAAGAAGGCAGAAAATAAGTAAGATGGATCACAATATTTTTATTTGGAACTAGAAACCGTGCAAATTTGCTTAGATGAAAATCTATCTGATCATTATAAAATTCTAATCAATATTATCACACAAAACAGCAGAAATGTAAATCAAAAAAGCACAGAAAATAGAAAATAAATTGAGAATGATCTTTCAGTGATCTGGTTAAGTAAAATGGATCACAATAATTGCTTTTGTAATTAAAAAGCTTGCTAATTCCCTTAGGTTAAAATTAACGTTCTCCATATAAAAATTATAATGAATCTTAAGACACAAAATAGCAAAAAACGTAAATCAAAAAAGAACAAAAAATAAGGAATTTAATTTAACTCAAATTTTCTGCTTCCTACGAAAGAATGAAGGATCAAATTTTCGAATTAAAAGTCGTGCGAATTTCCGTGAGTTAAAATCAAGCTGATCTTTATAAAAATTATAATAAATCTTGTCATTCTTCCTTTCTTACTTAAGCAGTCAATATTTGAATAAATGCTATACGATAATTAAAAATAAGACTAACCAGAAATCTGCTTGCTGACGTGAAAAAAATTGACTGTATTAAATTATTTCTAAATATTGTGTTTGATATCTTGTGTTTATTACACTATAAACTTATTTTTTCTTTCAATGCATACTTTTTCATCCATGTTAATTTATTCCAATTCTCAATGGCTTATTCAGTAATACAATTTTTGAGTAAATGTGAACTCATCCAATAAATAGAACTTCCGCCCCAAACTGAAGTATCTGCAAGGGTGTGTACACTTCTTGGCTTTTACGCTATATTGCTTCGGCTAATCGGATCGAAAATTTCTTTCCGTTTAATAGATATTGCATTGAAAACCTAGTCAAATGGAAATTGAAAGATCTCTTGATTTTTATGGATGAAATAAACCATTGTATGTAAGAAATCCTAATTGTTATTGCAACTTCTTTAGAGGGAATGATTGGACAGAGCAGAATGTAATTTCGGAAACAGTCGTTTGAAGAAGAGATTCTATTTAAAATACTATAATGTTGGTTAGGGGTTGTTTCAGAAAGGTGCAATTATTATACTTAAGATTGATATACAGGCAGAATCAAAGTCAGAGTTGGTTTGTTTGTCGCCAAATAACAGCAGTATTGTCCTGCAGTTGAATCTTCGCACACATTTAACAACATTTGTTTGCTTTGATCATTCTGTTCTGTTATGGAACCGACTTGTGCTAATGTTTATTTTTGTTTCAGCCATCTAAATAAATGTGGCCAAACAGCCTTACAGCTGGGTAAGTAGGGATATTCATATTTTTCATATAATTCAACAAAACGACTAACAAAAATTGCCAATTTTCGTAAGTGACGTTTTACGCTTCCTCTCAAGAAGTTTCTCAATTTTAATTAAATGTCCGCTCTAGACTTTGATCATTCCGACGCACAACTGTTTTTGTTTAGCTGAATATGCCGGATTTCGCCGCAAAATCTTCATACTCACGCACACAAATAGTGAATTTCATGCAAACAAGAGGCTTAACTTGACACCATGCTGTCTGTACTCTCTCCTTCCGAGAAACTTTTTCGGAACCCTTTGCAAATTATTTGCTCAACGAATTGTGATGACAGTAGACTGAAAGGATTCAACCAACAATCTCACTAAATCCTCAAAGTTCCGTTAGAACGAATCTATTCAAAAATTCCAATTGTTTTGTCACAGTCTAAAATTGTCCGTTCTACAGAACAGAACCGCTGTTCCAAGGATGGAAAGAATTAAAAGCCATCATGTTTTCTTTTGACTGCATTWTGTGAGTTTGACGAAGCTCAAATTTGAATGATAACGGAATATTTCATCTGACGACTTTGTGAGTTAGAAAGCTGTATCATATGAAACAAGGAACTRATGGAACAGCGACTGTAAGCAGAACGCGAATCATGTGATGGAAAAATTAAGAACCAGGATTAGTGTGATTTCGAATGCAATATAATTCATCATATTGCATACATTTATATGTAATTTACGAAGATTTAATCTAAAACAATTTAATTTTAAGCATTACAGAATCTATAAAGATAGGTAGGTAATAAAAATTATTCAAAATAAAATGTTTAAAGTCACTTCACTGCATCTGACCTTTAAGGCATACCAAGTTAAGCAAAGTTTTTTGAAATACCTCAGAACTGATGATGGATAAGTCATACAAATGTAATAACGTTATTCCTAAATTTGTTTATTTGGTCGCATCAAATATTGCTGAAGAGTCAACAATTGAGTCCATTCTTGCCTAATTAGGAAGCATTTTGCTATAGGCTCAATATAGGTTTAACTATTGGATGGATTTGCATCAATGGGTCCCCTACGCAAACAGAGCCACATTTAAGCCGATTTACATTTCTAACGTTTTTCCTTTGCTTTCAACGGGGGAGTTCAAACGCTAAGAAGAAAAAGGGTGTTTCCTAGTTACCGGCGGGTATTAACAGTCCATTTGGCCTAGCTGAAGAGACCCGCACTAATCAACTGGTATAAATGGATAAATCAAAATAAAGTATGGACACGTGCACATGTTTGAGTTGATGGTTTTCGATGATACGCTTAATGGCTTAAGCAAAGTCGTTGAAATAATTGTTTGCTGATCTTCCATGATGTCCAATTAGGTAATTGATGTTGACGAATACAATTTTGCTCTAGTCGCTCATTCATTTTCTATTTACTGCTCTTTTTTAAAACCCATTTTAGTTTCGCTATAACAACAGCTGTTTGGAGCTCATATAATTAGGGATTACTTGACTTGAGCTTTTCCTTTGTCCACTTTATTATTAATATTTTAATAACTCAACATTTTTCTAGCTTTTTGTTGARGTTATTTTACCACATATTGTTTCAACAAAGTTTTCTTCTGTGTTTTYGATTTTTTCAACCGTAGTACCTACTATTAGCTTACAGTACACATATTTTATCAATTTATCTAGTCATGGKGGAAAATAAACCCGAAAGCGTGTTAAATGTATTAATTGAAACTCATGAAACATACCAAAATGGATATCCGCAAAGTTTGAAAACTCTATTTTATTTTAAAATGGCTGAGCAAAAATTAGAAATAAAATTTGTTTTTTTCTATGTGTAACTCAATTCTTAAAGATTCGTGCCTAGTCTACATTTGCCTGTGGTTTCTAAGTTTGTTTTGTTAGGTATTATTTAAAATGGCAGATTTATTTCATTAATTTTATATATTTATAAAACTGCATTTACCTAAGTGTTCTTTAATATCGGGGGAGTGCTCAGAAAAATTAAAAAAAAACTTGCCGTGGATTTCTGCTTGCAACTGAGCCTTATTTTGAGGAAACTATTTCGCTCCGGCAAAAATTTCGCTTCTTCCATCCAATTTACGAAAAACGCAATTCGGCCGAAAACGCTTCCAAAATCTCTGACATGACACAGACTATGACTATGTGGGTCATTTCATAAATAGAAAACGCTTGACAATTAATTCATTATAAAAGAGCATTGTCGCTTCCACGACATTTGCATTTAACGTCGGCAATTGTTAAATAGCAAAGACACAGAAATATTTTTTTGCGCAAAAAAATTGAATATTACAACATTTTTCGAAAAGCACAAAAATTCAAATAAATTGTTAGTGCATCAACTCAAAAAACTAGCTGATTTCAGCTGTCTAAGAAAAAAGTTCTGTTAGTTTTGGTACTAAGACGATCAAGAATTCATTTSCTTCCCAAAGCGGATCAACTCGGTTGCTTTTTCAAAATTTGARWCTTATATAGGAGCAAATTCACGGCGAGTTTTATTTACATCCGTCCTATCATTTGAAAAAGCATACTTTTTTTAGAACTTTGACCATGAATCAGATCTTCATCTTTTGAGCCAAAGAATAGCGACGCAGTGCGCKTTTGATCGTGAGCTWACGGGACACCGTGTACACATAAACGCAGCACYTACGAACGAGTAAACTKTATCTTACTTTTTAATGTAACACTRTTRCTCTCAATGTCGATCTTTAGACCCTGASAAGAATTTACTGAGAAGTTATATGGTTTTGTGCAAAATTATGGAGTCCTAATCAAAATATCTTGGAATCCGCGACGGCAAACCAAATTTATATCAAAGTTTGTATCAAAAGAATKCACCCATAAGGCMGAAATTACGCCCGATCTAACTATAAATATCTCATTGTTAGTTAGGTAATAAACCTATCTGTCAGATGGTCAGTTGAGTTGATGAACCATTTTTTAAATAAATGAAACTGATAATGTGCCAGAAAGGGGAGGTAAGCTTTCTCCTAGAGGTGATATAAACTAAAATTATTTATATAGGACCTCCATTCCAATAACTTCAAGTATAAAATTTATCGGGTTCCAGTAAAGAGAAACACATTTCTGTTAATTGCAGAAAAAGGAGTAATCTGAAACAATGTTATATCGACGCTTAAAATGTACGAAATTTGGTACCTACGTGCACAAAATTTCATACAAACCGGGTGATGGGTTTACGAGATATTTTAATTATTTCATAGCTTTATATCACCCTCCATCAAGAAGTAAGTTTCTCAGATCTCGAAGAATGGTGAAATCCTGCTGCAGTATAAAAACCTTCCAAACCATCAACTGACAAGGAAACAAATTCTGAAAACAATAAGCAGCATTGGAAAGTCAGTTCATTGATTGGCCATTATCCGTAAATCCTAGCCAGTTTTTTAATTTCGAATTTAGCAGGATGGTCCCTGAATTCTTCAGCACAGTTAAAATATCACCGCGAGAAAACACAACAGGGTTTCACGCCCTTGAAGCCGCAACAAAAACAAATTGAGGGCCAGAAAATTGTATGGGGGGTTGTGTGTATATGCTCTCGTTTACCCTTGTTATCTCAAGACTACAGTAGCGATGTGGCAGGAGGGACGCAGCCGGTGCTGAGTGCAAACACAGATAAGACCCTAAGTGGCCCTTTGGGCTCAAATCGCTCGCTGCGAACAGGACAACTCTATTAGCACAACAGCACCATTGGCCGCGATAATTCAGGAGCCTGCTGACCGCGCATATGCTCTAATTAATTTCATTTTATGAGTTCAGAAATGTGGTTAATGGGTTTGTAGGTAGATTTCAAATTATTAACATTTTTGCCAACCAAATCAAGACTCTATTAACCTTAATGGCGATTTGCAAAAGTGTAGACAGTAATAATAATCGGTGTCAAGTTTAGCGGGTTTGGGACGGTGAACAGAAACTCTTTATTTTCTTGAAAAAGCCTACGTTTCGACTATATATTTAGTCTTCATCAGGGCTATTCAACATTAAAGGGCTTCATGTCAAACAAACCAATATGTGCTGCCAGTGAAATCGCCAGTTTGTCTGCCCGTGAAGAACGTATTTATGTGCGTTATCAACCAGAATTCGGGTTTTTTGTGGATATGTGGTCATTGTCTTGACATGAAGCCCTTTAATGTTGAATAGCCCTGAGGAAGACTAAATATATAGTCGAAACGTAGGCTTTTTCAAGAAAATAAAGAGTTTCTGTTCACCGTCCCAAACCCGCTAAACTTGACACCAGTTTTCATAAACCAAGGACGCTAACGATGAATATTAGTAATAATAATGCATATTAAGAAGGGTCAGGTAATCACAGGTCACGTCGTTGCTTGCACCAAATGACAAAGTTGGGAGACGCGCCAAAGAAAATTTGGGGTGCTAAAATCAGTATGGCCCCGAAAAAACGAACATAAAACGAACTGTTAAACAAATAAATACCAAAAGGAATAAAGGTCACATCCGATGGCACCGAAATGAGAAAGTGTTTATGGTGGTATCGCATTTACGAGGGTGGTTTGAAATTTCCGTGCAAAAATGAAAACTACTTAATTTTTAGGACATATCATTTTCATTTTCCAATATAGTCTCCTTTTAGACATATACTTCTTCGAACTATGCTCTAGTTTCTACGATCAACTCTTTTTCGATCAACCCCCAAGTCTGCAAAGTAGGCATTTGTTCCTGCAATCACCTCCTCCTCTGAGTAAAATATTTTTCCGTCATCCATTTTTAAATATTGGTGATAGTCCGAGGGAGCCAAGTCTGGAGAATAGGGGCGTTGTGTGTTGTGGAACGAGCTCGAATCCTACTTCTAACAGTTTTGCGGCCACAACTGCTCAAGTGTGAGCTGGTGCATGGTCGTGATGAAAAGAAACTTTTTGTCGGCCAATCCTCGACGTTTTTCTTAATAATTTGCACCTGTAATAGTTTTACTGTCTATATGGCAACTCCGAAAATTTTGGAACAGTTATAAACTGTTCTAATTGAAAGTGCAGTCCCCATATTGTTTTATCAAAGCGCGAAATCGTCCGCGTGTTGAAAATTTCTCGACTTCCTCGATGTTTGGGGAGCAGAATGTGCCCAATCAAGTGGAGCTCAATCAAGCGGACTAAATATGCATATTAAATAATTGTCTCCACAGGTGCACTGCAGGCCTTACAGTCGTTTGAATTGACACAACCGAAATTCACACAATCAACAAGTTTATTTCGGATTTGAAGGACCAGTTTGGTTAACAGTGCCTAACACACTTATTTAAATACAAGAGAATCCGGGAGCGAGAATTGTTACAAACGCTAACAACTATGTTCGAGTAAAACAAAGGGGATCAAAATTTGACTATCACCGTGCTAAAGCGACCGGAACCGTCGATGGTTCTTTTTCAGCCCTTTGGCCTTTGTTACATGCGACAATAAAAATGTTTGAGTTTCTCGAACACTCGATTTAAACAAACGCTAAACACAAAGAAGTAAACGCTTCTGCTGGCTGAAACTTCGTGTGTCTTCTTCCAAGAGATGCTACTAACATAAAATAACTTCGGCAGAAGTTCGACGTTGTACCGACTTTTCAAACCACCCTCGTACAGAAATTCAGTATTTTGTTGTCTATAAAATTAGAAAAATTAACGTTAGTCGACATCCACCCAGGATAAGGAAGGGGGGTCATAGGAGTCATGACCAGGACGTTCCAGGTTCGCAAAACATATTCTCGTGCTATTCTCCAGTAACACAAAACTGCATCCATGTGTAACAATTCTCTTCGATGTGAAAGTGTTAAATTTTTCTCCATCTGCGATCTTACAAATGGATAGACCATGGAATTTCGTCTGAAGAGTTTTATTGTCATAATCCAAGAAACGCTTTGGGAATCTTGGAATCGATTATATTGAGCTGATCTGCAAAGGGCACTAGTCTCAAATTCGTTCCAAAATTAGAATTTGAGGGAGGGAGTAGTTTCATAAATAGGAAAACTCATTGGAGGATGCTATTAGTTCCCGCAGAAATCGAGCTGCAATCAATTAGTGCCCATTCATGTGTCTTTGTTTAGTCCCACAGACTGTGGGTGTCTGTTTTAATTATTAGTTCTCTGAGTGTATTTCACAGAGTGGCCTCTTTGGCATTTTGAACATAGCTTAAAAATTAATGTGAAAACTTAATGAGAAAACTCGTGCAACTCGTAAGTTAGTAGCCAAGTAGATTTTTCAGYTACTTTATATCAATTCTTGTTAATCTGTACTGTCACAGTATGTCAATTCTTGCTAATCTGTTCTGACATACTGTCCTATACATAGATCATTAAATTATGTTGTCATCATATTATTAAGAACTTTTTATTTGTTCGCTGGAATCATCACTATGTTTGGAGCAAATATAAATATAATTGCGCATTTAAACCCTGCAAATATAAACGTGGCACAAAAATATTTTGATTGTTCTATGGGGCAGGTTAATTTAGTAAAATGTTCCAACGGCTGCATTGAAGCTGCTATTGCGTAATGCACACATTGCACATCTACATTTAAAATAATTAATCGGTAATTTACACCTTCTTTACTTTTTGGTGCACTTTATATAGAAAACTATTAGCACAAATGTAGACGTACTCAATGTATAAAATTATAATTTTCTTGATCCCCTGGTGGAAAGTACGTACTTTCGCCACTATTTTCGATGGCGAAAGCATCACTTTTACCCATTACAAATTTTCTTCATCCCGTGTGGCAAGTAATAACTTTCGCCACGCTCGCTGACAGCTTGACTGTTTGTCACTCACTGTTTTGAGAACATTTTCAGTCTTTTTTTCAAAATCTTATACTTTTTCCGGGAAATGGTTTCCACCGAGGATCAAGAAAAATAGTGTATCAAGGCGAAAGTGACTGCGTGCATGACGCCCTTGGCTTTGCCTCGGGCGTCAACATCAAGCAGTGGCGGTACTGGCGACTCTTGTACCGTAATATATTATTTATAGTTGCTATAAAACAAAACGTCAAAAAGGTCAAAAAACACTAGAATTTTCGATATATGAACTGAAAAATAAAATTTTTATGAGTTCATAGGAGAATCTCTAAAGCACGTATTTTCCGCCCCCTTTTTTGGATGTGGAAATGTCCATGCACTCGATTTCTGTGATCTTTGCGGTTATACCAACGTGTGGGCCGATACATTGTGACATTGTCAATAATTTTTAATTAATCTGTATCAGTCTACCAACATTTGAAAAAAATAATTCCCTTAAGTAATTTCTAAGAGGCGCTATTTTATTTTGACACTAATTTTGTTATTTGTGCCTATAGTGCGCCGTCACTTTCTTTTTAAATAACTGCAACGTGGCCTAGAACACATTAGTTTGTTATGTGGTAACGCGGTTAAATTTCTTATTCTAATTTATTAAAATTGTCTTAGTACAGTTTTCCCTTCTAAATTACTTTAGAGCTTGTCTGCTTTGACATGACTTTTACTGCTTGCTCACGAACGTTTTGTAAAAGCATTTTAACAATCCTCAATAAACCAAGGGAATTAAACAATAGCAAACACTTAAAGTACGCATGTACTTCTTAGTAAAATATGGTCTAGATAATAAAAGCACATACTTTTTTGAGATGAATAACAGTTTATTTTTATTAGGTTGTAAATACTGGAATATTATTAATATTTACTTATGAATATCAATTTTTTTTTTTAAGTTAACCGGTGTGTACTTTATTTGTTGCGCGTGAACAGAGTAACTTATGTACGCTAAATAATGAGAATCTCATTTTCGTTGTTCCAAGGCAAAAAAAATAACTGATGTCCTGGCAGATTCGTAATTCGAGCATGCGAGCGTGATGCGAGTGATATGAGTATTTGAATGCTCTAAAACTCGTTGGTCAGAAAATTGATGCTTGCATCGTGAAACCTAAATAAGCATTTAATAAGGCTAATTGTTTTACTCTCTAGCTAATTTTTTCAACGTGTACTGTTGTAAAACCATACAAAAATTTTGTTTTGTACTCCGACTCGCAAGGCATAAACTAGGCATTTCCCACCCAATTTTAAGTAAGTTGTCGCTAAAAAATTGGGTTTATCCACCATCTGAAATTACTTACCATATTCTTGAAGTGCTATTCGCACATTCTTAAGATCATATTTCCTCTAGAAGGTTCTACTACACACATTTACTTTTTTTATTCAGTTGACTCCACTTATCACTCACAGTATTAAATTGGTAATCACACGCAATAAAATTTATTCACCGATAGTTAACGTTAATGTAGCCGATAATAATCTGCTTTGATTTCAGTATTTTCAATCAGTTGAAATTTTTGTCTTTTCTTGTCCCTTAGGTCCTGATGCAACACGATTCAATAAAGCGTCACCAGTAGATAAAGAAGGCCACATTTTCAGATAACGAAAACAAGCTTTAAAAGGCAGAGATGAGAAAAAAAACGTTGTCATCAAAATTCAAGTGTTCAGTTACGGTCGGTATCACGGTTAGCTCTTACGGAGCTGAACAATAAAGATCAAATTTCCTCGAGGTGTTACCGTCAGTTTATAATCCGGCACAAAGAAATGTCAGGCTATGAGGATTAAAGCGACTTAAAGAGTATTCAAAACAACTAATATGCAGGGTGCAGTCTGTTTCGGGATATGAGCCGTGACCTGTCCTTTAAGGACTGATTTTTATCTTTGGGAAACGTCGTTCAATAATGTGTTTGTTATGAGATCTCGTTTTTAAAATGGCAAATTACCAGATAGTCTATGTTGTAACTACTAACGGAAAATATTCACTTCAATCTGTTGAAAGCAGATAAATATTTGAGCACCTGTGGTGGAAGAATCGTGCGAATTGTACTTTTCTTTTCATGTTATGACATTACTTGCTCGTAAAATGTTTTCATATATTTGATAATTTTCGTTATATTATAAAAAAATCGAAAAATATGAACGCAAATTCAGATAAGTAATGAGAGGCATATTTTTAAATTTCTTTATGCCTCAATTTGCACTACATGGGTTTAATTTAATTGTTTGACTTCAAAAAGCATTTGGGTGCTACAAAAATGTTCACGGAGAGTTTCAATCATGTTCTGAAAACTAAAACTTGTCAAAATTAATTACATTTTTCTCCAAACTTGGCTTGTTGAATTCGGTATAGCGACAAACCAAAAACAATTGTCTTTGTTTCAATTCCTTTAGGTTTCTGAGTGAAATTTGCGAAATTGTTCCATTTTTTGAGTCACCAAGTTTGGTTTGACGATCGAGACGCTTTTTTAAATTCTGTAAATCACGATATTAAAATTAATTCCTGGGTTTCAGTCATTTATTGTCTCTATTTATCAATTAAAATACGTTTCG
>NW_026018518.1:11761-23011 GCF_020466585.1 Dendroctonus ponderosae
CGAAACGTATTTTAATTGATAAATAGAGACAATAAATGACTGAAACCCAGGAATTAATTTTAATATCGTGATTTACAGAATTTAAAAAAGCGTCTCGATCGTCAAACCAAACTTGGTGACTCAAAAAATGGAACAATTTCGCAAATTTCACTCAGAAACCTAAAGGAATTGAAACAAAGACAATTGTTTTTGGTTTGTCGCTATACCGAATTCAACAAGCCAAGTTTGGAGAAAAATGTAATTAATTTTGACAAGTTTTAGTTTTCAGAACATGATTGAAACTCTCCGTGAACATTTTTGTAGCACCCAAATGCTTTTTGAAGTCAAACAATTAAATTAAACCCATGTAGTGCAAATTGAGGCATAAAGAAATTTAAAAATATGCCTCTCATTACTTATCTGAATTTGCGTTCATATTTTTCGATTTTTTTATAATATAACGAAAATTATCAAATATATGAAAACATTTTACGAGCAAGTAATGTCATAACATGAAAAGAAAAGTACAATTCGCACGATTCTTCCACCACAGGTGCTCAAATATTTATCTGCTTTCAACAGATTGAAGTGAATATTTTCCGTTAGTAGTTACAACATAGACTATCTGGTAATTTGCCATTTTAAAAACGAGATCTCATAACAAACACATTATTGAACGACGTTTCCCAAAGATAAAAATCAGTCCTTAAAGGACAGGTCACGGCTCATATCCCGAAACAGACTGCACCCTGCATATTAGTTGTTTTGAATACTCTTTAAGTCGCTTTAATCCTCATAGCCTGACATTTCTTTGTGCCGGATTATAAACTGACGGTAACACCTCGAGGAAATTTGATCTTTATTGTTCAGCTCCGTAAGAGCTAACCGTGATACCGACCGTAACTGAACACTTGAATTTTGATGACAACGTTTTTTTTCTCATCTCTGCCTTTTAAAGCTTGTTTTCGTTATCTGAAAATGTGGCCTTCTTTATCTACTGGTGACGCTTTATTGAATCGTGTTGCATCAGGACCTAAGGGACAAGAAAAGACAAAAATTTCAACTGATTGAAAATACTGAAATCAAAGCAGATTATTATCGGCTACATTAACGTTAACTATCGGTGAATAAATTTTATTGCGTGTGATTACCAATTTAATACTGTGAGTGATAAGTGGAGTCAACTGAATAAAAAAAGTAAATGTGTGTAGTAGAACCTTCTAGAGGAAATATGATCTTAAGAATGTGCGAATAGCACTTCAAGAATATGGTAAGTAATTTCAGATGGTGGATAAACCCAATTTTTTAGCGACAACTTACTTAAAATTGGGTGGGAAATGCCTAGTTTATGCCTTGCGAGTCGGAGTACAAAACAAAATTTTTGTATGGTTTTACAACAGTACACGTTGAAAAAATTAGCTAGAGAGTAAAACAATTAGCCTTATTAAATGCTTATTTAGGTTTCACGATGCAAGCATCAATTTTCTGACCAACGAGTTTTAGAGCATTCAAATACTCATATCACTCGCATCACGCTCGCATGCTCGAATTACGAATCTGCCAGGACATCAGTTATTTTTTTTGCCTTGGAACAACGAAAATGAGATTCTCATTATTTAGCGTACATAAGTTACTCTGTTCACGCGCAACAAATAAAGTACACACCGGTTAACTTAAAAAAAAAAATTGATATTCATAAGTAAATATTAATAATATTCCAGTATTTACAACCTAATAAAAATAAACTGTTATTCATCTCAAAAAAGTATGTGCTTTTATTATCTAGACCATATTTTACTAAGAAGTACATGCGTACTTTAAGTGTTTGCTATTGTTTAATTCCCTTGGTTTATTGAGGATTGTTAAAATGCTTTTACAAAACGTTCGTGAGCAAGCAGTAAAAGTCATGTCAAAGCAGACAAGCTCTAAAGTAATTTAGAAGGGAAAACTGTACTAAGACAATTTTAATAAATTAGAATAAGAAATTTAACCGCGTTACCACATAACAAACTAATGTGTTCTAGGCCACGTTGCAGTTATTTAAAAAGAAAGTGACGGCGCACTATAGGCACAAATAACAAAATTAGTGTCAAAATAAAATAGCGCCTCTTAGAAATTACTTAAGGGAATTATTTTTTTCAAATGTTGGTAGACTGATACAGATTAATTAAAAATTATTGACAATGTCACAATGTATCGGCCCACACGTTGGTATAACCGCAAAGATCACAGAAATCGAGTGCATGGACATTTCCACATCCAAAAAAGGGGGCGGAAAATACGTGCTTTAGAGATTCTCCTATGAACTCATAAAAATTTTATTTTTCAGTTCATATATCGAAAATTCTAGTGTTTTTTGACCTTTTTGACGTTTTGTTTTATAGCAACTATAAATAATATATTACGGTACAAGAGTCGCCAGTACCGCCACTGCTTGATGTTGACGCCCGAGGCAAAGCCAAGGGCGTCATGCACGCAGTCACTTTCGCCTTGATACACTATTTTTCTTGATCCTCGGTGGAAACCATTTCCCGGAAAAAGTATAAGATTTTGAAAAAAAGACTGAAAATGTTCTCAAAACAGTGAGTGACAAACAGTCAAGCTGTCAGCGAGCGTGGCGAAAGTTATTACTTGCCACACGGGATGAAGAAAATTTGTAATGGGTAAAAGTGATGCTTTCGCCATCGAAAATAGTGGCGAAAGTACGTACTTTCCACCAGGGGATCAAGAAAATTATAATTTTATACATTGAGTACGTCTACATTTGTGCTAATAGTTTTCTATATAAAGTGCACCAAAAAGTAAAGAAGGTGTAAATTACCGATTAATTATTTTAAATGTAGATGTGCAATGTGTGCATTACGCAATAGCAGCTTCAATGCAGCCGTTGGAACATTTTACTAAATTAACCTGCCCCATAGAACAATCAAAATATTTTTGTGCCACGTTTATATTTGCAGGGTTTAAATGCGCAATTATATTTATATTTGCTCCAAACATAGTGATGATTCCAGCGAACAAATAAAAAGTTCTTAATAATATGATGACAACATAATTTAATGATCTATGTATAGGACAGTATGTCAGAACAGATTAGCAAGAATTGACATACTGTGACAGTACAGATTAACAAGAATTGATATAAAGTARCTGAAAAATCTACTTGGCTACTAACTTACGAGTTGCACGAGTTTTCTCATTAAGTTTTCACATTAATTTTTAAGCTATGTTCAAAATGCCAAAGAGGCCACTCTGTGAAATACACTCAGAGAACTAATAATTAAAACAGACACCCACAGTCTGTGGGACTAAACAAAGACACATGAATGGGCACTAATTGATTGCAGCTCGATTTCTGCGGGAACTAATAGCATCCTCCAATGAGTTTTCCTATTTATGAAACTACTCCCTCCCTCAAATTCTAATTTTGGAACGAATTTGAGACTAGTGCCCTTTGCAGATCAGCTCAATATAATCGATTCCAAGATTCCCAAAGCGTTTCTTGGATTATGACAATAAAACTCTTCAGACGAAATTCCATGGTCTATCCATTTGTAAGATCGCAGATGGAGAAAAATTTAACACTTTCACATCGAAGAGAATTGTTACACATGGATGCAGTTTTGTGTTACTGGAGAATAGCACGAGAATATGTTTTGCGAACCTGGAACGTCCTGGTCATGACTCCTATGACCCCCCTTCCTTATCCTGGGTGGATGTCGACTAACGTTAATTTTTCTAATTTTATAGACAACAAAATACTGAATTTCTGTACGAGGGTGGTTTGAAAAGTCGGTACAACGTCGAACTTCTGCCGAAGTTATTTTATGTTAGTAGCATCTCTTGGAAGAAGACACACGAAGTTTCAGCCAGCAGAAGCGTTTACTTCTTTGTGTTTAGCGTTTGTTTAAATCGAGTGTTCGAGAAACTCAAACATTTTTATTGTCGCATGTAACAAAGGCCAAAGGGCTGAAAAAGAACCATCGACGGTTCCGGTCGCTTTAGCACGGTGATAGTCAAATTTTGATCCCCTTTGTTTTACTCGAACATAGTTGTTAGCGTTTGTAACAATTCTCGCTCCCGGATTCTCTTGTATTTAAATAAGTGTGTTAGGCACTGTTAACCAAACTGGTCCTTCAAATCCGAAATAAACTTGTTGATTGTGTGAATTTCGGTTGTGTCAATTCAAACGACTGTAAGGCCTGCAGTGCACCTGTGGAGACAATTATTTAATATGCATATTTAGTCCGCTTGATTGAGCTCCACTTGATTGGGCACATTCTGCTCCCCAAACATCGAGGAAGTCGAGAAATTTTCAACACGCGGACGATTTCGCGCTTTGATAAAACAATATGGGGACTGCACTTTCAATTAGAACAGTTTATAACTGTTCCAAAATTTTCGGAGTTGCCATATAGACAGTAAAACTATTACAGGTGCAAATTATTAAGAAAAACGTCGAGGATTGGCCGACAAAAAGTTTCTTTTCATCACGACCATGCACCAGCTCACACTTGAGCAGTTGTGGCCGCAAAACTGTTAGAAGTAGGATTCGAGCTCGTTCCACAACACACAACGCCCCTATTCTCCAGACTTGGCTCCCTCGGACTATCACCAATATTTAAAAATGGATGACGGAAAAATATTTTACTCAGAGGAGGAGGTGATTGCAGGAACAAATGCCTACTTTGCAGACTTGGGGGTTGATCGAAAAAGAGTTGATCGTAGAAACTAGAGCATAGTTCGAAGAAGTATATGTCTAAAAGGAGATTATATTGAAAAATGAAAATTATATGTCCTAAAAATTAAGTAGTTTTTATTTTTTTACGGAAATTTCAAACCACCCTCGTAGATGCGATACCACCATAAACACTTTCTCATTTCGGTGCCATCGGATGTGACCTTTATTCCTTTTGGTATTTATTTGTTTCAGTTCGTTTTATGTTCGTTTTTTCGGGGTCATACTGATTTTAGCACCTCAAATTTTCTTTGGTGCGTCTCCCAACTTTGTCATTTGGTGCAAGCAACGACGTGACCTGTGATTACCTGGCCCTTCTTAACATGCATTATTATTACTGTCTACACTTTTGCAAATCGCCGTTAAGGTTAATAGAGTCTTGATTTGGTTGGCAAAAATGTTAATAATTTGAAATCTACCTAGAAACCCATTAACCACATTTCTGAACTCATAAAATGAAATTAATTAGAGCATATGCGCGGTCAGCAGGCTCCTGAATTATCGCGGCCAATGGTGCTGTTGTGCTAATAGAGTTGTCCTGTTCGCAGCGAGCGATTTGAGCCCAAAGGGCCACTTAGGGTCTTATCTGTGTTTGCACTCAGCACCGGCTGCGTCCCTCCTGCCACATCGCTACTGTAGTCTTGAGATAACAAGGGTAAACGAGAGCATATACACACAACCCCCCATACAATTTTCTGGCCCTCAATTTGTTTTTGTTGCGGCTTCAAGGGCGTGAAACCCTGTTGTGTTTTCTCGCGGTGATATTTTAACTGTGCTGAAGAATTCAGGGACCATCCTGCTAAATTCGAAATTAAAAAACTGGCTAGGATTTACGGATAATGGCCAATCAATGAACTGACTTTCCAATGCTGCTTATTGTTTTCAGAATTTGTTTCCTTGTCAGTTGATGGTTTGGAAGGTTTTTATACTGCAGCAGGATTTCACCATTCTTCGAGATCTGAGAAACTTACTTCTTGATGGAGGGTGATATAAAGCTATGAAATAATTAAAATATCTCGTAAACCCATCACCCGGTTTGTATGAAATTTTGTGCACGTAGGTACCAAATTTCGTACATTTTAAGCGTCGATATAACATTGTTTCAGATTACTCCTTTTTCTGCAATTAACAGAAATGTGTTTCTCTTTACTGGAACCCGATAAATTTTATACTTGAAGTTATTGGAATGGAGGTCCTATATAAATAATTTTAGTTTATATCACCTCTAGGAGAAAGCTTACCTCCCCTTTCTGGCACATTATCAGTTTCATTTATTTAAAAAATGGTTCATCAACTCAACTGACCATCTGACAGATAGGTTTATTACCTAACTAACAATGAGATATTTATAGTTAGATCGGGCGTAATTTCKGCCTTATGGGTGMATTCTTTTGATACAAACTTTGATATAAATTTGGTTTGCCGTCGCGGATTCCAAGATATTTTGATTAGGACTCCATAATTTTGCACAAAACCATATAACTTCTCAGTAAATTCTTSTCAGGGTCTAAAGATCGACATTGAGAGYAAYAGTGTTACATTAAAAAGTAAGATAMAGTTTACTCGTTCGTARGTGCTGCGTTTATGTGTACACGGTGTCCCGTWAGCTCACGATCAAAMGCGCACTGCGTCGCTATTCTTTGGCTCAAAAGATGAAGATCTGATTCATGGTCAAAGTTCTAAAAAAAGTATGCTTTTTCAAATGATAGGACGGATGTAAATAAAACTCGCCGTGAATTTGCTCCTATATAAGWYTCAAATTTTGAAAAAGCAACCGAGTTGATCCGCTTTGGGAAGSAAATGAATTCTTGATCGTCTTAGTACCAAAACTAACAGAACTTTTTTCTTAGACAGCTGAAATCAGCTAGTTTTTTGAGTTGATGCACTAACAATTTATTTGAATTTTTGTGCTTTTCGAAAAATGTTGTAATATTCAATTTTTTTGCGCAAAAAAATATTTCTGTGTCTTTGCTATTTAACAATTGCCGACGTTAAATGCAAATGTCGTGGAAGCGACAATGCTCTTTTATAATGAATTAATTGTCAAGCGTTTTCTATTTATGAAATGACCCACATAGTCATAGTCTGTGTCATGTCAGAGATTTTGGAAGCGTTTTCGGCCGAATTGCGTTTTTCGTAAATTGGATGGAAGAAGCGAAATTTTTGCCGGAGCGAAATAGTTTCCTCAAAATAAGGCTCAGTTGCAAGCAGAAATCCACGGCAAGTTTTTTTTTAATTTTTCTGAGCACTCCCCCGATATTAAAGAACACTTAGGTAAATGCAGTTTTATAAATATATAAAATTAATGAAATAAATCTGCCATTTTAAATAATACCTAACAAAACAAACTTAGAAACCACAGGCAAATGTAGACTAGGCACGAATCTTTAAGAATTGAGTTACACATAGAAAAAAACAAATTTTATTTCTAATTTTTGCTCAGCCATTTTAAAATAAAATAGAGTTTTCAAACTTTGCGGATATCCATTTTGGTATGTTTCATGAGTTTCAATTAATACATTTAACACGCTTTCGGGTTTATTTTCCMCCATGACTAGATAAATTGATAAAATATGTGTACTGTAAGCTAATAGTAGGTACTACGGTTGAAAAAATCRAAAACACAGAAGAAAACTTTGTTGAAACAATATGTGGTAAAATAACYTCAACAAAAAGCTAGAAAAATGTTGAGTTATTAAAATATTAATAATAAAGTGGACAAAGGAAAAGCTCAAGTCAAGTAATCCCTAATTATATGAGCTCCAAACAGCTGTTGTTATAGCGAAACTAAAATGGGTTTTAAAAAAGAGCAGTAAATAGAAAATGAATGAGCGACTAGAGCAAAATTGTATTCGTCAACATCAATTACCTAATTGGACATCATGGAAGATCAGCAAACAATTATTTCAACGACTTTGCTTAAGCCATTAAGCGTATCATCGAAAACCATCAACTCAAACATGTGCACGTGTCCATACTTTATTTTGATTTATCCATTTATACCAGTTGATTAGTGCGGGTCTCTTCAGCTAGGCCAAATGGACTGTTAATACCCGCCGGTAACTAGGAAACACCCTTTTTCTTCTTAGCGTTTGAACTCCCCCGTTGAAAGCAAAGGAAAAACGTTAGAAATGTAAATCGGCTTAAATGTGGCTCTGTTTGCGTAGGGGACCCATTGATGCAAATCCATCCAATAGTTAAACCTATATTGAGCCTATAGCAAAATGCTTCCTAATTAGGCAAGAATGGACTCAATTGTTGACTCTTCAGCAATATTTGATGCGACCAAATAAACAAATTTAGGAATAACGTTATTACATTTGTATGACTTATCCATCATCAGTTCTGAGGTATTTCAAAAAACTTTGCTTAACTTGGTATGCCTTAAAGGTCAGATGCAGTGAAGTGACTTTAAACATTTTATTTTGAATAATTTTTATTACCTACCTATCTTTATAGATTCTGTAATGCTTAAAATTAAATTGTTTTAGATTAAATCTTCGTAAATTACATATAAATGTATGCAATATGATGAATTATATTGCATTCGAAATCACACTAATCCTGGTTCTTAATTTTTCCATCACATGATTCGCGTTCTGCTTACAGTCGCTGTTCCATYAGTTCCTTGTTTCATATGATACAGCTTTCTAACTCACAAAGTCGTCAGATGAAATATTCCGTTATCATTCAAATTTGAGCTTCGTCAAACTCACAWAATGCAGTCAAAAGAAAACATGATGGCTTTTAATTCTTTCCATCCTTGGAACAGCGGTTCTGTTCTGTAGAACGGACAATTTTAGACTGTGACAAAACAATTGGAATTTTTGAATAGATTCGTTCTAACGGAACTTTGAGGATTTAGTGAGATTGTTGGTTGAATCCTTTCAGTCTACTGTCATCACAATTCGTTGAGCAAATAATTTGCAAAGGGTTCCGAAAAAGTTTCTCGGAAGGAGAGAGTACAGACAGCATGGTGTCAAGTTAAGCCTCTTGTTTGCATGAAATTCACTATTTGTGTGCGTGAGTATGAAGATTTTGCGGCGAAATCCGGCATATTCAGCTAAACAAAAACAGTTGTGCGTCGGAATGATCAAAGTCTAGAGCGGACATTTAATTAAAATTGAGAAACTTCTTGAGAGGAAGCGTAAAACGTCACTTACGAAAATTGGCAATTTTTGTTAGTCGTTTTGTTGAATTATATGAAAAATATGAATATCCCTACTTACCCAGCTGTAAGGCTGTTTGGCCACATTTATTTAGATGGCTGAAACAAAAATAAACATTAGCACAAGTCGGTTCCATAACAGAACAGAATGATCAAAGCAAACAAATGTTGTTAAATGTGTGCGAAGATTCAACTGCAGGACAATACTGCTGTTATTTGGCGACAAACAAACCAACTCTGACTTTGATTCTGCCTGTATATCAATCTTAAGTATAATAATTGCACCTTTCTGAAACAACCCCTAACCAACATTATAGTATTTTAAATAGAATCTCTTCTTCAAACGACTGTTTCCGAAATTACATTCTGCTCTGTCCAATCATTCCCTCTAAAGAAGTTGCAATAACAATTAGGATTTCTTACATACAATGGTTTATTTCATCCATAAAAATCAAGAGATCTTTCAATTTCCATTTGACTAGGTTTTCAATGCAATATCTATTAAACGGAAAGAAATTTTCGATCCGATTAGCCGAAGCAATATAGCGTAAAAGCCAAGAAGTGTACACACCCTTGCAGATACTTCAGTTTGGGGCGGAAGTTCTATTTATTGGATGAGTTCACATTTACTCAAAAATTGTATTACTGAATAAGCCATTGAGAATTGGAATAAATTAACATGGATGAAAAAGTATGCATTGAAAGAAAAAATAAGTTTATAGTGTAATAAACACAAGATATCAAACACAATATTTAGAAATAATTTAATACAGTCAATTTTTTTCACGTCAGCAAGCAGATTTCTGGTTAGTCTTATTTTTAATTATCGTATAGCATTTATTCAAATATTGACTGCTTAAGTAAGAAAGGAAGAATGACAAGATTTATTATAATTTTTATAAAGATCAGCTTGATTTTAACTCACGGAAATTCGCACGACTTTTAATTCGAAAATTTGATCCTTCATTCTTTCGTAGGAAGCAGAAAATTTGAGTTAAATTAAATTCCTTATTTTTTGTTCTTTTTTGATTTACGTTTTTTGCTATTTTGTGTCTTAAGATTCATTATAATTTTTATATGGAGAACGTTAATTTTAACCTAAGGGAATTAGCAAGCTTTTTAATTACAAAAGCAATTATTGTGATCCATTTTACTTAACCAGATCACTGAAAGATCATTCTCAATTTATTTTCTATTTTCTGTGCTTTTTTGATTTACATTTCTGCTGTTTTGTGTGATAATATTGATTAGAATTTTATAATGATCAGATAGATTTTCATCTAAGCAAATTTGCACGGTTTCTAGTTCCAAATAAAAATATTGTGATCCATCTTACTTATTTTCTGCCTTCTTTTTATGTTCGTTTTTGTTACTTTGTTCAGAAGATTCATTATAATGTTTATAGAAATAAAATTGATTTTATCCGAAATAAATTTTCACGGCTTTTAATTCCAAGAGAAAATATTATGATCCTTTATATTTCACCAGGGACCAGCAAATTTGTTTTAAATTTCTTTGCTTATTTTCTTCCCTTTTTTATGTACGTTTTTGCTATTTTGTCTGCTACGATTCATTATAATTTTTAAAGATTTAATAATGATTTTAACTTAAAGAAATTTAAACGGTTTTTAATTCTACAACAAAATATTGTGATCATCCTTACTTCAGCAGGGCGCAGAAGATTTATTTTGAATTCCTTTTCTAATTTTCTGCCCTTATTTATATACATTTTTGCTACTTTGTGTGTGAAGATTTATTATAATTTTTATAGAGAAATGATTGATTTTAACCTAAAAAATTTTGTTCGGCTCGTATTTCCAAAAGAAAATACTATCCTTCGTACTTCAGCAGGCATCAGAAATTTATTAAAATATCTCCTTATTAATTATACTACATTGGTACGGATTAAATAAAATAATATATTTCTTGCAGAGCGATTAGCTACAGTTCCGTTTAATTTGTTAAGTTTGTACAGTTCGAGTAAGATACAATTAATTTAACTATACGTTATTTTAGAAYTCGACAACAACTGTATGCGAAAAATGGTATTCCCTAATAATGCAGCAACTTTACTAAGTATTAATTATTAACATAATACTTGGCATTACACGAAAKAACAAGGTATTACTCTGCGGGCGTCCGCACAAACTGGAAAAACATTCGTTTAGTTAAGTAATTAGCGCACAGACGTAGAAATGTTTCATATCGGGTTTTGCTTCAGTTTATTAATTTAATCTGCTAAACCTCACATTTGTTATTGTTGTTTCCGTTATTCCACTTTAGCCGATTCTCATTAGCGCATAATCTAGTTAACTAAACCCATATTTCCTGCTTGTTTAGGAAATATTTACATACTATTTTATAA
>NW_026018519.1:0-23966 GCF_020466585.1 Dendroctonus ponderosae
AGGTCCTTTCCACCAATAGATGCGACAATCATCGACATCAAATTAAGTATGACAAATTCTTTTATAGGAAAAATGAATAATTATTCAAGTGGCTGCAACTGTCATTTTTTACATAAAATTTCAAATATCTCAATAAGGTATAGGATATTATACATTAAATACAATTAGAATTTAGAGTATAATTCAAAAATGTAATAATATACAAGGTGACCATTTTCTGAATCTTTGTATGGGTAACTTCTACATTTTTAAAGATCCGTTAATTGGGCAGAATTCGATTGCCTATCCATTACCGTTTTTAAAATTTAGGTACCCCACTTGGTTCCTGAAATATCCTGAAAAGAAAAGAAATCAACACTTTTTTAATTATCACTTATTACGTAAACTGCTTAACTTAGAAAAAAAGTTAAAACTGCCCTTAGTACAACTTTTTGCGATGAATCCAATAAACTAGCACACGTTATCATAGTCAACTTGATTTACGAGATAAAAAATAAACTTATTGTTTTTTTAATGGTAATCATAGTTGGCTGTGGGCCTTTTAAAATCTTTATTTTTTTAAAATTAACTATATTTTTTGTCATATCATGTTTGTATGTTTTTCTCCTTTTGTTGCCGTAAAACTTCAAAAAAACATAAAAAATGTGTAGTAGGCTAAGGAAACAGGAACTATATTATCGCACAAAGCACAAAAAATAATGAATCGTTTAAATTAAATGTTCAAATTGACTTCGGTTTACGTCCAGGCATTTTTTGGTATCTTTACATTCAACTCGTGAGTTGTGTGAAGGTGCACTATCATGTTGAAAATATGCCAATTTTCGATATGATGCTAACGGAAAACTATTCAACATGTCTTCAAGTTCATTTGGTAAAAAGTGTAAATATCTTTCCATATTTAAATTGTGTTTATAAAAGAATGGACCAATAATTTTATCACTAATAATGCCTCACCACACATTCACAAAAAAAACACGTTGATCTCGCCTATTTTCAATTAGATGATGATTTTCATTAGCCCAGTAAACATGATTGTGTCTGTTAATTATTTCATTTTTGTTTTGTGCTTTGTGTGATAATATAGTTCTTGTTTCCATAGCCTACTACACATTTTTTATCTTTTGAAGTTTTACGGCAACAAAAGAAGAAAAATATGCAAATAGTTGTTACAAAAAATATACAAACAAAACATTGTTAAGTTCAGAAGACCAAAATTCTACCAGACAATTTAAACTTATTTTCTAATTTAAGTAGTTTACGTTTTATATGATAATTAAAAAAGTGTTGACTTCTTGCCTTTTCAGCATATTTCAGGAACCAAGTCGGGTACCTAAATTTTGAAAACGGTAATGAATAGACAATCGAATTCTGCCCAATTTTGATCATTTAACGGATTCTCTATCTTTAAAAATGTAGAAATTACCCATACAAAGATTCAGAAAATGGCCACCCTGTATAGGGTGTGCGATTTAAAATAAGCAAGTTCATACCTACTTCCGGTATAACCTAAAGTGTGGCCATCATGAAAATATTTTAGACCGCTTACCCCAATGACTTCACCACAATGTCCAATTTTCAAATTTCTCCTAATTACAGTTTGCTAGATACAAATCGCAGCAGTTTCCGGTAGGACACTCTACCCTGTATGCTAGGTATCCAAGGAAACAATTTTCATTAACTTAAAACGTTTTGTGCAGTTTGGCAACACCGCTCGAAATTTATCCTGAAAATGGTGACTTTCCTCAAACTTAAGGGTTTTTTGGCTTGATTTATGGACCATCCAGAAATTTTTTCCACTGAAACTGGTTAATTTAAAGTGTTCTTTAAGACAAAAACAAGAAAAAACGAAAAGTTCGAGAACTCAAACGACACAATCACTTGAGGATTCATAAAACTAAACTTAAATAGCAAATACTGAAGTACATAAAAAAATATTCGATTCCTTATTTAAAAAATCGGAAAGTTGTAAGAGAGTAAAAACGCATTGTATTACTTACTTAATAAGCGTACTTGTTGAGAGCGACAGTCTAAATCAACTTTCATGCAATATCTCGCACTCACTGTCTGCCGTTAAGGTTTGAAGCTCCTTTTGCAGGTCCATTAGCTGTTTCCTCATCCGGATCGCTTTGGTTCGAAGATTTTTGTCGTTCTGAATCAAATCATCCGCTTTTTGGGCGGCAGTTCTTTGGTGCTTCGGATCAATCACCCATCTGGAATTTATACAAATGGATCAAAATTGTTTTGTTTTTCCCAACTCCATACCTGAGATAAAGCTCTCGCCATAGTACTAAGCTAACCGGAGCTATACTAGGCCAAATGGCGGCCTTGTTGGGCTCATACATGGGGTTTAAAAAGTTGGTAATTACGTCCGGCCTGTTCAAGTAGGACCAAAAGCTAGTCGTTGTCTCGGCCAGTCGCATTTCTTGTCTTTCCTGCTCGTTATTTCCGATGAAGGTACCTGCAAATTCCACTTATGACTACAGCCAAACTCGCACAAGATATTCACCGAAATTGCTGAAATATGAATTTTCAAAGATCAAGATCAGCATCTGAGTGGTGAACTCGAAGCTATAGGGAAACTGGTAGTGCAGTTGGTGAATGCAGTCCAAGAACAGCAGAAAGGTGGGCTGTTGGTTCTTGGCCTTGGCGTTTGAATAGCAAAACCGCGCATTTCTTAGCTGAAATGGGTGACCAGCCTGTAACCACTCTCTTTCTATTAATGCTTGCAGCCCTGAAAATCAACCCTTAGAACATTGAATAATCAGCGCTCTTAGACCGCACCTCTAACCGTTCTACAGTCCGGGTTAAGGACGACTTGAGTAACAGAAGTGACCAGCAAAGTGGCATCCAGTCCCGATGAGCCATGGACTAACACATTGGACTCGTCCTTATCCAAACATTGAGCCACTAGACATGCAGCACTTAGAACACTTTGGATGTGAGTTAGCCAGTGGCAATTTTCCAGACGCTGCAGCCATTTATCTGTTGATATGGATGTGTCGTGGCAAGCTGAAAATTCGGCCTTAGCGAGCGGTTTTTAGCCAAATTTATGTAACCTCACCCTCGATGAGCTTGCTGAAATGGTCCTGAACGCTGCCATCGCACTTGACTAGTTTGTCTAGGTTTTTATGTATCTTCTGCCATTGAGCATAGTGCATATCTGGTTCAGTACCTCCACCCTTTCCTTTACAGTGCCCCGCTAGTCCAGTGCTTCTAGTGTCAAAGATAAACCCTTTTTTATCTTTTACCGCCACCGCGTCCAAGATCTTCTCATCTGGTCTTGAGCGCTTACCACTGTTCCCAACTAACGGCTGACTGCTCCGCAATAAAACGGTACCTAAAAGTAAATCACTCAAATCAAGCAAAAACTAGAATAGCTGTTATTATTTATTCACCTACCATTATCATGCCGGTAGCTCAACAGGGGAATCCGCCCTCCTTCCCGATAACTCGCAGCAGCCATCAATGTATTATCATCAACAGACTTATGAACAATCCACACTGAACTGTAGCTCTTGCAGACTGAATAGTTCCGGTTCACGTGCGAGATTCTCCATTGATCAGTAGCGAGCAATTTGGCGAACTCGGTTTCAGGCCTGAACAAAGTATGCCCGTCCTCTAAAAGAGGGTACATTGGCCGATAGAAGAATGGATAAGAGAGTTCAGCCCTGTCCAAGTTAGAGAGACGTTCAATTGAGGTGTATACATTGTGAAAATCGTAACTAGTCGGAATGTCCAGCTGTAACTGGCGAAAGTCTTTGCATTTGAGGACGATTGTGCCCCCGTTCTGACTAGAACCAGGCGGCTGTTTCTTTTCAATGGAATCTATTGCCTGGATCAACAGCTGCAAATATATACACCTTAAACTGTATACTGGGTATACTTACATTCTTTCAGTTACCCATAGCTCTTGTACGTTTTCCTTCCTAGTGGAAAGTATGAGATGATGGCCAGTAATGCATAAAGTGCCGTCGATTGGCTCATGAAATGGCGAATGCAAAATCACCCCATCCAGCTTGGGGGTTGTGATCAGTTCAGCAAATTCCATGATGGGTGGATAGTGGCTTGCGAAGAAAATCCATTGGAAATGGACACACTCTCCACAATTGAAAATCAAAATATTGGTTTCACTTTTAGGTTATAAACGAACGTCAAAACATGCCAACCAGTCAGACCAGATCGCAGACATTCTTGGTCTCATTTTATCCTTTAGTATCTGACAGAGACAGTCACATGACACCGACGTTTGTTCAAATGAGTTTTTTGGCGCAAAAATGGCTGGTTTCAAATAATTCATCTTAAAATGAAGCTTTTGAAAATTCACGTAACTTTAGTCTGGAAGATTCAGAATGAAAACAGCAGATTTTCATAATTAAAACAACTTTATTACAATATAATTTAGTACTAAAATTTACTGCAATTAACAAATACGACCCTAATTTAACACTGAATAAAAAAAATAGTCAAAATTAAGTCAGGTACTTTCATGCTGGGCGTTGATATTTAAATATTACACTGAACTGATGAGCTCCTAAGCTTTTGGCCAGCCATTCGTTCTTCAGAACGGCCATTCGAAGACTGTCGACCGTAAATTCCGTATTTAGATTAGTGTGGATGGATCTGCCCATTCCTTCTAAAATTATCAAGTCCGATTCAGCCATCAAATCACAGAGTTCTAAAACAAAACAAATAATATCAAATTAAATAATATAAGGTAATACAAATTTTACCTGAAGGTAAATTTTTAAGATCCAAACAGGGGCCTTTTTGGCCATTTTCCAGCGTTAACAACTGGCCATTGTTGATTGCATTTTTCAGAATATTGCATTGTTTCGCCGCACTCCGGCAATATCTATTCAGTTCCTTATAGGTAACATCGTTTAAGGAAGGGTAGGAATTGGCACTCAGGATCACTCTAGTGCCCCTAGTCAATAATTCTCTTACAAATGGTAAAATGCCGAGAATAAAGTCCATTCCCGCATTGTCGACAAAAATCACTGCACTATTAAAGTTGTGACTCTACAACACAATTCGTCAAAGTTTAAGATAAAAAAGAAAAAAGAAAACTATTGGAACAAAATGATGCTATCATCCTGAGATAAAGCTGCTATTTTATTACACAATTGAAGGAATGTGTGCTTCCTTATCAAGCAACGTGTTTGGTGGGAAATTTACGTCAATTTCCAGCAATAATATTTGGGGTTTTGCGTTCAAATGTGGCAAATACTTAATTTACATTTATTATATTTTCATAAAACTTCTTTGATCACTGCTCATATAGTTATCAGCGTAAATATATTTGCACTGTTGTTATCTGGATTCGCTGAACTGTATTTACACTGAAGCTTACATTTTTAGACAAATTAAACAAAAGTGAATAGTTCGATTATTTTGGGCGATTTTCATAACTACGTCTGCTTTCATACATTACTTCTTATCAGAGAAAGATTTATCGGAATAGCATAGAAAACACTTACATATAATCTTTGTATGAAGACATCAACATCATCAATGAACCATGGCCTGGCTTCAATAGTCTCCATTGCATGTGATAAGCCAAAAATTGAAGATGAGTCCAGAATATTGGCGACTGCAGCCGAGCCCCAATCGAACACATTCCCAGCCAGGAGTCCTTTGGCCAATTCCACCCATTTTTCATGAAAATCACTTATGGAATCAATTTCACTAATTCTGTGGCTAAACTGCGAAAGAGCCTGTTCCGACTCTGTGTCTTTTTGAGTCTGCCAGGCATCTTTAAAGTGCACCCTCAAATTTTCCTCATTGAACTCCAGCAGTGTTCTCACACTAAGTGGAACTAAAGTCCTACCAGTAATAGTTTCTGTTAATACAATGTAGCTTTGAAATATCCGAGTACTTACCTGGGCTCCAATTTTATTTTCTCTATCAAGTTGTGGAACTTCTGCAAACATTGCTTGGCATGTTCAGTGGCTTTCGGGTTGTCCGGGTTTAGGGATTGGGCCTTTTCAACAAAATTGCCAACAGTCCTTTCCAGAGTGGGTAGCCAATAGTTTCTAGCCAGCTCATTTCTCGCCAAATCCTGCAGATCCGGAGTATATTGCTCGGGGTTTTTCAGCAAAGGACAGACTCGGTTCGTCATAGTTTTTAGCACTCCAACAAGGGTCTCGACAGCAACAATAGTTTATCAACCAAGAACAATCAGCAATAACTGCTTTAAATTTCGATAAATCGCATCGTCGTATTATCTATCTTATTTACTCATTTACATAAGAATGAATTCTGTATCAGACAAAGTTTTTTTGTTTCAATGTAAATAGAGATTTAAGCTTATTTACATAGCTGACTTTGTGGAAATTAGGTTACAATCTTACAAGCTTTGTGTCACAGTACCACCGTTCACTCTGATAATTCGGACTTTTTATGTTGCAGATCTTTTGTAGCAATAAATACGTTTTTTAAAAAATCTAAAATATTTTGACAAATAATAAAATTGGCAATGTCAATTGTTGGTTAGGGATTCTGAAAAATAGTGCTTGCTGATCAGAGTTTCGGATTTTTATTTCAGTTACTATTCATTTGTTGCCTTCAATCACTTTTCAGTTCCCGATTTTTTTGGAGGGATGTGTTTATACTTACATATATTAGTTTTTTGCTGCAAAAACTTGGAAACTAAAGCTAATTACTTATACTGGAGAAAAGTCACCAATTTTCAATTGAATGGGTTTATTTAGTAACAGAGCTTCCCTCAAGTGAATCTTCACTTCCTTCATGGCTAAAGCTAACTAATTAAACAGGAAAAAACAGCCAGCAATTTTACATTGAATGGTTTTATTAGTAACGAGGCTTCACTCAAGTGAGTCATCACTTTCTTCATCCGTAAACCCGTCTTCATCGTCTGCAACCTTAAGGGTTTCGAGCTTGTTCAGCAGTTCCTCCTTACTGGGCGAGGCCTCATCATTTTTCTTATTCATAAATCTAACGAACGTTCTGCGCTTCCGCTCCGGCAAAGATTTCAGCAACGACTTCATTTCTTCATCCAGCTGTGCCTGTTCTGAGTCAGTCGCTGTCGGTGCAACTACATCTTTTTGATCCCCGCATTTGGCGCACACTCCTAAAAAAGCCATCAATCTCAACTAATTAGATTTTGTTTGAATCCGAAGTAGTGGCCGGAAAACATATAGGGTGAATGAAGTCGCTTGGAGTCCACTATAAATGTATTTAATATACAACGCGTTTCGGTTATTTATAATATATAACCATCATCAGATAACAAGACTTAAGTCTTCATTTGAGCATAAACTTAGTGTGTTGTAACCTCTGTAATGTGACCGATGTCCGGCTTTTTTCCACCTGTAATTCCGTTGACGCAGTTTTAGGTCTTGTTACCTGATGATGGTTATATATTATAAATAGCCGAAACGATATTCGTATATTAAATACATTTATAGTTTACTCCAAGCGACTCTTCATTAAACCAATATCAATTAATCAGAATACTTGCCTAAATTCTTCCTACAAGTATCGCATATAGTGTGATAAGCCTTGGAAATGGCCTTTTGGCCGCACTTGACGCAGGTCTTAAGCTGGCTCAGAGGCTTGTACTTCTTGTACTTGATTTTCCATTCGATTATATCTTTGCATCTCTGGCAAACGTTTCCCACTGAAATAGAGTTGATCGTTTTCGTTCTCTGGCTCGTGTCATGAAGATTATTTTTAAAGGCGGTTTTGTTCTTGTATTTCTGAGGTCTGGATCTTACGGTGTTTCCTTTCTGGCAACTCATCGCTGAAAGAATCTAAAAGCAACGTAATTATTTAAAAGTGTTTTAATTGAAGATTTTAATGAATTAAAGAACTCATAAATAAAGAAGTTTATTTTCATCTGTTCAGCCAGATAATAATCATTTTCTGGCGCCAATCCTGGCAATGTTCACTTGCAGCAGCTGCAACTCCATCTGTTTGTTGGCCTCGAATTCCCGGAGTAAAACAATTTCCAACTCCTTGTATTTCTTCAAAATCACCGCCAAAGCGTTTGCGTCCACCATCAGACTGATCATCGTTTGATCGTAAGCAATATCGCCAATGGCTTTGAGCAAGATCGCATACTCATTCAGTTCATTGTTGAGCTCGTCAGCTACTGCTCTGAACTGAAGGAGCTCATGCGAAGCTTCATCCCCAGTGATTTGGATCAGCTCTATTTGCTGGCTCAGTGAAGATCTGTATTCTTTGGAGACTGAAGTCACTAAGTCTTGCAGTTCGTTCATCAGCTGAACTATCGCTTGTTCGCCGTCTTCTATCGCCTGCCGAAGATCGTCTTCCAAGTTAATTTTTCCTTGAGGTATTATGGAACCGATAAGGCATATGTGGAGGTACTTGAATTTTCCACTGTTCCAATTTGGGGAAATTTTGCTTGCAAGACTGGAAAACCTCCTTACGAAGCCGGTGTTTGAACCCCTGTTCCGCAGGATTAACTGAGCCAATTTCCAGAATTTCCTCATTCTATTCATCTACTAATTACCAAAAACTATTAATTGCATATCCTGAATGTTCTGGATCGATCGAGTACTGTTCGTTCTACGTTCCTGTCGCCGTCTGCCTTCAACTCGCATAAATCAGACAAAGATCATGTTAGTGTGACTTATCGTACACGCTTTTAGAACATGTGCTTCTGGCTGCCTGGGTTATCAGAGGAAAACTGCCCACTATTGAGCGATCAACAGTAAATTGTCTGAAAATAATGTCGTTACGCAGGGTGTATCAAAAGCTACTGAAAGACCACTTTATGGTTGTGCAGTCTGCCCAAACTGGCCTTTTGATGGGCACAGGTGATATAATCGCCCAAACCATTATAGAAGGTAAAAGGGGAGCTACATACGAACCTAAGCGAACGGCCAAGTTTACTCTTCTAGGGACCGTCTTTGTGGTACGTGCTACTGCCCTGTTAGGACTTTTGTTTAGCGTAATAAAGCTTTCCTTGTGTTTACGTGTTTACAAAGCTTCTAGGTTAGGTGAATCGATTGACACTTCGAATCCGCAATCCACTACTTCCTGTTGATTGGTTCGGTTTTCGATGACGACACTGAAGCTATGTTGGTAAAATATTTTTTATTGTTTCAGGGGCCCACGTTAAGCTTGTGGTACAAAGTGCTGGCTCGAAAAATCGGCACTGAAATGTCCACAGCCGTCACTCTGAAAAAAGTCGCTCTAGACCAACTGGTTTTCGCACCGAGTTTCCTCATACTATTCCTAACTAATCTGAATTTAATCAATGGCCGTTCATTGAGTGAAGCCAAGGAGGATGTGTCTTCAAACTATCTCGATATTATGGTGGCGAATTACAAACTGTGGCCTGCAGTTCAGCTGTTTAATTTTTATTGCGTTCCTTTAAATTATCAGGTTTTACTTGCGCAAAGTGTTGCTGTGGTTTGGAACACTTACCTTTCATGGAAGACCAATCTTAAGTAAGGCTTAATTAATTACGGTAGCCTAAGTGTTTATTAATAGAAAGCAATACGTATATTAAAGCTTGTGTGTTGAAATTAATTAATTAAATAAATAAACACATTATTATTTACTGAATAAAAACAGGCTACTGTAAGCAGATAAATTTTTAAGACAATTTTCTGTACAATGTCAAATCCATGTCATTTGCTTGTAGCAGTGTATGATTTTTTGCTGAACAATTGTTCAAAGTTCCGTCCGACTAAGTTTCATAAAATCGCGACAATTTTCGAACCTTGTGTTCAAAACTGTTGATTTTCCAAATGAGGAAGTTTTCCTTTGCCATTTTGTGGTATTTTTCCGACCAACAACGGGGATTTAGCAGCAAACATGATTTTTTAAATTGGGAATTTCTGACGTCTGCTGTCATGTGGCAAGAAATATTGAGTCTGTAGTGAAATTAAGTTGTGTATTTTGAGTGTTTGGTGGAGTGCTCCTCAAGAGTTTCAGGACTATTTGGACAGCGAAGTGTATAATTAAGACAATGTGTCTACGGACTTGATCCATTAACCGTGTGGAACGTGGCATAAAAGAAGCAAAAGGGTTAAAAGTATAATTCTTGATTTAAAATAATTCTTTGGAAGCTTCAAGTGCGATTTAATTTAAAACGTATTTGTCTCGACAACTGAAAAATCGAAAATAGTGTTGATTAGTCTGCTCTGCTTTTTAGACAAAACTTTCCAAGCTTTCGAAAAATGTATGTTGTTTACTGCAGAAATTTCAAGTCAATAACGCCAGAACTAGAGCAGACTGTAACCCGGCAATGTTCAAAGTTTTAGAGCATTTTTATCAAGTTCAGCGCTTTAGCTGTAAGTCCATAACTCCGGGAAAACGCAGATAAGTTTAAGAAAAAAATTTCAATAAATCAAGTTTGGTTACTTTCTACACATAGATAAAAAAGAATTTAGACGCTGTCAATTTAAACATTCGTTCTCATTTGTTACTATACTTTTTCATTCACCAAAATGTCGTAGTTTTTGCACAAACATCAATAAACGGCATCAGAAAAATAGCAAAACCAGACAACCACCAACCCGTTCAACCTCTAAACCACATGATGTTGACAACCATTTTTCACCCTGCAAAATTAATAATTCACAAATTAGCCAGCAGATTATTCTTGCGCAAATCATTCTGCCAATTCCCTGATCCGCTGGTGCTTCCAGTTTGTTACAATGCGCCACAATATGGCAATAAAGTTGCCATTTATGACCAGACTGGAAGCTACAGTTTCCGGAACTTGTTCATTGAGGCTCAGATGTTGTCTTCAAAACTGTCTATTTTATTGGGTGGAAGCACTGGAGAAAGAGTGTTGTTTCTGTGCCCCAATGATGCCAGCTACGTGATTACCATATGGGCCATTTGGATGGCGGGGCAAATCGGTATGTAATAAATCCAGTTCCCCCACAAATGCATCCAGCTGGCTTTTTTCAGCTGTGCCTCTAAGCCCTTTACATCCAGAGCAATTGCTCGAGTATTACATCAAGGATGCCAATAGCAGGTTAATGGTTTCTTCTCTGGAGTTTGCCAAAACTCTCCATTCTCTATCCAGGAAATCTGGCATTCAACAGCATCTGCTAGAAGAAGATCTGCTGCTCAGAGCGAAGACTCACAAGTCCGTTGATCCCAATCCTGATCCCCTATCTAAAGAATTCTATCAAAGCAGTGACGCTTTAATTCTGTACACAAGCGGCACTACTGGCAATCCCAAAGGTTCACTCAAGTGTTTGTTGTTGGCAAATGTTTGAAAGTGAAAATTTCAGGAGTGGTTTTAACGCACAGGAATATCAATGTGCAGCTGAAAATGCACATTGAAGCATGGAAATGGTCAGCAAGCGATATGATTTTGCACACGTTGCCGCTTCATCACGTCCATGGGACACTTTATGCCCTATTTTGCCCTTTATTTGTTGGAGCCTCCATTATCATGCTCCCGAAGTTTAACGCCGCCCTCGCTTGGTCCTACCTGCTAAACAGAAAGCAGGAGGTTGAAGGCAAAGTTTCCGTTTTTATGGCTGTGCCCACCATATTCTCCAAACTCATCGAGGAGTTTGATTTGAATCTGTCTTCCAGCTCTGAGCTAGTGAAGGAGTTTCTGAGCAGCCACATGAGGCTTATGGTGAGTGGATCTGCTCCCTTACCAGAGCCAGTTTTTGAACGATGGTTGGCAATATCTGGATACAAGCTACTAGAGCGCTATGGGATGACTGAAATCGGGATGGCTTTAACAAACGATTACGACTCAGATCGAGAGCCTGGATTTGTAGGAATGCCTTTACCCTCAGTGTCCGTTGCCTTAGCTGATCCAGACACCAAGGAAATCGTCTTCAAATGTGCAAATCAATCTGGAAAGTTCCTTGTTGAAAACACAGCTCAAGATCAAGATCAAGATCCAACTGGAGAACTCCTCGTAAAAGGAGAGAGTGTTTTTCGGGAATACTTCAATAAACCGCAGGAAACTCTAAAGGAATTTACGGAGCAGGGCTGGTTCATTACGGGGGACATTGCTCAGTATTCTATAGAAAAGCGTAACTTTAAAATGCTAGGGAGAAAGAGCGCGGATATTATTAAATCAGGCGGCTATAAAATCAGTGCCTTGCAAATCGAAACCCTACTTCTGGCCCATCCGGGTATAAAAGAGTGTACGGTTCTTGGTGTTCCAGATCAAACTTATGGGGAACGAGTAGCTGCTGTGCTAGTTTTCAATAAAGAACCTCCTGAGAGTTTAGCAGCCTTAAAGGAGTGGTGCGGAGGAAAAATGCCAAAGTATTGGGTGCCAACGGTGTGGAAAGTAGTGGAGAATATTCCCAAAAACGCCCTAGGGAAAGTTAATAAAAGAGAACTGCGGAATCAGTTGTTTAATAAAAGTCTTGAAAGTTAGGAGCTTCTTGTGGCTGTCGAACTGGATATATACACGGTTGATGGCATCTAGATTAGTACAGAACGCGATGAACAAAATTTCTGGAAATTTGTGCAACGAAATAATTGGATATGATACTAAAATATTTTTATCAACGCGTTGTTGCCGCGTGTATTGAAAAGTACATCCAACGTTGATATTTTAAATGAGACACCCTGTATACAGTACCCTGTATATGAACGAATATTTTTTTCTATTTAGTACGATAAAAAGTCAATAAGAAAAGTCCATAAGAAAAATCAAAGTGGACTGTTATTTTGCAATACTAAACACCAATAAAAAAAATCTGACACTACCATGAAAAGGGCATTTATTAAAAATGTAAGTAGCCCAAGTTTCATCAAAATCGGATTAATAGTTTTTTTCCTGAGAATATTTTTTAAAAATATACACGTTTTCAGTTTTTTCAGGATATTTCGCAAACCGTGACATCTAGGTTTAATTTCAGTATGGCTTTAAAATAACCATTAAACTGCTCAACTTTTTCGCCATTTAATCAACTCTGTTGATGTATGTATCTCGTTGCGTTTAGGAGATCCCAATGTAAGAGTGACCACCCCGTATAAGCCCGGAGTTCGGTTGGAAATTTGGCTCTGTTTATTTCTATTTACCGCTTGACGCTTAAGTTACTTGAATAGTGAGTATTTCGATTAACTTTTTGATTTGTTAAAAGTGTTTTTTTACCTTTTTTATCCATTCTACCAAAATTGGTATAGTAGTTATTTTCTCAAAATGCTACACATTTTCTTTCTAATTTGCTTGTTTTCGAAAGATAGAAAATTCTGAATCAAAAAGCACATTAAGAAAAAAATCAAAAGCACATTCAAAAAAATTTGAACTTTCAAAAAAATACCCGAATCATGATTCTAAATGACTCCAAATCTAAACTTGGTCCACATATGGAACCTAATTTGTCCTACACAACGCACTCAAAAGTAAATCTACAGCTTCAGTGGTCTCTGAGAAAATAAATGCCAAACTTTAATCCGATCGATCATCATTAATCCGAAAGTTGAAATCATCATTAATCCGAAAATTATCCCACATCCCCGCATTTATTGCCGTTAAAATCTGAGAATTAAAGGCAGTCAGTGGTTGTTGCAACGTCGCGCTCAACGCCTCACGTCGGCCGGTGATTTCCTGCGTGTGATAAAACTGACTGCGCCATCTCTTTTGAACGTAGTAAACTTGGGGGACAAGTAGGAGACAAATTAAATTAAACAAATTGATGCTCATATTTTCTTGTTTATTTCTATTGATAGTAATAGTAATAACCATAATTCTGTTCTGTACAACTTTTTAATAATATAGTACAATTAACTGTTATAACTCTTATATGCTCTGAATACGGAAAAAATTATTGTTTCTTCGATCGTTGACTTTCATTTCTTACTCTTAAAGGAAAAGTAGAGAATTGAGGCATTCAAAGGACAGTGCACACTTATTTCAATATATTTTACTTAAACAGTAAGGAATTAGACTAGAGAAAAGAAAACAGTAACTTGATGGGTCAACACGTAGCAAATCATTGTCGCACTACATTTTCTGTTTTGCCTACTAGTGGGAATTCTAAAATAATTCAACAACAAACAGAGAGAAAGGAAGAACAGTACAATTGTTGGACAATTTGTGGTTTCTTGCGAATTATTGCTGTAAAATTATATCTGGCGTTGGAAATAAGCCCGCGGGATTCTCTGGATGAAAGCTCGCTTTCCGAAATTCATCAGCAGCTGTCGGTTGCGATTCGCACCTTCCTTGGCCTTTTTTCTGGCAATTTCCAACAGCAGTCTATTCCGTAAAACGTCCAGAGAATTCACGATGGACAGTGAACCGCCAGCGTTTCGGCCAATTCTGGACTGTCTTTTAGTTCTCAAGTTTAAATCTTCCTCAGCAGTTGGCCCCTGTAATAACAGATCAGGGTTTTATTATGAGAAAGTAGAGCAACAAGTGAATTAAAATGAAAAACCTACATTTAAGCTGTGTCTAGACATTTATTTTATACTGCACAGGTCACCCATCGAATAACAAAATCCATATAAACACATTGGCCTAAATAACATGTAAACTGCTCAACTACAATAAATAATGTCTAAATTACGCTTCGCATTCGGAATACTGAGTTAAGATACTGCTGGATCAGGAGCGCGCGTTTCGGAAGAATAATGACTAGATTTCCAAACATTTAGATACATGATACATCTTAATAATACTATACTTTTATCACTGGCATGGAACTAACAATATAATTTACTAACTATTACAGTCGACTACAAATGCAACCGCATCCAATGGCTTCGAGACCCGGTTATTTGGATTAATTGATTTAAAGGGGAACTAAATGGTTTAGGAAGAGTTTAGCTGATTGATGAGTCGTCGATTTTGCGAGATTCTTTGCTGGTAATTGCTGCGATCGTACATGTTTCGAAGGGCTTGAATCGGCGCTTGTACGGACAGAGTGGGTGAGTAGTTGTTGTATCGTTTGTTTCTTATTCGTCTCGGTTGTTCCGGGGTCTGAAAACAGAAAATAGATTTGCGTTTGCTGATTGAATGGCCAAGGTGCGATCAAAGTTGTGAGTTAAGTTGCATGCAAGTGTTGAACGAAATATTAAAGCGAATGGAAAGTCTTTGGCCTCCGTAGGGCTTTATTCCACACAAAACACTAAACTTCCCAAAAAAGAGTGTTTGGAAATGCATAATCTACAGCGTGAGCTACTTGGTTTTTTGCAAAAACGGTGTGTAACTAAAATAGAAAATGACTTAAACTGTTACAAAATAACACATTACTTAAAGGTTTGCTTGTATTTTATTAGTCTACTGGTGTAGGTGTTTCATGCCATGCTAACAATCGAGGTTCTACAGGAAAAATCGAATTTCTAAATACACAACGAGAACTAAAGACAACTCACTTACTGGTTAGCGATGGTTAGGTACCAAGTGAAGAAACCGCGAACCCCGAATTTGCTTAAATAAATCACACACTCGAAGTCACAAAGTTTGCGGCACTTCACAGCATACATCAATAAACTAATAAAATGTCTTTTGTTGGTTTTGAAATACTTGTGATTTATCAGACCGATAAAGGAAGCGACTTTTCTAATTGATTAGCTTTAAAGTTTTTCGTAAAGTCATCACTTACTTGGTTTTCGATGTCGTTCGATTCCATTTCGGTCAAAACGTAGAATTTGGGGTCGGAAACCCCCCTCCAGTCGCTGTTCAATCTGTACTTGGCAGCTAACTTGGGTAGAAGGTAGTTTATCGTTTCTGGATCGGCAGCCACGTTCACTGATTCCAAGCCCATATAGTTCTCGTTGGGTTCGCTGCGCACTGCGACAACTAATGCTGCGCAGACTAGGTAAATGGGTGCGCGCATCTTTTGGGCCTGAAACAAGCTACTCAGTTGAGAAATATTAAAACCTATGAAGTTTTTGAGCGAAACTGAAGTTATTTATTTTCGCCAAGTGCAAACTCACAATTCATTTCCATGCTAATTTAATAAAGCATGTTTGTCTACCGTCTAGCTCAACTTTCCTTTATATTATTCATTAGGTGTTTTCGTAAGCAGCCCCAATTACCGTGCAGAGGCCATTTCATTTCAACGTTCCTTGAAAATTTACTAGATGGCAGCTCTTTGCTCTTGGCAATTCCATTAAGTCTTATTCAACATAATACAATTTAGCGCAACATTTTTCGCTTGATTAAGTCCATTCATTTCTTCCATCGCTTTTCAGCCGTTCCTCTCAACAAATTACGAAATATTTTACCAGCCAAACTGAATTATAATGGAAATATTTGTTTTTGGGGTATTTGATTAGTATCGAAGTCAAGTACCATGAATCAAAATGTGTCGTTTCCATCAAATTTTTGAATTAGTGGAAGAGAATTAGGTTGCGTGGAAAATAAAAAACAGTTTTCGTAAGCTTGGAATTGGAACTACGTCCGCTCTTGACTACAGTCTTGCCTCGCTTTAATAAAAGCGTCAACATATCAAAGTAGGTCCTGGATAGATTCATATGTCTATAACGTCATTAGCAAAGTAAACCAACAGCTGTCAAGCGTCGCAACTGAGTTCCGCGAGCAGTTGTCAATATAACAACCGCTTCATGTAAGTTTTCAGACACTTGTCATGTGTTTATTGACGTTTTGTGGTCATTTGCCAATGTCACAAAGTCAATGCCTACTGTGATCTATTCAGCCTTACTCAGTTATAATTTTAGTGAAGGTTTTTTCCACTTGAAAACATTTATAGCCGATATATTGCTTAAAATATCGACGAGGTCAGCAATGGTCAGTCGGGTTTCGATTGCGCGGAACTTAAAAAAGAATAATAAAAACAAGTGCCAGTCTCCGATGATTTGGACTATTTTATAATTAACTTTTTTAGATAAAGTCTACTAATTAGCGAATCTGAAATAAATCCAGCTTGGAAAGTTTTCTTTATCGGGGTACTATTTCCGTAATAACCGGTTTTTTTCAATACATCTCATTGAACTCGCGTTCCACATTGATTGCGTATTAATCCCACTTATCCATAATATTTGGTTTTTGCTGAAGACAAAAAATGTGTTTGTTAAAGTCGATGGCATCTCATGTTGTGTAGACTTAAAATTTGAATTTACGATTAAAACGTGCCATCATTGTTTCCATGAGGCGGGCTGACAATATTTTGTATCTTTATCGTGTGGGCATCAAAGCTTTAGCGAATCAGTGGAGCAAAGAAGACACGAACGACACAAAAGAGAAGTAATTCTCCTGGAAAATGACGACCGGTAGCAAGAGGACATTTTACAAGTTGAAACTACCTGGAAAACCGTCAAGTTTCCAACGAAAAATTGGTGTTTTCCACATTGCGGTTTAAGCCGCAAAGTCATAGATTTGATCAGAAAATCAAACAGTTAGTGAACGTTATTTCTTTAGATAAACTAAACCCGATATTTTAACGGCATGCTATATTCGAAGCAATGTTGTGAACAATTTTAGATTTTCGGGTTATTAGGGCGTCGTCGTTAAAGCGCCCCTGAAGATACTAGACATGCGGGCTAGCGAAACGTCAGTATCAAATTTCTATCGACGACCTGCTAATACCTGAAAATTATCAATTTTTGATGGTTTCAACAGAATTTTAGTTGGAAATTTGAATAGACTGTTGCTAACTAAATATTTAGTTTAGCTTTTTATAATTAAAATTGAGCGACAAAATACTCAAAGAATTTAAGCCGCGAGGGGAGCAATTTGAAGGTAGCAACGCATAGACCGCATTGACTGGTATGTGTGCGAGTGAGATAACCGATGCCGACTACGTTCTAAAATGCGCAAATCAATTCCATTTAATAAAAATCGAATCGAAAGATTGTTAAATCTTTCTCAGACATTCGGGTGGTAATGAGTTTGTGGTTTAATAACCCGAAAATCATCCGTTCTTCCAACCATATTTATAGATAAATTTGCATAAAAAAACTGATAAAATGAGAATGTTGTAACTAATTTTACTGAGTCACTGTTGATTATTTGCGTTAATTTCTAACGTCTTGCATCATACATTATAGTCATCAAATCCACACTAATAAAAACATCTATTAATTGTGTTAAACATGTTGCGAAAATCCCTCTGTTTCACTTGCTAGAATAAATGTTTTCTATTAGAAAAGTTCCTTCTATTTTAAAAGACTTGAAAGTGCCATTAATTGTTCTGCAACTTGTACTTACGTTTAGCAAAACTTAGTTCATAAATAAAGGGGCACTGAATGGAGAGCTGAAATTGTGAGTCTTCGGATATTTATCCATGTTGAAAGCAGACTAAGGAAGTTAGATAAAAGAAAAGATCAAGCAAAAATCCCCTTCCTAAATAGACGGCAGCGATCAATCAGATGATTTACAGTCAATTGGCGCTTTTTTAACGTGTTTGGCAAACAATGTACGTTATTGTGAGCTCAACATCACACGATTTTCAATTTACACCCGAAAAAGCTCGATATGATTGTTTAGGTCTTTATAAAAGCGCACCAAACTTCTGACCTCACTTACTCTGCGTCATGTCAGCAACATGTAGCTCACCAAAAGCGTCCGAGTTTCATTCGAAACGAACAACAACAACACCGATGTTTTAAACAATTTTACAACGCGTCGTAATAAGTAACATTGGTGTACTAAAGTCAAACATTGTTACACAAAAGCGAGTAATATTTCTTTAATTCAATTAAGAAATTGTTCTATACAGTGGTCGAGAAATATGTTGCCATCGTTTCAAAACTTATGGATGTAAAGTGGTAATAAAAAATTAATTGTGCCAGTGTGGAAGCATTGCATGACAAAATTTGTATGTTTGTTGCGGTTTTATCGGCTAATTTCTTTTGTGTTTTGCTTGTTTCGTGGCATTGGACCCGGTCAATTTTCAAAATGCTTGTCACAAAGAAGTTTTGCAATTTGCTTAGATCAAAACACCATTCATCATACAGAGCCTTTTGAAGAAAAATCCCATTAAGACTGTAAAGAAAGTAAATTAACCATGCAGTTCCAGTGACGCAACTTTAACAGCTAAACTTTCTTTATGAGCTCATTACTGCCAGAGTTACTGCGTACTTTGCAGTTCGGAAAATGAAAATAATCCCTCAGGACGTTTCGATATAAGCCCCTATTTCCTTATGGGTATTTAAATGCAGTTTCCACACTAATTAAGGCGCTCTAATTACATTTTTATTAAAAACTCTATAATTAAACAATTTTCCATTAAACGCCTTAGAATGAGGCAGGAAAAAATGTAAAATAGTTTCAACGATTTGAGACACCCTATATATGGATAATGTTGCAAGCCTGCAGTTTAAATAATTTCTAATCTGGAATAATTACTGGAAAATGCGACTGCTAAAGATCACATTCAACGCAACCGCTAAGGGACAAGGACTATCTCAACGGTTTTAACACTGCGATGAGGAAGGCAACGGGAAACCACCCTCCCCACGAAAAATCATTAGCATGACCAACCAAACCAAAACCAAAAGCCTTCAGTCCTCGGCAGGGCTTAAATGATCAGGCTGTGCTAAAATCTCCGGGCCAGTCATGAAGAAGATTGCTTGCTACTTGGAACGCACGAAGTGTGTTTCAATCTGGTAAAACCCACATCGCCATCAAGGAAATGAAAAGAATGAATATCGAAAAATGAGATGGCCAAAGTCTGGAGAATGTCGGATCGACGATCATCTTATCTACTATGCCGGCTTATCATATCATCTTATCTACTATAAATCACAATATTTTGTCTCGGATTCTGATCGTAGAGTAGCATAGTAGCTACATAGAGAGCTAGCAGTAGTTGTCGAAAGTTTCTACGAACCACTCCAAACCGTCGTAAATATCACTAAAAGGTCAGAAATCACCATTATTATGGTTATATGGATTTTAATAATTTTTTTGGGGGTTTGTTCTCCAACACCCATACACCAGGAAGGATAGTCAGATACCAAATAGACTTTCTATTGATAAATAACCGATACAGATACAGACATAACAGACTGAACAACCCAGAAACGCTAGCTGATGCCAGGAACGAACTAAATTGTGGACGTCGGGGAGAATTCCGAGACGTTGATATTTGGACCAACATCAAGGAGGCTTAGGCAAAACGCACGCTCGAAATTATCTTCAAACAATACAAAAATCAAAAAGAACGCTTGGATTCTGAACTGGTGACATTATTTATTTAATGGAGAGACGCTTGAAAAAATAGGTCATTCTGAATACCGCCAGATGAATGGTGAAATAAAGAACAAAACTAGAATGGCCAAAGAGAACTGGCTTAACGAGCAAGGTCGCGAAATCGAAGATCTGGAGGCTAAATATGACACTTTTAACATGCACAAGAAAATTAAGGAGGCTGTCGGTGCATACAAGCCTCGTCAAGCTGTCATCCTCTTGGACATTAGAGATAAAATAATTCTTGACGTCAACTACAAAGTAGAACAGTGGTAAAGCTATATCAGCGTTACTCAACTTGTGCTCCGCAAAGCCTACGGTAGGACTCCGCCGACAATAAAATAAATCCATGTATTAAAGAGGAATCTAACGGGTTATCTAATTCGAGGTTGGGAAAGTAAAACCTTGCTATTTGGTATCTGTCAAAGGTAAACGTCATCCCAACCGTTTTTGTTTTAGTTGAAGGTTTGTCATTTTGAAATATGGATAGTTTAACCGTCGAAGAACGCGTAAAAATTATTAAATGTTAAGTACTATAAAAATGGTGATTCCGCTGTATCGACATTTAGGGCTTTACGAGTGGGTCGGCATAATCAACCCACAGAGCAAACAATTTCGAACACAGTGGAAAAATTTGAAGAGACTGGATCGGTTACTGATATTGTAAGGCCTCTGCATCATCGCAACATTCGTTCAGCTGAAAATATCGCTGTTGTTGCTCAAAGTGTGGAGGAACACCCGAATTCGTCAATTCCCCGACGTGCTCAACATTTGGGCCTGTCTTACGGCTCATTGTGGCGAATTTTGCAATTGGGTTTGAAGCTCCATCCGTACAAAGTCCAACTGACTCAAGAACTTAAGCCTCAAGACAATAGGCAACGCAGAACATACGCAAATTGGGTGATTGAACAACAAGCCGTTGATGATAATTTTTCAAACCGGATTTTCTTCAGCGATGAGGCTCATTTTTCGCTCGGTGGTTACGTGAATGAACAGAATAGCCGTAGATGGGGCTCTCAAAATCCCTCAAGTAGTCGCATAAGTCGCAGAAGGGCCTTTGCATCCTGAAAAAGTGACCGTATGGTGAGCATTATCATCCAGTGGTGTTATTGGCCCGTATTTTTTTAAAAACGATTAAGGAAGAGCCATAACAGTCGATTCTGAGCGCTATGGGCGCATGTTAACCGATTATTTTTGGAGATAAATTGAAGATTATAATCTGGAAGACATGTGGTTCCAGCAGGATGGGACAACGAGTCACACAACACTGGCAGTTAGAGCCCTATTGCAAGAGAAATTTCCAGGAGGCGTAATCTGGAGATTGAGTGATGTAAATTGGCCCGCAAAATCCTGCGACTTAACACCGTTAGATTTCTTTTTGTGGGGCCATGCGAAAGATCGTGTTTACCCCAACAATCTTCAAATTCTTGAGCAACTGAAAGCCAATATCCGTGAAGTTATGACCGAGATATTACCGGTATCGTGCCGAAAAGTCATCCAACGGCCTCTAGGAGGTCCCGTGGCAGACATTTGAATGATATTGTTTTTCACGTATGGTTTAATCTTTATATTGAATTAACATTTTCGTCTCCATCTAAATATTGTGTGTGTTTTTTTTTACTTTACTTTCCCATGCATAAAATGGATAACATTGTATATCAAATGGGATCTTTGAATCACTTTTAGAAATGGCCTTGGACACAAGCATATAATCATTGTTCAGAACAACTTTGCTGAATGATTTTTGGCGCAGGGTTCGGGATGGATATCCACAACTTGCCACAGAGGCTTTGAATGTTTGTCTGCCGTTCCCAACAACGTACTTGTGAGAAACGGAATTTTCAGTATATACAGCTACAAAAACAAAATATCGCAATAGACTAGATGCCGAACCAGGCATCAGAATCCAACTTTCGTCTATCAAGCCTGACATTACCCAGTTGATGAGAAATAGAAAACAATTTTATGCTTCCCGTTAAATCTTTATCCCAAAAAACTTTTTTAAATTGAATTCCAAAATACCTTTTTCTGGTATGATTCTTTATAAAAAATACACATATAACTCGTTTTGCATTTAGTTTAGTTAGTGTTTAGGGAACCATTAAAAATTTAGATGTTTAAAAGTTCCGTGACCAAAAAATCTAATCTAAAGCTATATCAACGACCTTTTTCAAGATGAAAGATCGGACACTCCTGAACAATATAACCCAAGGGCAAGATATAACTAAGGAAAAAGTCCAAAATGCAATATCGTTGTGAAAAAACAGAAAAGCTGCAGGTCCATTAGAGGTGCAGGGATGTCTGTTCCTGTTTATGGCTTCTTCAAAGACTACGAAAAGGCTTTTGCCAGAGTGCAACAAAAAACTTATAAAACTTCTTAAAGACGTGGGCCTCTGGACGATAGAGACCTGAAAATAATTGCAACTTTTTACTGGAACCAAACTGCACTAAATAAGGAAGGTCAACGGATGTCGGGCAAAGTTCGAATCAAAAGGAGTGTCCGACCGGGTTGCATCCTTTTACCATTACTTTTTAACATTTACTCAAACAAAATATTTAAAGGTGCCCTGGAAAACTACCTTGAAGGAATTTCCATTAATGGCGTAAGCATATATAACTTTAGGTACGCTGACGACACCGTTGCAATCGCGGACTCGTTGGGCGGTCTTCAGACTTTGCTTGACCATGTAGCGGCTAATAGCGCAGAACTTGACTTACATTTATACATAAAAAAACCCAATGGATGGTCACTGCTAAGAATCAGGTTGGGGGAGGAATTCTGCAGGAGCAGAGCCATCAACTCGAACGTGTTCGGTCATGCAAATAAATACTTTGGATGCAGTAGAGGTGTGATAAACGGTTATTTTTCTATAACCAGGTTCCAACGTTCCAGTTTCACCTTAGTAATAGGTTCCAAAACAAAAATGTGTTCCTTTTTAAATTTTTCAGTATTCTCTATTATGGAATTGAGGCGTGGGCTATAACAGAGGCCATGTGTAAAAAACTGGATGTTTTCGAATCGACGGATGTTGAAGATTCCTGGATGGACAGAGTGCGCAATGTGGATGTGCTCGCGAGAATGTCAAAAGATCTCGAAGTCATGCTCACACTTAAAAAACCAAACGAGTTGGAGTATTTTTGACACATTCTCAGAAACAAAAAATACGGTCTCAAATTAATAACAGATAGAAAGATCGAAGGCAGAAGAGAAGACAATGGGTGTCGAAGAATATCGTGGCTAAGGACTCTGCGACAGTGGTATGGTGAGACTACGATAAGTCTCTTTGGAAAAGCGTTCGACAAAGTACAGATAGCGCTAATTGCCAACATTCTAAGAAGACAAGGCACTTAGAAAAGATGAAGAAGATGACTCAAAACACCGAAAATTACTGTTGACTCAAGTTTTTTTTGGAGAAAAATATTTTTCAGTAGTCAATTTGCTTTACTTCGTTTACTTTTTTATAGGCTCTGAATATCAATTCTCTCGCATTATTGGATGGTCCCTTTGAAAATGGATGTCTTTGGATTTTTTCTCGCACTTTCCGCGCGCGTTCTTTTCATGTTTATGGACGGATTTGAATCTTATTAGAACCTAATTTATGCAGGATTGCCTTTATCGAGCAAGCAGGATCCGCGCTTGTTACCGTATTTTGGCGGCATGCGAGAAAACATGGGAGGAACGATATTCGGTTCGATTATGGGCAGCAATAGTTAAAACCAGGCATAACGATATAGCAAATTGATGTTTTGGCAGGTTTAATAAGGAATTCGCCCTTTTTCGTTCATTCAAACCCGACAAATTTAAATAGAAGCATTTTTATCACAATTATTTTACCTAGAAGCTTCCCAATTTTGTATAAAGTTGCCTAATTTTCTGTCCATT
>NW_026018520.1:0-12439 GCF_020466585.1 Dendroctonus ponderosae
AAACCCGGATTCACATAAAAAACTTCGTCAAGTTAATATTAAAAAGCGTTTTCCGCCATTACTCGATATTAAGAAATGAAAAGTTCTCGTTTCAGTTTTTTTTGGTATAAAACCCGCTAGGACTACACGTATTTTCCCCTATAATGATGTACGGGATTCATGTAATCATGCGGCAATACTGTCTTTTTTGAAAATACCCACCAGCCATATAATTTCCTACGTAATTATATGATCTCTTATTAATATCCAATAAAGACGAAATTGCCATCGTATTAGCTAAAATAAACTATTAAAAACAAGTGCCTATCCGTTTTAAATGTAATGATATGTTTTTATAATAATTGGACACTGTACAATTGAACAGATAAGGGTAATAAGTTTACGTACTTCATCTAAAGCTACAGTTTTTCAGCTCATTCATGCTGGCCTGCATTGGAAAACCGGAAAAACCGCAATTTCACTTTGATTAGCTTTTTTCATGAGCTGTTGAAATTGTCGTCCAACTGAAAGTCGCAGAAATTGACTAGACTTCTTCATTAAATTGTCTGGAGTTGGTTGATTATTCTACTATGCAAGCTGGTTGATTGATGTTCTTTTGCCAACATTTATGCTCGTTTACATAACATTTTTTCACAAAATGCTCGGTACTTTAAAGTTTCTTCGCCTGTGTGTTAGCTTTATTACATGGTACAACTTTAACTGGTAAAAAGTAATTGCTTCAGATGCATTTCTACATCGTGTAATAAAGTAATTAATGGTGAAAAAATTAATGCTAATGGAAAATGAATTCCGCATCAACATTGTAAATTTACGTCCGATAGCTACAAATGTATGTACAATTAAACGGGGATTCTTTCACATCCTGGTTTTGCATTCCAAAAATAAACATCAGCTAATGGAGCAGCTTGGCATGTAAAATACATATAAACAATATCAACGAGATCGAAAATGTGCATTTATTTGTTCAGTTTGCGAGAATTTTCTTAGGAAAGGAAGAGTCAAATTAGCTTCAACTGTGCTTCTCTTTTGATACAACACAACCAAAAGTAAGACATGGTCTGAAGAACGAAAACTTCTGAGTCGATTAGCTCGTTTCAGGGCAAGTTTTCGGGAAATTTGTTGCCTGCTTCAGGGTTTAACGCGAGTTTCTTCCCAGCGCAATCGCCAGAAACACGCGTTAAAACCTGAAGAAGGAAGTACATTTTGCGAAAACTTGTTAAGTAGTCGATTTTTGCAAAACGACTTGAACAATGAAAAGCTTTAGGCATCAGCTCAGAGCATCAGAGCATGAGCTTCTGAAATAGACAAGTGCAGATTTCGAAATGCGCCAACCTCAGGCACCCGCAGGACCGGTTTCGAGCCTATTGGCTCTCATCAGCTGGGTTCAGCCTGAAATTTGCGATTCCCAAACCTGCACTTTATAAAGCAGGTTTCTTTATAAAATGCTTTTTATCAAATTTCGAGTCTAACGTTTTTGAGGTTAGAAATGTTCGAAACTTAAAACGAAAGCCATTTCGTAAATGAAACTGCGCTTTTGAATACATGAAAATATTAACATTAACTACTCATTGAATGAGTCGAGCCAGAAGTTTTTTTCTGAACAGCTTCTTTTTCTCTACCCACACGATGGTTTCTGTAAAATGAAGCTTCTGTGCATTCCAATAGTGTTTCATTGCATGTACAGCAGCACGTTTCAGATAAAATTTAACGATTTCGAACACACACACTTTCCTCTTCAAACACCACAAAAGCCTCCTTTCACCATGTTACAGAGCGCACGCAATTCGGTATTGATCAGCCGAATTTTGGGGAGAGGGTGTCGTTCTACAGCCCCCTTGTTCACAGAGCGCCTGCGTGCGGTTTGCCAATGACAACGGCCCGCTGAGGGTGGCAAAAGGCTTCAGACCGGAAATGTTTTCAGCTTTCAGACATTCTCGTCCTTCCGGTAAAATGGAAGTATTCCCCATTGCCTTTTCTGAAAGTGTTCGGGTGTGTTCAAGTATGAGTAAAAGAATGATTTGCTCAACTCAACTGGCTCAACTGATGGTTTTTCATCGAAAAAACGTACGCGGTTTATCAGTTTTGAGCTTGCAGCTCTATTGTTGTACCACTGTTTTTTTACATTTTACTCAAATCTAAAGAACTTGACCAAAAATGTTGTGCATTTTTGCGCATTTTCTTTAGTATCTCAGAAAACTACTCGATAATGTTTAGGATACCTTCTCGAGAGAATTTTCAAAGGCTGTTTTTGTCCTTAAAAGCTAACGAAATGTTTCTAACCTTACAATAACTAGACCCAAAAATTGGTGAATTTTGGCCCGTTTTCTTTAAAATTTCGGGAACGCACAAAACTACTCGAATAATGTTTAGATTGTTTGCGATATACATTTTTGAAAGCTAAACTTTCCCAAAAAAGCCAAACAAATTTCTAACATCAAAAGAACTAGACCCAAAATTTGCAGAGTTGTAGCCCATTTTCTTTATCATATTGGGAACGGATAAAACGACTCGATTCACGGTTAGGACCTTTTCGATACAACTTTTTGAAAGCTGTTTTCTTCTTAAAACGCTACAGAAACTTTGCAACTTCAATAGTAATGGCTCCAAAATCTAGGAGATTTTTGCGCATTAATATCTGGAAAACCGATGGATCTACACGAAGAATGATTAGAAGCTCTCCCATAGAGTCTCTAACCAACCGTTTCCCAAAACGCCCACAAAAATTTCCAATCTCAATAGGACGAAACGCAGTATTTGGTAATTTTTTGCGCTTTTTCATTGACGATTAAAAATCGGGCAAAAGTGCGCAAATATTCAGCTTTCCAGAGAGCCCTTTTAAGATTGCGATTTATCGCAAAAGGTTAGAGCAAAATAACCTTAAAACAATAGACCCGAAAATTGATGAATTATTTCACTAATATCTCGGAAGCGGATTAAAATATCCGAATAATCATTAGAACCTTTTCGATGCAGCTTTTTCAAAGCTCCATTTTCTCCAGAGGGATTGTAGAGGAATTTTTAACCTAAAAAAAGTTGGACACAAAATTCCAGGAAACTCTGAACAGTTCCTTTAGCATTTCGAAAACGGATGAAACTACCTGAATGACCATTAGGGCCCTTTCGATAGCTGCTCGAAGGCAACATTTTCGCTTCACGGCGTGTTGCAAAATTTCTAACCCCCAAAAAGATACAATATGAATTTGTGGAAAACGTGTAAAACACCGTGGAAAAGGTGGAAATACCCGCATAATCAGTGGGACCTTTTCGATACGTCATCCCAAGACTATCATTAACTGCGTGATTGTTATCAGAATTCCTAACCTCTAAAGAAACAGAAGCAAAACTTGCCAAACCATCCTACTGCCACATACAACAACACTGTGAACTGTTTCTGGGTTTTATGACTGCAGCAGCAGGGATTTGGGTGATATTAAAGCTTAAATCCCTGATGATGTCTGCTAGAAACGTTTTGTATAAACTGTAAAATTGCTGTGAAAATGTTTCGAAGACATTCTCGATGACTTTCCGTTCTCGAAAATCTCGAACCTCTGTGTTTTTTTGTTGATTTGAATGGCCTGTTGAGGTTTGATTTTCATCCACTTTGTACATGAAGCCCCAGAGCGTTGATTCGTAGTGGTAGAATGAGGACTACTCGAGTACTGGAGTAGGACGCAAAGGACTTTTATTAAATAAGGAGCGCATTTAATGCGAATATGTAACAGTTGGTACACTTGTCGTTTCTCTAGGGCTGTTAACTGGCAGGTACTTGTCGCTCCTTTGTTTCCCGATTGGTAAAGGATTTATAATTACTCAGTCTTCTTGAGCCACAAAAGTGTTCCCGATGGCTTGGATTGAGTGCAATCGTTTCCTAATCGAAAATTGGTTTGTTGCCGTCACAATTCCCCTGATTCTATTTCTAGAATAGAATTTTCGAGCGCGATTAAATCCCGCATATGATTCAACTGTTAAGAGACTAGGACGAAACCTAATGTAATCAAATGGCTAAATATTAAGTAGCTCTGATTGTTTCTAATTTAAACTTCCGTTCCGAATGTGCTAAACAACCATATAATGAAATATATTAAGCAGTCGGCTTTTGCAGTTTAAATAAATTGGACTAGCACAGTTTACTGTCAAAATGCTCAATATCTAAAACTTGTCGAAGGGGATTTTAATCAAGGTAACAGACATAACAAAACACGTTTATCTGGGACAATCAACACGCCGAAACTCTCCGAGTGTCGTGTTTTTAATTAATTCAGGCGGAATAATGGATAATTATAAAGCGTGATGGTTTTTTCTCTAAAGGTGTTGCTATTGCAACAGCATTAATTTTAATTGTACAATTTATTTGCGTGAAATAAAGAGCCAAACGTGCCTGGAGCATGCCGTTATTGGCTAAACATCAACGTTGATTCGAAAAATGTCTTCTATTGACAATGTGGTGGATATAAAATAATAATTTCAGCCCCATTTTAACAGGGGTAAGAAATACCGACACCTATAGGGGTAAGTGGCAAGTTGTACAGGGGCCGAGGAAATTATCAGGAGTTACATCCTGGAATCGATATTATGAATATCGGTGTGAGTTTAGTTTTTTCGGGATTCAGCCTCCATGTTTCAATAAAAAAAAAAAGTGATTATTCACAATCTTTTTGTGGATTTTCGGGTTTTGCGGGGTTTTGGGAACCTAATCCGCTCTAAGAGACTGAAAAACCAAGCAAAATCTCGTTAAAAACGACCACAGTGCAGACCATTATGATTTAAATCATTGCCTTTCAAAATCCTTAGGGTTTTAAAGTGTCTGTTTAATCATTGCCCAACTTTCCCCGTTTTGATGTCGCAAACTGGATCTTCTCATTTTGAACCGAGTTGAAAATATTGCGCAATTCTACGCGTATAACCGGCGATTTAGTGCTTGTAGGCCTGCCAGTTGGGCGACATTTACATTGCGCTGTCAAAAAAGGGCCTACTATACTGGCAATCACGGCCTAAACCGGAAACTTTCAAGATGGGCGTTGGAAATGCAAAGTGGGTTTAATTTTGCGTCCGATTTTAAACGAGGACTGCTGGCAAACTGTGCATTCTGGGAGTGAAAAAGTGAGGTTTAACGCAACTATTTCTGAAAACTGGGGAGTTTTTTAGGAATTTAGGTCGTAAATGCAAAATTATGCCAACATTTCTTTTGAGTTGCAAAATCTACTTGAACATGACGCTGCTTTTTTCGAAGTTCCTCAAGAACCATTCGAGCCACAGAATTCGTTCAACCGCACCAAGCAAACCACCTGTGTGGATGCTCATTATTTTCGTCTGGAAGCGTGTAAACTTTTGCTACTTTGGCTATCTAAATGGTTAAAAATGTAGGCAAATTGCGAGTAATTTAGAAAACCTTCGATGATCTAAATCGTGTTGGGGCCAAAACAGACACCGAACAGAATAAACCAGCAGCGGCTTTATGAGAGGAAACGGACATAAAACCTTTTACCGAAGGGCTAATACGCATAAGGACACCCTTTGAGATCAGGCGGCGTGTAAAAGTACCCGAAACCAGATTGCCCTGGTTATCCCTTATTGTTGTCTGGCTGACCCGCCCTAAATGTCATCCAAATATTGGCATGCCCTTTTAAATTTCAAATGCAAACAGGGATTAGACGACAGCGAACAGCATGCGATCGGCCGGATTTTGCCTAAAATATTTATGGGAATTTCGGGTCACATTGTCAAACCATCAACAATGGGATTTATCATCTTTTCGATGCATTTCTAGTGGCTTTGACTGTTTTATTTCCGCCACTCTGTATGTCCCGAATAAGCCTCATTTGAGCCACTAGGGAAGTAATTCGTTACATTCTAGCGCCGGTTTTTATCATATTGGCAATATTGACCTGATTATCTGGCGTCAAGTCGAGAATAAGTAATAATTTATTAATCAGCTGATTAAAAACGTTGAAAGGAAAGTAAAGCTGTTTAATAATGCGGAATTTTTCAACTGGCCACGTAAATATCCAACTATTCCAGCTAAAAGTAATGTATTCATGATTGCGGTTACGCCTGTAACTGCTTAATTAAGCTCGACGTTTCTTTTGATCTAATATAGCAATTAGATGAAATCTGATGATTTATTATCGTCAAACAATTAGCATTTTTGCCTTTATTTTGCTGTTCAGCTAATGATAAAGTAAATTGTGTTTTTCCAACTGTTTCTAACAAACCGCCTGTTTAATGTTTTAGTGATCACCGGTGAAAATATGGAGAAGCCTCTTGGAGAAGCACTTTGTTATCAGGTAAGTAATATTTTCAACTGTTTAAGGATGGAAGGTGTTTTCGGTCAACAGGTTGCGAACAAAAAAGATTTGGGCTTTCAGTAGTAGTTTGCGAACGAACTATTTTTCTAGACCCAACATTTCGGCTTGATTTTTAGACTGCGGTGGTTATAAACGGCTTTTTGACGAATTAATATTGTACCTTTTTTCCTTAATTCCGGACTTATTGATTTCTATTTTTCTTCTAAACACAAAAGGCCACTGAGACATTCTTCATTCAGTTATACTTGCTAACAGATATTTTTTGTGCAAAAACTATGAGTGCTACAAGCTTTTACAAAGAGAACAAAAACATCACATTTTTTTAAAAGAATGTTGACACTTTTTTGCCAAATTGAACATTTTTTCTTAGTGAAAGTTAGGCGGGATCGTTTTCCTTTGATTCAAATAATATCGCTTCGAATATTTCTTTTTGATCAAGTGCTTACCACACACTCTGTATAGCCTGATTGGTTTCACATAATTTGCATATTTTTATGCGGCTATTTGTAGCCCTTTATATAGAGAAAACTTGCTCTATTAATAGGCGAAATTAGCAAATTTGTTAGATTTTTGGCGAATTTTTTGATACATGTCGCGGTAATATCCAATTTCGGATACACTACTATTTTTTTAAAGTTTTATTTGCAAAACGGGTATTTATATTTTAAGCCGCAAATGTATCAAGCTCGAGCGTAGCCATGCGTAGCCATGTTGCCTCTATCCTAGAATCCCATGTGTGAGAGAGAGAAAATCGGTACCGACTACGTTCCTAAATGGAAAATCGTTTGGTTTAATTAGAAATTTTTGAATATGCAATACCTAATTTCGGTCTTTGACTGAATCGGTAAATCCGGATTAAATAATTTTCCAGAAAAAACTGAGAATCCTCTCAAGATCGTAATATACGTATATATATTTTATTAATTTGTTCATCTGCAATTAATTGCTCAAAACACTCTTATTGCGTCTAACCGTCGCTTTAAAGCTTCTAATTTGGGTTTGTATGAGGACTATCGAAAGACTTCTTAAGGGATAAGACGCGCCCCAAATCGCAATTTTTCAAACATGTCGTTGAAAGAGTAGTTTCCAATGTGTTTTCGAGTGTTTTCTCTGCTGTAGTATTTTGAATCATAGCAGATTTTTCCAAAATTGTTTAGTCAACATCGGATTTTGCCCAAAAAAGCCTTAACAAAAACTAGCAAATTCGCATAAAAGCTTGCCGCTCTTGGATACACTTTCCATTGTCGACGTTCCAGGCGAAATGCGTTTTCCATTCAAATTCCCGGCACAACTTTCGGATTCTTCCACTAAAATGAACCCAGTCTTCAACCGCGGTTCTAATTCAAAAATAGCGCCGCCCTATAATTTGGCCAACTTTGTATTAGAAAATGTCCCGTTCCCCCTTGGCTTGCTGGATTCCGTATTCCCTGTATATTTCGCCATTTATGTGTTTGATGTATCTGGATCGTTCCCTTAACGTGCCTTCTGTGAGTGAGAGAAGAGAGACATTTTGTCAACCGATTATGGAATAATCCAGGAAAATTGTAGAAAGCATGCGAATTTTCCCCGGACCAAAAGGATTTTCATTTAGAATCAATTGCCAGAATGTTCATCGGTGTTAACTTTGGTTGGTCGAGCCGGATATCGAATAGAGAACATTGTGCAGGTTTAATTGACTTCACTAAGGCATTGTATACAGTTAAGCACTGTAGCTGCTGATATTACTAATTACCCGCATGGAGAAGCAACATTTAATGCTATTAACGTATGTATTCATCGGAGAATGTTTCTTTTTCTATAAAGCCTTGCTAACAAACAACAACTGATTCAGCAAAAATAAATCCTTTCGAATGATCGGGAACAATCGCTCAAGCTGGCAAGCACGCAATTAATAATAATCGTCACTGCCAAATAGTTTGGGCCTACTGATGTTGGCAAAATTTCCATCCAATATCTCAGCGTTCAGTACGAATTTTCCAATGTTTTCTCCACTTTCTCAGGCCCACACAGAACACCTCGAGAACAATGAGACCGTTATTGGAATCGCCCTGTTTTTAAGGCGATTTTTCAACAGATTTCCATCACTCACGTGTCATTTGACTTTGTTGTCCCCCATTCGCGAATTCGGGCACGCGTTAGAAATTAAATATCAATAATCAGAAAATTACAGCAATTGAGAGGAAATTACACGTTAAGTAGACGAGAGGAATTCGGCGTGTGCATAAGGTAACATAACGGTTTCTGACACACACAAAAAACCGTTTTTGTAAAGAGTTTTGTTTGTTCGAATGCCCTTCTTGGCCAAAGTATCGGATGACGGGCTTATTCAATGCGAGCGCAATTTTTTAGCGGGGTTTTGTTACAGCCCTAGTGGGTGTTACCGGCTTCTTCCGGACACCCTGTGTATTCGCCCTCTGTTCGGCCGGGTTTTCACTCCCTAAGGATCTCCCTTGGCTGAAGCCCTTCACGTTCTTTAAGTAGGTCGATCTGAATATTCCTTTTTCATAGACTTCGAGCCCTGCCAGATGGTTCAAAAGTTGCTCCATCAGTGTCTTTTTTAGGTAATTTTGTCCTGTAAAAGTACTGCTTGTTAATCGCATTTGCTGGACTATAGTGAAGACGCCTTTAGTCTTAAGTGATCGTCTTAATAGAAGGTAGATTTTAGGAATGGTAGGTAGTCTGGGGCAAACTCTTTAGATTGGAAAAGGTGTAGACATTGCCGATCGGTCTGTGGTGCCCTTCTGAGCCGGTTTTCTGAGCAAGATTTCGGACTCCATATTTCCATATTCAGCGTTTAACGTGTTTTCATTCCCTTTGCTCTGAAGGAGGAAATACATTTTCCGAAAAATTGACTCAGAAGATTTTTTGCATCAGACATAAAGGATTGAAGCACGTAACGAATCAAGAACTCGTTTTTTCAGCACTAATCAACGGCGATTTTAAAGTTTTTYGCTGAATTTTGCAAAWTATTTCGGRTATCCATTTAGAAGAAGSAACATTTCTMGTCTATTCTCTCTCATTCTTTCTAAACCAAGCTTGGRAYMGCAAAAAGTTGTTCTTTATAAAAACTRCGTGCTARAAATGCYTTGTTYAARGCAATTTTCCATCATCATCATCRCATACATGATTTCCGRAAAAAATGCAAAAATTTCACCSAAAACAATTATAAATAKTTMCGAAAGYAAGAATGACTGAAATCAAAATTTCCTCAAAATTTGCCAAAAAATGTAAYTCCAAATCCWTCGAGCTCTTGTCTGCTGCCTGAAGRCCAGATTTTCATCTATATGCTCTWAAAGTTTCAACTTGCATCCTTCATCAGGCTATTTGCTGCGAATTKTTGAAGCCAGGCCAATCGGTTCAAATGTCTTCSTTTTCTGACTGAGGCTTTGCGACACTGTTAGAGRTGGAAATAATGCARAAAAAATGGTTTTGCGGTTAATTTGCCAGCGTCCTGCTGGTTTTTGGGAGGTTTGAMGTTCCAGCTCTTATAAGAGTCGGTACTAAGTTTTCGGTGTTTCACTCCTGCACAATTTTCCGGGCGCAAACCTGAGAATTTGYGAAATTTTTCCCATTTTATTTTTATCTCCTAAACCAAGGCTCRCATCGCAAAAASTTGTTTGTTATAAAAYATGCGCCTGATCATGAACTGACTGASAGYCAATTTTGGAGAAAATAAGCAAAAGGATTGTTTCTGAGCAATCTCGAATATCTCCAGAACTGAACCTGATGGACTAATCCTGAGCCCACCGATTTTTCAGGGTTTTGTGCAAGTTTAGGTTCAGCTCATATAAAATCCTTTATTTTTCCCCGCTTAACTCATCCGAGGATTTGTTGAACCACTGCCCATAACGTGATTGGACGAATTCGTCAACAATCACTTCACCGGGCCTCCAAATTCAGCAGATTTAAGCCTGCAGGATAAAAAAACAGTCGACTTACAAACCGCACAATCATATAGCGTGTGATATTTAATTTGATTAGCTCCCATTCATCCAAAGCAAGCGCTACCAAAGTGATTATCATGTTCGCTTGATGTAGGAAAAAATAGCGGGCGCAATACAAAAACGCGCGCCTTAAGTTGTCAATTCACAAAGCGAGTGATAACAATGCTTAAGAAGTTTTCGCCAACCAATATCTTCAATTCAATCAGCGATGAACGAAGCCTTAATCCGACTTAGCAGGTCAGTCTAATTGTTGCAGAGGTCATATCATTTGTAATGCTTAAGCTTTGTTTATAAACCGTGTAGTGTTGTTTGAATTGTACGCGCGTCTATTTCGTCTTGGCGACTCGAAAAGGATGTTGTAGGATATAACAATGGGCTTAAACTAGGACGATAATTACCTACTTAAGTTTGATTAAACGTTAAGTGTTTAAGACATCTACCGTATAGTTGCCAAAAGCTTTTACAGCAGGTTGGAGGAATTTGGGATGATGTGAAGAGTGCCACTCGATATTTTCATCTACTGTGTGTTGATACTCACATGGAGTAGAATTCGCCTTCGTATATCAAAATGTAGTCAACAAAAGACTGCATTTTTACTACTGTTCAATGTTTGGGATTCAAATGTCGCCTTCTGGGCCAAAACTGCTCGAATTTCCTCACTCATGTTGGTATAACTGAATCGACTTTTCAATTTCCTGTCCAACGATGCCAGAACGAATTTTGTGACTCAAACGTCGAAGAAAACAGCGTCATGTTTGAGACGATTTTGCAACTCAAAAGCACACCACGCAAATCCAAAACTTCTTGAAATCAAGACTTTTTTGAGAAAACTGCCAACATTTGCTTATCGACGGTTCAGTTTCTCAAAAGGCCGTTTAGTTCTCTCTGGATTGAGGTAAAAATGAAACTTCTTGCCCATTTTGCTTCCGAGAAATGAGCAAAAACGGGACGAAAAACATGCAATTTTTGGCATAATCTTGCACCTAAGTGTCTGATAATCAAATCGCTTTCTGGATCAAAACTACTCGAATTTCCTCACTCATGTTGTTATAACTCAACCGACATTTCAATCATCTGTCTAACGATGCCAGAACGAAGTTTGTGGCTCAAATGGGGCTCGAGAAACTTCGAAAAAAGCTGCGTCATTTGTGAGACGATTTTGCAACTCAAAAACAAACCAAGCAAATCCAAAACTTCTTGAAATCAAGACTTTTTTGAGAAAACTGCCAACATTTGCTTATCGACGGTTCACTTTCTCGAAAGGTCGTTTAGTTCTCTCTGGAAAGATGTAAAAATGAAACTTCTTTCCCTGTTTGCTTCCGAGAAATGAGCAAAAACGGGACGAAAAACATGACATTTTTGGCATAATCTTGCACCTAAGTGTCTGATATTCAAATTTTGCTTTTTGGGTGAACACCACTCGAATTTCCTTACTCATGTTGTGATGACTGAATCAAATTTTCAATTTCCTGTCCAACGATGCCAAAATGAACTTTGTGGGTCAAATGGTTCTTGAGAAACTTCGAAAAAAGCAGCTTTATGTATGAGACGATTTTGCAACTCAAAAACAAATCACGCAAATCGAAAACTTCTTGAAATCAAGGCTTTTTTGAGAAAACTGCCAACATTTGCTTATCGATGGTTCAGTTTCTCAAAAGGCCATTTAGTTCTCTCTGGAATGATGTAAAAATGAAAGTTCTTGCCCTGTTTGCTTCTGAAAAATGAGCAAAAACGGGACGAAAAACATGCAATTTTTGGCATAATCTTGCACCTAAGTGTCTGATAATCATATCGCTTTCTGGATCAAAACTACTCGAATTTCCTCACTCATGTTGTTATAACTCAATCGACATTTCAATTCTCTGTCCAACGATGTTAGAACGAACTTTGTGGCTCAAATGGTTCTTGAGAAACTTCGAAAAAAGCAACGTCTTGTATGAGACGATTTTGCAACTCAAAAGCAAACCACGAAAATCTAAAACTTCGTGAAATCAAGACTTTTTTGAGAAAACTGCCAACATTTGCTTACCGCCGGTTCACTTTCTCAAAAGGCCGTTTAGTTCTCTCTGGAATGATGTAAAAATAAAAGTTCTTCCCCTGTTTGCTTCCGAGAAATGAGCAAAAACGGGACGAAAAACATGCAATTTTTGGCATAGTCTTGCACCTAAGTGTCTGATAATGAAATTTCGC
>NW_026018520.1:12539-23987 GCF_020466585.1 Dendroctonus ponderosae
CGTCTCATACAAGGCGCTGCTTTTTTCGAAGTTTCTCAAGAACCATTTGAGCCACAAAGTTCGTTCTGGCATCGTTGGACAGAGAATTGAAATGTTTATCAGACACTTAGGTGCAAGACTATGCCAAAAATTGCATGTTTTTCGTCCCGTTTTTGCTCATTTCTTGGAAGCAAACAGGGCAAGAAGTTTCACTTTTACATCATTCCAGAGAGAACTAAACGGCCTTTTGAGAAACTGAACCGCCGATAACCAAATGATGGCAGTTTTCTCAAAAAAGCCTTCATTTCAAGAAGTTTTAAATTCGCGTGGTTTGCTTTTGAGTTGCAAAATCGTCTCATACATGACGCTGCTTTTTTCGAAGTTTTTCGAGCCCCGTTTGAGCCACAAAGTTCGTTCTGGCATCGTTGGACAGAGAATTTAAATGTGGATTGAGTTATAACAACATGCGTGAGGAAATTCGAGTAGTTTTGATCCAGAAAGCGAAACTTCATTATCAGACACTTAGGAATTGAAAAGTCGATTCAGTTATAACAACATGAGTGAGGAAATTCCAGTAGTTTTGGTCCAAAAGACGACATTTGAATCCCAAACATTGAACAGTAGCAAAAATTCAGTCTTTTGTTGACTACATTTTGGTATACGAAGGCGAATTCTACTCCATGTGAGTATCAACACACAGTAGATGAAAATATCGAGTGGCACTCTTCACATCATCCCAAATTCCTCCAACCTGCTGTAAAAGCTTTTGGCAACTATACGGTAGATGTCTTAAACACTTAACGTTTAATCAAACTTAAGTAGGTAATTATCGTCCTAGTTTAAGCCCATTGTTATATCCTACAACATCCTTTTCGAGTCGCCAAGACGAAATAGACGCGCGTACAATTCAAACAACACTACACGGTTTATAAACAAAGCTTAAGCATTACAAATGATATGACCTCTGCAACAATTAGACTGACCTGCTAAGTCGGATTAAGGCTTCGTTCATCGCTGATTGAATTGAAGATATTGGTTGGCGAAAACTTCTTAAGCATTGTTATCACTCGCTTTGTGAATTGACAACTTAAGGCGCGCGTTTTTGTATTGCGCCCGCTATTTTTTCCTACATCAAGCGAACATGATAATCACTTTGGTAGCGCTTGCTTTGGATGAATGGGAGCTAATCAAATTAAATATCACACGCTATATGATTGTGCGGTTTGTAAGTCGACTGTTTTTTTATCCTGCAGGCTTAAATCTGCTGAATTTGGAGGCCCGGTGAAGTGATTGTTGACGAATTCGTCCAATCACGTTATGGGCAGTGGTTCAACAAATCCTCGGATGAGTTAAGCGGGGAAAAATAAAGGATTTTATATGAGCTGAACCTAAACTTGCACAAAACCCTGAAAAATCGGTGGGCTCAGGATTAGTCCATCAGGTTCAGTTCTGGAGATATTCGAGATTGCTCAGAAACAATCCTTTTGCTTATTTTCTCCAAAATTGRCTSTCAGTCAGTTCATGATCAGGCGCATRTTTTATAACAAACAASTTTTTGCGATGYGAGCCTTGGTTTAGGAGATAAAAATAAAATGGGAAAAATTTCRCAAATTCTCAGGTTTGCGCCCGGAAAATTGTGCAGGAGTGAAACACCGAAAACTTAGTACCGACTCTTATAAGAGCTGGAACKTCAAACCTCCCAAAAACCAGCAGGACGCTGGCAAATTAACCGCAAAACCATTTTTTYTGCATTATTTCCAYCTCTAACAGTGTCGCAAAGCCTCAGTCAGAAAASGAAGACATTTGAACCGATTGGCCTGGCTTCAAMAATTCGCAGCAAATAGCCTGATGAAGGATGCAAGTTGAAACTTTWAGAGCATATAGATGAAAATCTGGYCTTCAGGCAGCAGACAAGAGCTCGAWGGATTTGGARTTACATTTTTTGGCAAATTTTGAGGAAATTTTGATTTCAGTCATTCTTRCTTTCGGAAATATTTATAMTTKTTTTSGGTGAAATTTTTGCATTTTTTYCGGAAATCATGTATGTGAYGATGATGATGGAAAATTGCYTTRAACAARGCATTTYTAGCACGYAGTTTTTATAAAGAACAACTTTTTGCKRTYCCAAGCTTGGTTTAGAAAGAATGAGAGAGAATAGACKAGAAATGTTCCTKCTTCTAAATGGATAYCCGAAATAWTTTGCAAAATTCAGCRAAAAACTTTAAAATCGCCGTTGATTAGTGCTGAAAAAACGAGTTCTTGATTCGTTACGTGCTTCAATCCTTTATGTCTGATGCAAAAAATCTTCTGAGTCAATTTTTCGGAAAATGTATTTCCTCCTTCAGAGCAAAGGGAATGAAAACACGTTAAACGCTGAATATGGAAATATGGAGTCCGAAATCTTGCTCAGAAAACCGGCTCAGAAGGGCACCACAGACCGATCGGCAATGTCTACACCTTTTCCAATCTAAAGAGTTTGCCCCAGACTACCTACCATTCCTAAAATCTACCTTCTATTAAGACGATCACTTAAGACTAAAGGCGTCTTCACTATAGTCCAGCAAATGCGATTAACAAGCAGTACTTTTACAGGACAAAATTACCTAAAAAAGACACTGATGGAGCAACTTTTGAACCATCTGGCAGGGCTCGAAGTCTATGAAAAAGGAATATTCAGATCGACCTACTTAAAGAACGTGAAGGGCTTCAGCCAAGGGAGATCCTTAGGGAGTGAAAACCCGGCCGAACAGAGGGCGAATACACAGGGTGTCCGGAAGAAGCCGGTAACACCCACTAGGGCTGTAACAAAACCCCGCTAAAAAATTGCGCTCGCATTGAATAAGCCCGTCATCCGATACTTTGGCCAAGAAGGGCATTCGAACAAACAAAACTCTTTACAAAAACGGTTTTTTGTGTGTGTCAGAAACCGTTATGTTACCTTATGCACACGCCGAATTCCTCTCGTCTACTTAACGTGTAATTTCCTCTCAATTGCTGTAATTTTCTGATTATTGATATTTAATTTCTAACGCGTGCCCGAATTCGCGAATGGGGGACAACAAAGTCAAATGACACGTGAGTGATGGAAATCTGTTGAAAAATCGCCTTAAAAACAGGGCGATTCCAATAACGGTCTCATTGTTCTCGAGGTGTTCTGTGTGGGCCTGAGAAAGTGGAGAAAACATTGGAAAATTCGTACTGAACGCTGAGATATTGGATGGAAATTTTGCCAACATCAGTAGGCCCAAACTATTTGGCAGTGACGATTATTATTAATTGCGTGCTTGCCAGCTTGAGCGATTGTTCCCGATCATTCGAAAGGATTTATTTTTGCTGAATCAGTTGTTGTTTGTTAGCAAGGCTTTATAGAAAAAGAAACATTCTCCGATGAATACATACGTTAATAGCATTAAATGTTGCTTCTCCATGCGGGTAATTAGTAATATCAGCAGCTACAGTGCTTAACTGTATACAATGCCTTAGTGAAGTCAATTAAACCTGCACAATGTTCTCTATTCGATATCCGGCTCGACCAACCAAAGTTAACACCGATGAACATTCTGGCAATTGATTCTAAATGAAAATCCTTTTGGTCCGGGGAAAATTCGCATGCTTTCTACAATTTTCCTGGATTATTCCATAATCGGTTGACAAAATGTCTCTCTTCTCTCACTCACAGAAGGCACGTTAAGGGAACGATCCAGATACATCAAACACATAAATGGCGAAATATACAGGGAATACGGAATCCAGCAAGCCAAGGGGGAACGGGACATTTTCTAATACAAAGTTGGCCAAATTATAGGGCGGCGCTATTTTTGAATTAGAACCGCGGTTGAAGACTGGGTTCATTTTAGTGGAAGAATCCGAAAGTTGTGCCGGGAATTTGAATGGAAAACGCATTTCGCCTGGAACGTCGACAATGGAAAGTGTATCCAAGAGCGGCAAGCTTTTATGCGAATTTGCTAGTTTTTGTTAAGGCTTTTTTGGGCAAAATCCGATGTTGACTAAACAATTTTGGAAAAATCTGCTATGATTCAAAATACTACAGCAGAGAAAACACTCGAAAACACATTGGAAACTACTCTTTCAACGACATGTTTGAAAAATTGCGATTTGGGGCGCGTCTTATCCCTTAAGAAGTCTTTCGATAGTCCTCATACAAACCCAAATTAGAAGCTTTAAAGCGACGGTTAGACGCAATAAGAGTGTTTTGAGCAATTAATTGCAGATGAACAAATTAATAAAATATATATACGTATATTACGATCTTGAGAGGATTCTCAGTTTTTTCTGGAAAATTATTTAATCCGGATTTACCGATTCAGTCAAAGACCGAAATTAGGTATTGCATATTCAAAAATTTCTAATTAAACCAAACGATTTTCCATTTAGGAACGTAGTCGGTACCGATTTTCTCTCTCTCACACATGGGATTCTAGGATAGAGGCAACATGGCTACGCATGGCTACGCTCGAGCTTGATACATTTGCGGCTTAAAATATAAATACCCGTTTTGCAAATAAAACTTTAAAAAAATAGTAGTGTATCCGAAATTGGATATTACCGCGACATGTATCAAAAAATTCGCCAAAAATCTAACAAATTTGCTAATTTCGCCTATTAATAGAGCAAGTTTTCTCTATATAAAGGGCTACAAATAGCCGCATAAAAATATGCAAATTATGTGAAACCAATCAGGCTATACAGAGTGTGTGGTAAGCACTTGATCAAAAAGAAATATTCGAAGCGATATTATTTGAATCAAAGGAAAACGATCCCGCCTAACTTTCACTAAGAAAAAATGTTCAATTTGGCAAAAAAGTGTCAACATTCTTTTAAAAAAATGTGATGTTTTTGTTCTCTTTGTAAAAGCTTGTAGCACTCATAGTTTTTGCACAAAAAATATCTGTTAGCAAGTATAACTGAATGAAGAATGTCTCAGTGGCCTTTTGTGTTTAGAAGAAAAATAGAAATCAATAAGTCCGGAATTAAGGAAAAAAGGTACAATATTAATTCGTCAAAAAGCCGTTTATAACCACCGCAGTCTAAAAATCAAGCCGAAATGTTGGGTCTAGAAAAATAGTTCGTTCGCAAACTACTACTGAAAGCCCAAATCTTTTTTGTTCGCAACCTGTTGACCGAAAACACCTTCCATCCTTAAACAGTTGAAAATATTACTTACCTGATAACAAAGTGCTTCTCCAAGAGGCTTCTCCATATTTTCACCGGTGATCACTAAAACATTAAACAGGCGGTTTGTTAGAAACAGTTGGAAAAACACAATTTACTTTATCATTAGCTGAACAGCAAAATAAAGGCAAAAATGCTAATTGTTTGACGATAATAAATCATCAGATTTCATCTAATTGCTATATTAGATCAAAAGAAACGTCGAGCTTAATTAAGCAGTTACAGGCGTAACCGCAATCATGAATACATTACTTTTAGCTGGAATAGTTGGATATTTACGTGGCCAGTTGAAAAATTCCGCATTATTAAACAGCTTTACTTTCCTTTCAACGTTTTTAATCAGCTGATTAATAAATTATTACTTATTCTCGACTTGACGCCAGATAATCAGGTCAATATTGCCAATATGATAAAAACCGGCGCTAGAATGTAACGAATTACTTCCCTAGTGGCTCAAATGAGGCTTATTCGGGACATACAGAGTGGCGGAAATAAAACAGTCAAAGCCACTAGAAATGCATCGAAAAGATGATAAATCCCATTGTTGATGGTTTGACAATGTGACCCGAAATTCCCATAAATATTTTAGGCAAAATCCGGCCGATCGCATGCTGTTCGCTGTCGTCTAATCCCTGTTTGCATTTGAAATTTAAAAGGGCATGCCAATATTTGGATGACATTTAGGGCGGGTCAGCCAGACAACAATAAGGGATAACCAGGGCAATCTGGTTTCGGGTACTTTTACACGCCGCCTGATCTCAAAGGGTGTCCTTATGCGTATTAGCCCTTCGGTAAAAGGTTTTATGTCCGTTTCCTCTCATAAAGCCGCTGCTGGTTTATTCTGTTCGGTGTCTGTTTTGGCCCCAACACGATTTAGATCATCGAAGGTTTTCTAAATTACTCGCAATTTGCCTACATTTTTAACCATTTAGATAGCCAAAGTAGCAAAAGTTTACACGCTTCCAGACGAAAATAATGAGCATCCACACAGGTGGTTTGCTTGGTGCGGTTGAACGAATTCTGTGGCTCGAATGGTTCTTGAGGAACTTCGAAAAAAGCAGCGTCATGTTCAAGTAGATTTTGCAACTCAAAAGAAATGTTGGCATAATTTTGCATTTACGACCTAAATTCCTAAAAAACTCCCCAGTTTTCAGAAATAGTTGCGTTAAACCTCACTTTTTCACTCCCAGAATGCACAGTTTGCCAGCAGTCCTCGTTTAAAATCGGACGCAAAATTAAACCCACTTTGCATTTCCAACGCCCATCTTGAAAGTTTCCGGTTTAGGCCGTGATTGCCAGTATAGTAGGCCCTTTTTTGACAGCGCAATGTAAATGTCGCCCAACTGGCAGGCCTACAAGCACTAAATCGCCGGTTATACGCGTAGAATTGCGCAATATTTTCAACTCGGTTCAAAATGAGAAGATCCAGTTTGCGACATCAAAACGGGGAAAGTTGGGCAATGATTAAACAGACACTTTAAAACCCTAAGGATTTTGAAAGGCAATGATTTAAATCATAATGGTCTGCACTGTGGTCGTTTTTAACGAGATTTTGCTTGGTTTTTCAGTCTCTTAGAGCGGATTAGGTTCCCAAAACCCCGCAAAACCCGAAAATCCACAAAAAGATTGTGAATAATCACTTTTTTTTTTTATTGAAACATGGAGGCTGAATCCCGAAAAAACTAAACTCACACCGATATTCATAATATCGATTCCAGGATGTAACTCCTGATAATTTCCTCGGCCCCTGTACAACTTGCCACTTACCCCTATAGGTGTCGGTATTTCTTACCCCTGTTAAAATGGGGCTGAAATTATTATTTTATATCCACCACATTGTCAATAGAAGACATTTTTCGAATCAACGTTGATGTTTAGCCAATAACGGCATGCTCCAGGCACGTTTGGCTCTTTATTTCACGCAAATAAATTGTACAATTAAAATTAATGCTGTTGCAATAGCAACACCTTTAGAGAAAAAACCATCACGCTTTATAATTATCCATTATTCCGCCTGAATTAATTAAAAACACGACACTCGGAGAGTTTCGGCGTGTTGATTGTCCCAGATAAACGTGTTTTGTTATGTCTGTTACCTTGATTAAAATCCCCTTCGACAAGTTTTAGATATTGAGCATTTTGACAGTAAACTGTGCTAGTCCAATTTATTTAAACTGCAAAAGCCGACTGCTTAATATATTTCATTATATGGTTGTTTAGCACATTCGGAACGGAAGTTTAAATTAGAAACAATCAGAGCTACTTAATATTTAGCCATTTGATTACATTAGGTTTCGTCCTAGTCTCTTAACAGTTGAATCATATGCGGGATTTAATCGCGCTCGAAAATTCTATTCTAGAAATAGAATCAGGGGAATTGTGACGGCAACAAACCAATTTTCGATTAGGAAACGATTGCACTCAATCCAAGCCATCGGGAACACTTTTGTGGCTCAAGAAGACTGAGTAATTATAAATCCTTTACCAATCGGGAAACAAAGGAGCGACAAGTACCTGCCAGTTAACAGCCCTAGAGAAACGACAAGTGTACCAACTGTTACATATTCGCATTAAATGCGCTCCTTATTTAATAAAAGTCCTTTGCGTCCTACTCCAGTACTCGAGTAGTCCTCATTCTACCACTACGAATCAACGCTCTGGGGCTTCATGTACAAAGTGGATGAAAATCAAACCTCAACAGGCCATTCAAATCAACAAAAAAACACAGAGGTTCGAGATTTTCGAGAACGGAAAGTCATCGAGAATGTCTTCGAAACATTTTCACAGCAATTTTACAGTTTATACAAAACGTTTCTAGCAGACATCATCAGGGATTTAAGCTTTAATATCACCCAAATCCCTGCTGCTGCAGTCATAAAACCCAGAAACAGTTCACAGTGTTGTTGTATGTGGCAGTAGGATGGTTTGGCAAGTTTTGCTTCTGTTTCTTTAGAGGTTAGGAATTCTGATAACAATCACGCAGTTAATGATAGTCTTGGGATGACGTATCGAAAAGGTCCCACTGATTATGCGGGTATTTCCACCTTTTCCACGGTGTTTTACACGTTTTCCACAAATTCATATTGTATCTTTTTGGGGGTTAGAAATTTTGCAACACGCCGTGAAGCGAAAATGTTGCCTTCGAGCAGCTATCGAAAGGGCCCTAATGGTCATTCAGGTAGTTTCATCCGTTTTCGAAATGCTAAAGGAACTGTTCAGAGTTTCCTGGAATTTTGTGTCCAACTTTTTTTAGGTTAAAAATTCCTCTACAATCCCTCTGGAGAAAATGGAGCTTTGAAAAAGCTGCATCGAAAAGGTTCTAATGATTATTCGGATATTTTAATCCGCTTCCGAGATATTAGTGAAATAATTCATCAATTTTCGGGTCTATTGTTTTAAGGTTATTTTGCTCTAACCTTTTGCGATAAATCGCAATCTTAAAAGGGCTCTCTGGAAAGCTGAATATTTGCGCACTTTTGCCCGATTTTTAATCGTCAATGAAAAAGCGCAAAAAATTACCAAATACTGCGTTTCGTCCTATTGAGATTGGAAATTTTTGTGGGCGTTTTGGGAAACGGTTGGTTAGAGACTCTATGGGAGAGCTTCTAATCATTCTTCGTGTAGATCCATCGGTTTTCCAGATATTAATGCGCAAAAATCTCCTAGATTTTGGAGCCATTACTATTGAAGTTGCAAAGTTTCTGTAGCGTTTTAAGAAGAAAACAGCTTTCAAAAAGTTGTATCGAAAAGGTCCTAACCGTGAATCGAGTCGTTTTATCCGTTCCCAATATGATAAAGAAAATGGGCTACAACTCTGCAAATTTTGGGTCTAGTTCTTTTGATGTTAGAAATTTGTTTGGCTTTTTTGGGAAAGTTTAGCTTTCAAAAATGTATATCGCAAACAATCTAAACATTATTCGAGTAGTTTTGTGCGTTCCCGAAATTTTAAAGAAAACGGGCCAAAATTCACCAATTTTTGGGTCTAGTTATTGTAAGGTTAGAAACATTTCGTTAGCTTTTAAGGACAAAAACAGCCTTTGAAAATTCTCTCGAGAAGGTATCCTAAACATTATCGAGTAGTTTTCTGAGATACTAAAGAAAATGCGCAAAAATGCACAACATTTTTGGTCAAGTTCTTTAGATTTGAGTAAAATGTAAAAAAACAGTGGTACAACAATAGAGCTGCAAGCTCAAAACTGATAAACCGCGTACGTTTTTTCGATGAAAAACCATCAGTTGAGCCAGTTGAGTTGAGCAAATCATTCTTTTACTCATACTTGAACACACCCGAACACTTTCAGAAAAGGCAATGGGGAATACTTCCATTTTACCGGAAGGACGAGAATGTCTGAAAGCTGAAAACATTTCCGGTCTGAAGCCTTTTGCCACCCTCAGCGGGCCGTTGTCATTGGCAAACCGCACGCAGGCGCTCTGTGAACAAGGGGGCTGTAGAACGACACCCTCTCCCCAAAATTCGGCTGATCAATACCGAATTGCGTGCGCTCTGTAACATGGTGAAAGGAGGCTTTTGTGGTGTTTGAAGAGGAAAGTGTGTGTGTTCGAAATCGTTAAATTTTATCTGAAACGTGCTGCTGTACATGCAATGAAACACTATTGGAATGCACAGAAGCTTCATTTTACAGAAACCATCGTGTGGGTAGAGAAAAAGAAGCTGTTCAGAAAAAAACTTCTGGCTCGACTCATTCAATGAGTAGTTAATGTTAATATTTTCATGTATTCAAAAGCGCAGTTTCATTTACGAAATGGCTTTCGTTTTAAGTTTCGAACATTTCTAACCTCAAAAACGTTAGACTCGAAATTTGATAAAAAGCATTTTATAAAGAAACCTGCTTTATAAAGTGCAGGTTTGGGAATCGCAAATTTCAGGCTGAACCCAGCTGATGAGAGCCAATAGGCTCGAAACCGGTCCTGCGGGTGCCTGAGGTTGGCGCATTTCGAAATCTGCACTTGTCTATTTCAGAAGCTCATGCTCTGATGCTCTGAGCTGATGCCTAAAGCTTTTCATTGTTCAAGTCGTTTTGCAAAAATCGACTACTTAACAAGTTTTCGCAAAATGTACTTCCTTCTTCAGGTTTTAACGCGTGTTTCTGGCGATTGCGCTGGGAAGAAACTCGCGTTAAACCCTGAAGCAGGCAACAAATTTCCCGAAAACTTGCCCTGAAACGAGCTAATCGACTCAGAAGTTTTCGTTCTTCAGACCATGTCTTACTTTTGGTTGTGTTGTATCAAAAGAGAAGCACAGTTGAAGCTAATTTGACTCTTCCTTTCCTAAGAAAATTCTCGCAAACTGAACAAATAAATGCACATTTTCGATCTCGTTGATATTGTTTATATGTATTTTACATGCCAAGCTGCTCCATTAGCTGATGTTTATTTTTGGAATGCAAAACCAGGATGTGAAAGAATCCCCGTTTAATTGTACATACATTTGTAGCTATCGGACGTAAATTTACAATGTTGATGCGGAATTCATTTTCCATTAGCATTAATTTTTTCACCATTAATTACTTTATTACACGATGTAGAAATGCATCTGAAGCAATTACTTTTTACCAGTTAAAGTTGTACCATGTAATAAAGCTAACACACAGGCGAAGAAACTTTAAAGTACCGAGCATTTTGTGAAAAAATGTTATGTAAACGAGCATAAATGTTGGCAAAAGAACATCAATCAACCAGCTTGCATAGTAGAATAATCAACCAACTCCAGACAATTTAATGAAGAAGTCTAGTCAATTTCTGCGACTTTCAGTTGGACGACAATTTCAACAGCTCATGAAAAAAGCTAATCAAAGTGAAATTGCGGTTTTTCCGGTTTTCCAATGCAGGCCAGCATGAATGAGCTGAAAAACTGTAGCTTTAGATGAAGTACGTAAACTTATTACCCTTATCTGTTCAATTGTACAGTGTCCAATTATTATAAAAACATATCATTACATTTAAAACGGATAGGCACTTGTTTTTAATAGTTTATTTTAGCTAATACGATGGCAATTTCGTCTTTATTGGATATTAATAAGAGATCATATAATTACGTAGGAAATTATATGGCTGGTGGGTATTTTCAAAAAAGACAGTATTGCCGCATGATTACATGAATCCCGTACATCATTATAGGGGAAAATACGTGTAGTCCTAGCGGGTTTTATACCAAAAAAAACTGAAACGAGAACTTTTCATTTCTTAATATCGAGTAATGGCGGAAAACGCTTTTTAATATTAACTTGACGAAGTTTTTTATGTGAATCCGGGTTT
>NW_026018521.1:0-23884 GCF_020466585.1 Dendroctonus ponderosae
AAACAATTCGGTGTCCATATTTCTTTGAAATCATAGCCTCTAATCGCTTAAGTGAGAGTCCAAGAGATTAGGAAGTAAGTGACGTAGAATCGTCAAAATCCAAGAGTTGATCTAGATAATCTTCTCTCGGCAGCTCTTCCACACTTTACATCAGAATGTGTTTTTCTGCTTCAATCATAACTGATTATATTTCTGATCACGATACCACTGATATCACCGATCAGTTAACGGGCGGGACTAACTGATTTTTTTCTTAGACCCAGAAACAAATTCAATTTTATCTCGTCATCAACAACTTTCCGAACATGACTGATCTCTCGATTGTGTAAATTTAGGGCTCAGGAGATTTAGTTTATAAAAGTATAAGTGAATGCAGAAATAAATTCAAGAATCAATGAATGTCTTAGTCACTCCTTGCTACAGCCACATAATATAATATAGTCAAAAAAATAACGCCACAACAGATATGAAATTTTCTTCCGCCGTTCAAAGATGTCTAAAATGTGTTATATGTCTTGGAATAGGGCGTTTTGCAAAAGTTGCATCATTAAATCGATATGAGCCTGCTTTAAGCACGTAGTAATAAAAAATCTACTAAAGCTGTGTCTCCTTTCCTTGTCGTAATATTTCTTGGATGTATTAAGGGAAATTTATCACATCGTTTTTAGTAGGGGAGCAGCCCTAATAAAAGCTGAGATACAAATCGGGCAAAAATCTCGATTCATATCGGATCTTCAAATAAATCATCGTGCGCGATTCCGAACCTAATGGGTTGGACTTCAGTAGTTTGGAAGATCAGCGTTTTTGGAAGTTCAGCGGTTTTGCAGTTTTAAACTATTAAATAAAACCCACGATATTAAAGTTTTTCTCGTACAGTCTGCTGTATTTTTCTTATAAGTATTTTTTCTCAATTTTTTATCAGTAGGTCGCAGAAATAACGGCGTTTTAGCCAGCCAAAGATTACAATTGTTTTGAAAATTTCTGTAGTTGGAAACTTCGTAAATGATATATGTAACAATGTGGTAACGGGGTAAATCTGTTTTGCTTCAAAAACATTCAAGTCCAAATTGACTATTTTTAGTATTCATGAGCAATAAGTAAGGTTATAAGAAAGTAAGGATTTAAGTATTTAATATTTTAGATAAACCAATAATACGAAATTTTTCCATTTGTAGACTTTAATGACAAAATTTTCTTTTGCGTCCAGTTGAGTTGATGAATTATTTTATTCTAATATCATACACATTATTTATGCTGCTGATTGATTGAAATGCATTGGATAGTTATGTCAGTTTCATAAAGCAATATTATATTCCATTGCAATTTAATCTGTTTAAATCTAAAATATTATTAAATCACACACATATTCCAAAAATCTGTATTCTTTAACAGTTTATATTTGAAAAAAAGGATTTCATGACTTGTTATAGTATGTAACTGAACCATCAACCTCAAATCAGAAATGTTTGCAATTTCAATATTGCGATGTAAATAAACTCAGTTCCGAAAAAGGTGGCATTACAAATTTTAAAACATTCTGGGTTTTATAGTAATATATGTTACCGGCAATGTGCGAAATCCGGCAATATGCAAAATGCCTAGGCAGTTTGCAAACTGACCAACTCGCCAGTCATTTTGCAGAATCGCTACTACTTTGGGCAATCTGCACATTGACTACGGTATTTTAGGCAATCTGCAAAATGCCGTACGCGCTAGTCAATCTGAGTGTTAGATATGTTTAATCTTCACATTGACTAGACAAAGTGCATAATCCTGTTGCCACGAAACTGTACAGGTTAGTTTACTGTTTAGTACCCTAAGTAGCAACCAAATTTGTAAAATTTACCGCGTTTCCAGTTAAATACTAAATATGAAACAACATACAAGATTTTCGAGAATCGATGTGCTGGAAATATGTAAATGTCGTTAATCAAAACAAATTTATATCATAATTTTGTGAGTGTGCACAAAAATTTAAAAAACATCCGCAGTTATGGATCTAATAATTCATACTTTCATACTTTAATGCTGTTGATAAATTATAATATTAGTGTTAAATAATCATATTACATTAAATTGTTTTGTGTTTGGTAAAACATGAAGTATTTTCTCATTAAATAAATAATTAAAATAATACCTAATAATGAATTTGAATTCAACAAAAATGTCTTTGTTTCCGCTCGCCATTGCCTTAATACTGATCAACAAAGTTTGGCATAATCGCCGCCCGGCAGAAAATAAAAAAACAATTTTGCTGCATTATGTATTATGCACATTTTCTGAATGTGAAAATTCAACATATGTGATACTCACATTGATTAACGCATACGGCACATTGCTTAAAGTAGTAGCGATTATGCAAAATGCCTGGCGAGTTGGTCAGTTTGCAGAATGCCTAGGCATTTTGCACATTGCCGGTAACATATATACGATAAAAACATTATTTTCCGTTCATAGCTTAATTCTTTTCCTATGATTTTCAGGGTAAGAAGTTATTGTTTTAGTTGAAACTAAAATACAGAAATATTTTACCATAAGATTAAGTGCGCTATTGGTTGGAATTGGGTGTAATTTTCGCCATCCACAGGTAGAACTTTTTAAAGTCAGTTCAGGTTTAAGCCATATCGCAATTTGCAGCATACCTAGATCACACTGTCTAAAACTTTCTCTATATACTTACGGCATCAATCTGCGAGTATTTGAAAGCCACTTACCTGGAAGTAAAAGAAGAACAGTTAGTAGAAATATAAAACATTACATATACTTTAATTCGTTGATGATCTTATTTATCCGAGTAACCAATAAATTAATTAACAGTGGTATATAAATAGAACCCGCCTTCAGAGGAGTGCTTCCAGTTTGTTTCTTGGTCTGATTCACAAAAGCTCATTTCAAAAGGATTGATTACATTTTGGGTCCAAGTTAAACTACAAAGCACAAGGTGTTTACAAAATGATGATTATCGTTTCGCAAGCTTGCGCTAATAGCCCGACAATTACAAAAATGTATATATTAAAAGCGGTTATTTATGTGTTGTTCATGTTTATGTCAAAGTTAGAAAACTTTGAACTTTATMGACAAATCTAGTTMAACTTCTGTAKGAAAACAAACTTGACTCGCTAATAGCATYTYTCATTTTCATRTTTYTYCATTCARAGGTCTAAATATGYTTCTGGAATTGGTTCCGTCAACAAAAACTGTAAAGTTTATAAKGCAGAAATAATAACAAGTCTCCAAATAAAGGMAAAGCAAAAAATAGACCTTGAGGAGTCCAAGTCCTTAAATAATAGTTGATAGGAATGTGATTTGTTCATTGATTTCCAAAGAATTGATCCTGGGAGCAGATATTTTTGCTGACCAAATGTTTTACGTTGATTTAAATTTGATATAAAATGAATTATGGTAAAATTCAATCATGCTAATGGAGATCAAATATTTCTTCTATGAATAGATTTCGGTAGAATTTTATTTCGATCTTCCAAGTGTCTCGTCCAGCTTCAAGTCATCTATTATACAAGGTGTCTAAGGTRCAAGTTCAGTACCTACTTAGTGTTCGTAATTTCGAAACCAGTTAGAGTCAAAACTTCTAATAAAGTTTTGATCTAAAGTYAATCGTTGCAGCCATCGACAGGGCTTAATTTTGAAAATATTCATGATTTGCGACTGCATGTGTATGAATTCTAAACCGTCAAGTACCAGGTGGCCGGGTTTTCCAATGCTTCCACATCCATAATTGGTTCACGTGATCACGAAGACGTCCAATGAACCAGGACTAGAAAATGAGGAAAGTGTCTCGAATAGTAGTATGGAGGACAGTGTAACGTTATGAAATAGATCATTTTCATATTCTCCTTGTTCAATTTGCCCATATATTTTTCTGATATCAGAGATTTTGCAGCTGGATCATTGTGAGAATTGACAAATATTAGAAAAATAAATTTACAGAAGAGGCAACATTTGCACAAAATGGAACAATGAATTGAAACAACAGTCATTCATGGGATTTCAAAAATCAACATTATATCATAAAGTGTAATGCTCAAGAATCACTTTCAGTGTTGCATTGGTCCAATCGCTTTTGAGAAACATTTAATCACAGTCTGATATTTAAATTTTCTGGAAATTCATTTAGAAAAAATGTCACTCTATCGATTAGCGCAAGGTGCACCCCGATACACTTTTCCTTACGCGTAAGCTAATTCTTATTCGACATTCAAATCGACACAGTTGTTGTGGTTTAAAACCATGTTTTTCAAAACGGACCACTACACTCCTGCAGCACAAGACATCCGATTTTTTACCAAATACAATGAGAAGTTTTTGAGCATCTTGGAATAAGCACTTTTTATACAGCCATTCTGATTCGAAATAAAAAAGATACGTTACGTAAAGTAGCTAGTTGCACCATATCAGAAAAGTCGGGCTAGGGCTCTGGGAAATGCTGGCCATTTTCATTATTTTGTGGTGGAACACTCTGTATATTAGTAGGTTGCCATTAACCTCCTTACGTTAATTTATTGTTACTTGCGAGGGTGGTAATTAAACATATTTTCCATGTGCCATTTTTCTTATTTTAGCTAGTCACCCAATCCTTAACAATGTATATGTGGTTCATACTTACTTTTGCATAAACAAATCAGTGTTTTAAGTCGCTTCGATATGTTAGAAGTTTTTGTTATTACTTCACGGCATTGAATTTACTAAATCCAAATTTTCCGTATTTTAAAAAGCACCCATTTATATTATATGTTCGGTGGGCACCCTTTTTCAGTTTTTTTATACCTAAATAATGAAAGCTCTACTTCAAAAAGCCTAAGAAAAAGCTTCTATACGTAGATGCCCTAAGATTTATGAGTTGGGTCAACCCATGTTTGCCATTTTGCGGTAAAAAGTTGAAAACGTGGCAGATATATTTTTCAGATTAAGATTATATGGAAAAATAGGCAAACTAAGCCGGTTAAATCGAAAATCGCACGAAGCCTTGCGGTTGATGCCCTTTTGCATGCATGCATTTTTAATGCATCATTATGAATTTTACCTCATGTGTTTAGACGTGTATGTTTCAAAAAATTATTAAGACTAAGGCTTAAGAAAGAAAAGAAAACACATTTTTGTTAACATATTTAAAATAAAAGCATTTTTAATACTTATAAAACCGACTGCAAGAATAAAAATGAGGTTTTTGCACGTTGAACTGCTAACAGATCGGATAGTAAAGAACATCTATTTAGTAATTTCTCAACTAGTTATGCTAAAAATCTACTTATTCGGGTAAACAAAATCTGAGCATTGCGTTTACACGGTTTTGCGCTTTGTGCTCAAAGAGACGCAGAAAAACTACTATTGTTTTGAATTGCGGCGTCTTGGCTTTTGTGTGAGTTCATCAAATAAGGTCGTGATTGTTGAATAAATCAATCTTAATAAAATAATTGCAATTTGTTGTTGGAACCTATTACCATTATATTTATTAGTAAATTTCCACAATTCCATCAATCTTTTTCTAACATATAAAACCCTTTGAAATGAATCAAATCCCCTCTGTTAAGAACTAGAGTGATTTGCTTCGCAGCATTTCTTGAAAAGCCCCAGCAAATTTATAGATTTTCATTTAACTTCAATTTTCTTCCAATTCCTATTGACAGTGATTAATGGAAAAAGCAGTATAGGATTGCATATGCATCCATAGACGCAATTTATCGGCGTTCTGAAATAATTTCGCTTATTAAGTGCCGGCTATATTTAGATTGATCAATGTTCTTGGATCACTTTATTAAACTACTCTTTGCGTTAAAAGCTTCAAAATCACTTATGGATACTAAAGGTTACAAGATATTAATAACGTGCTTTACATAGAAGCTATTAACCTGGTCTCGTTTTCTGTAATGGTTTTCTAATAATTGGTAGGTAATATACACAAGAGAGCTAGGCAACTCCCACATCAAAGCACTCTTGGAGCCTACAAATGGAAATTGAACTAAGTGATTTGAAACATAAAGCATCAATCATAAAATTAAACTTAAATATTCATATTGTTTCTGAAATTTTTATCTGCCCTGAAAAATAACTACCACAAAAATCTTGAGATCATAAATCAAAACTTCTGGTATGTTTCCACACAATTTACTCATTAAGATTATGAGACAATTGGAAATAGACGCACTGGAGATCAGAATTTAAAGAACATTCATTACCAGCAAAATGCCATTTTGCAAAAAGACAGAAATACAGCGCGATATTGTCCACGAAAAGTTCGACGCATCCTCTCTGGCTCTGACCACTGCTTAACGTGTATTAAAATTTATCTTTAAGATGACATAGAGAAGGAAACTGCCACAGTAGACGATAAACTAAAGCTGATTAATAACGATATGCGGACCTTACAACTTTGTTAGGAAGCAAATTCAACTACTTACAATCGTTCAACAGGTACAGACTCCGTCTCAAAAATATTATTTAAAAATATAGTTTAGCCCTTTCATATAAAAAGCCTTTGATCTTTCCTAAAATTAAAATATTAATAAACACGTCATCCTAGATCATCAAGCCATAGAAACAATAAATGTATCTTAATATGGAGGAATCCCTATTTACAATACAATAATATGCTCTAAAGAGTTGAGAAGAAGAATGAAAGAAGTTTGTACAAAACGGTACTTAAATGAAGAACCTGAAATAATACAAAAATCCTCGTTTTTGCGGTATGGCAGCAACAACTTTGAATCAGAAATCGTTCTGCTTCTTTAAACTAGGAACTTTCGGAATGGGGCAATGCAGATTAATTTTTCCAATACCATTTGTAGTCGCAGAGGTCAATAGGAAAGTACTTGAACCAATCAATCGGAAAACGTAAAAAACTGATAAATGAAGCAAATATTTTAAAACCGTAATATCCAAGTGATATTGTGGCCGGAAGTAAATATCACATCTTGCATGTCGGTTTACAACGCAAAAGCAATATTTGACTCAAAGACGTTTTTAAGGGTGGTCTTCCAGGGTCTACCCTAGTACAAAAACATTAATTTTTGCCGCTTAGTTAAATTATATTTTAATTAAAGATAACACTTGGGGCACTTTCAATGGATCAACCTGTGCAGTGAGAGCATGTAGAAGCAAAAGCTGGTCTGTCCAAAAATGGGGTATCTTAACAAAGTGAAGGAGCAAAACTAGGCACAGGAAATCCCAATAAGGCAGCCTCATGAAGTGTTACTGGACTGCATCTCTACTAAATATAAATTGGAAAAGCGCATTGAAAAACTCTTCAAATATGTACTAATCCATAATATGTTGTTATATTATTATTTTTTCATAGTTTTAATTAATCATACATATTTTTAAATCCTCAATTGGTCGCTTCTAAAGTGCTACAGATCACTTTATGTTTCTTTAATATAACGGTAAATTGTGTATAGAGTAGTTTCATAGAGCAGAAATGTCCCAGTAACTTTTTATTCCAAAAACAGGCACTTTGTGACAGCTGGCTCACATGAGCACAAAGACTGAATATCTGCAGAAAGTTTATTGAGTACCTCCAATCGCTTAGCAATGCACACTGGTACATTTTCTCTAGTTTCTGAAGTTCAATTTACATATTTCGCTAAGGATCTCCTCTTTAATTCCAATGTTAACTAGATTTGTGTTTTTAATAAAACCTGAGTTTTCTGTAAAACTAACTTTCTAAATTCTAAATAAGCACTCAAATCCAGCTTTATTAATTCTCAATCAAATAATATACTTTTCTTATATTCTTGCGTATGGAATCGTTGAACTTTACTTTTCCAAGAACGAGGGTGGGATAACAAACACACTATGTAAACATTATAGATACCTTTAAGATAATAGCCAACCAGTTCAAGGACGGAATTCCGGAAGCACCCTGGACGAACTTCCGTCAAAACATTTCTATTCTAACGCATGCTACAAAGATGTAGTTCTATTATCTGGTTGAAATGGATATTTTGCGGACACAATTCTAGCCCACAGCTGAAATGGCCAATGTAGTGTTTGTTCAATAGTTTAATCATGCAAAAACTTTTCCGATATTGTATCTGCGGATGTACCACTTCCAATCAAGTGTGTATTTGTCCCCCTTGGTAATATCTAGTGGATTTGCAGATGCTAACTGCTACCAAAATAATAACAGCTTCAACTTGGGAACTATTAGTGCAGAACTGCTGAATTAGTTCTTTTGTAAAAGTACCCTTCTGGACACACAGAAAGAAGCAAATACTCGTTCGTTTTATTATTGATGCGTACGCTTACGTCGACTTTATCAATCTCTGCAATTATCAATTGAACTAAATATATTTAGGTTGTTCGTACCTCGTTGATATAGGCAAATAAGCAATAAAAACATTTGCTAAATGTATGTGGTAATAATTCAAGGCTAATTTATTCATGTTGTTTTTGGCATTTATGAGCGGACAATTTTATGCATGGAATTAATTATTAGAAAACTATAAATTTATCGGTTCAATGATGCTGATTCTAAATGATTTAAATGTCCACCTAACCGTTGTACTAATAGAATTTCCAATTTAGGCATTATCGGACACTTTTGGAGTCGTAATTTACGACTTTTTGATAATGTTTCTAGGTGGCGCCGTATTTATCAGGCTTATTGTCCTTATTTAGTGTTTCTTTCTTAAGGCGTTTGTCCCATTTCAAAATTTGCTTGTGGTTTAACCTGCGGAATGAAGTTAATCAGATTTTAGATAACTCAACATCTAATATTAAAGTAATTAAAAATATACAAAATTTAAACCATAGCCTTGGAAATTTGATTGTATATGCATTGCTAGTAGTTCAGGCCATTTTTGATGGAGAAGTTAAAATGCAAAACTCGAACATTTGAAATAGCCGACGCCGTATAATTTCGATTTAATTAGCATTAATGAGCCAGATGTAAAATGTATCTGATTATTCCTAAATAAAAAATTTGACCCGCTATCCTCTGAAATGATGTCACTAGAACATGATTAATAATTACATAATTTTTGCAACAGTACTTTAAACCTACTTTATGACATATTGTGAGTTTGAGCACTAAAATCTAGTTTCGTATCAAAAGTTTGGTAGTGGTTAACTTTCATGATGGTTTGTTCTTCAAAGGTTTTTTTCAGTAGGTAAAAAATACCCTTATGATTTTAATTTTATAAGCCCGGGAAATATTACTGATTTATTTCCCATAATAGTGTCACGGTAAACAAAACATAAATTCTGTTAATGACTAAAATGAAGTAATAATTCAAAAATGTATTTATAATTTACATCATATAATAATGATATTATTTTTGCGTTGCAGATGAGATATACAACTATATCGAATATTAAATGAGAACAACAGAATGATAGACAATCCCAATACATGCACGTGTTATGGAAGTAAACTCTTAAAATATTATTTTACAGATTACCCGAATGGAGCGTCAACTGCTAATAATTATAATATGTGATTATAATCATTTATGCGGTTTTCATAGTGTTGTTTAGACAATCAACTTTTCGCTCTGAACACTGCAAGCGCGTTCTTTTTTTCAAACCCACTATGGGTTTGGAAAAATGCGAACATTAAACTTGGGATAATATTCATGATAATTCATTTGTTGCCCCAGTTAATACTAAATATAGCAGAAAAAAAACAGCAAATTGTCGTTTATAGATCCATATAAGTCGACTGGGGTGCTTAAATAAGAGAATTGAAAATATGGAATCGAATTTAACAGTTGTGAGGGTAAATATGTGCAAGTAAAATTTAACTGTTATGTAATGGCTCAGTTAGTCCTGTTCATGAAGTTCTGCTTCTGGAATTCTGCTGATTGCTCCTGGAACGGTTTGTAATCCTAAACGACTTTAAGCAAATAGTTTACTCGAGGTACCTACTATTATACATACATGACGTTATTATATTTGTAAGTACTCAAACGTTTATCTAAACCACCCGATAGTTAAATCAGGACAACAGTCACCAATACAAGGTTTTTTCATAACATGCTCTCAAGAACAGGGCAACAAAAAATATTGAAACGGGAACTGATCAAATTGACACACATTCTACTTTCAAAAAGCTTTCGTCTTTCTCGAGCAGACTGACTAGATACAATTACTAAAATGAAGTTAGAAATACCATTATAAACACATAGAAAGTCTTCAAGGCAGCATCCATAAAGCTAAGCGATTTGGAAAAAGTTTCTCGGATAATATAAAAGTCATCCTGTAATGGTCAAAGTTGAGTGAAAGGTTTTCTCGTATCAGTGCTTGAAAGCACGAAAACTGTGACAACTCAAAATCAATATTTTCAACGATCACTTTGTACTACATGTAAAGGTATTGAAACAGATTTAATTAATTATATTAATTATAATATATAGCAAATTAGATTAAAATATATAGCGAAAAAAATTAAGTTTTTATATAAGAGAATCAAACCAGAAAACTTTTAAGTTGTGTCTGATGTGATACATCTGTCTGATACGAGTTCTCATTCACCTTTACAATTCAACTGTCACGGTATATTTAAAACTAGCTAGAACCTGGTGATCTTGAAATTGAGTTTGTCTTTATACCTACGAAATACTAACTTGGGTCCGCAGTTTCAATTTTGAATTTGATACATTCGATAGATGTAATTACACTTCACGCTTGTCTGATAATTTTGAAGAAACCAACAAAACTTATGTATCCATGCAGTAAACACATCCAAGTAAAGAACATCTACAAATAATTCAGCAATATTGAGGAAATTTTTGAGAAATAAAATTTTCAATTTAACCATTGTAGTCCTAGAATGGGAAACAGCGATCAATGCATCCGATTTTCTGGTCTCTGCTATTTAATTAAATCGTACAAGCAATTTTAAATTTAGTTTCCAAGTCTTAAAGGTTTTATGCAGGACTTGGATTACATTGTCACAATTTTGAATGCGGTGTGTTTTGCTTCCAGCTCATATTGTGGTAATGCTGGTAGATGTTCGTTTCGTTTTAATTGTGCATGTGTGCATAAATGTACAACAACTCATTAAAGTTGATTTAAATGGTTTTCCTTCAATCGTATTGATATCTGAAGGTTTCCACCCCGCTGAATAATTTTACATTGTTCATTGTTAGTTTATACACTCATTTTGGAAATTAGTTCTATATTACTGTATCTGTATATATTCTGTGGCAACGCGAAGAAGCCAGTGTTTGCTCTTCATCAACAGTTTGAACACATTGTTTTTCATTTCGCCTGCATATTATATTAAAATATACTTTCAGCTGTAAACGAGGCAAAACCTTTTATGCTTTAACGTTTATTGTTAATTTACTTTCCTTGTACTTTTCCCAGAAGCAGCGCAAATACTGAAACTCAGGCAGAGGGAAAAATGAGTTACATTTCATTCTATCAATTAGAATAATGTCATTATTTAAATATTCAGCCATAAAATGTTCCGAGAATATCTGAGTATCTCGATTTAACTTTTACGCTCGATAGACATAAATATCAATCGTCCGTCGTTCCTAAGCTCTGAAAGATTAAAATTATAAATTTTGCAGTTCACGACTAATTATAGTAAGCTCTCGGATGTGCGCCTTTCTTTTTTCCGAAAGTCATTAGAAGTTCTGGACTATTCTTAAATGGCCGACAGCGCTAGGTTTGACATATTTTGCTTTAAAAAAGTTGATAGATCCTAATTGTTCCATAATTAGTTGAATAAGCGCTATTTTGTTACTTGTAATTAATTGGAAATATTGCTTCTTGTGTAGTGAATAGTTTTGCTTTGGTCCGCTGTTTTATGGCTGCAATATTTACTGAATTAACTGTAGAATTTTGTGAGAAGCCTTTCACGTAATGAATTGCACTTTTGAGCTAGTAACTAATTGTAAAATTGTATGGTATAAATAAATAATTATACAGATGATTCATAGATACTATTCAAGCAATAGGCACAATAGTAATTAATCACACAGTGCATATTCGTCTATATATTAAAATGTTCTGCAGAAGTTTCATAGTAGGATGCTCCAACCCTCCTAATTTCAAATGATATGAATGTCGCCACATTTATTTTTTAACCCTAATATATATTTGCAAACGTTTACCTTTTGATTGAGTAGGTATGTCGTAAACGAATCTCTCTAAATAAATGATGCTTCAACACAATTCAATAAAGATAAAATGTCCCTTAATTTGAATGAGTCAATAAAACTCCTTTTTATCTAAATAGCAAATATCTATCAAATTTCTATAAGTGTTGTAAAACTTCTTCTTAGTTGAGTTGATGCACAAGTTTTATCTTGCTCCGCTAAGTTTTAGTCAGTTGGCAAACGCTTTGATATTATCAGGTGCTCGGATTGCCTTAAAACCACGGTTTCTAGCCCATCCTTGCTCAGCGTTCTAAATAGATCAGTAGCTTAGTCTGAATTAGTTAGTAACAGACTCAGCTTTCTCAAATGTTGTTATTTATTTTCCCACAACTCTTTTGTTAATATTTTTTATCTGAACGTTAAAAAGTAAATATGCGATCAAATTCGTGAGTTTGAGCTGAATCAGAATGTTTTGTAAATAATTTTGTATCAACTCCATCTTCTATTGAATGAAATAGTTATCTCGCATGGTAATCTGTCCATATGTAGTGTATAATTGTATAGTATTTCACAATGTGCCCAAAAAATATGTGTGACTTTTATATTGTCTCTCAGTAATAATGTTAGGTTGGACGAATAATATGGAAGATAAAATGTAAACAAATTCACGTTTACTCGGTCACTCAGGAAAAAATCATGACGGTTTTAGTGGTCCAAATGATTTCATTATGGAAACAGGTGAGTCCGGTACTATTTGAAAATTGAAAAGTCTCGATATTTAGCAGTACCAGAACATTTGCTATATTTTTATTAATTATTCCAAATTTTGACAACTTAACAATATTTGTACAAAATCAAATTAGGTTGAAACTATTGGTGATGAGTTTGAACATAAGATACGAAGTTTACTATGATTTTCAGAACTTAACAATAAACGTAGCGGATGAAATGCTATTGCTGAAATCAAAAGGTTTGAAGGTTTCTTTTATGATTCTAAGTAAGGGCATAAATATAAATGCTCTTCCGTGCACATACAACCGCTCCGAAAATATTGGAAATCAACAAGTTCACAAAACAAATTCAGCATATTATGCAGCAGGAAGTTTCTGAAAAATCCTGAAATATTGTGTAATTCGTTTGGCAGTCGTATACAGATACAACTCAAACATTAATGAAACCGTTCTTGAAAGAGCCGTTTCAACAATACTTGGTGTTGTAGATGTAGTAACTGGTGTCAAGGGCTCTAGTAAATAATGTTATATTTTCTTGGAATTTAAGACCTTCAAACAATACCAATTATAAATATGAAAATATGACTTCCATTTTAGATTCGAGCACTCTTTCGGGTGTAAGACTTTTTTGACAAAACGCCGTATACTTGATCTACAGCTAATAAATCCTACTTGAAACTCATTATCCAATGAAAGTAGCACATCTCTGCTTGCGCTTTAAAATCACACAAGCCAATCCTGTTTTATACAACAACGCTTTGATAATTCAAACACTTTTTAAATCGTCATTTATCATTATACGGCTGTTGCCTGCTATGGATCAGTTGTTAATGGGACCACCGTTAGAAAATGATTTTGTTAGTGCTTTTGACAAGAATTGTTCATGCATAACACATTAAATGCGCCTGGTATTTTTCTTGAATGACTGGATTTCAAAGAAACTGGATAACACGCGTTGTGAGCAGCCTTGAACAAAATATATATGTCTCTGTAGTATAGTGTATATGTAGAAATTGTGTAAATACATTGACAAGCTGTTTGGTGGTGAATTATCCGACTAATTCATGAGCTTTACTTCGAAAATAAAAAGTACATTTTCAAGATGACTTCGTTTTTAAATTACATCAATTAAATGCCCTCTGTCTCTGAACGTTTTGGAAAAAGAATGGTAAAAACATGTTCATAAGAATAGTTTCTTGAAGTGTAAGAAAAATATTTTCCTATTATAACTAATACCCAATTTTTAAAGAACTGTTTAAATGACACATACCAATTAGGGTTCTTTTGTACTCAATTTCATTTCTTCGCTAATTACTTATATGTAAACTAAAAATAAGATATTTCACTTAGAGTGAATCCCCGATGTAATAATTAAAAGTAATTAAAATTTAGGCGACCCGTGGATATTTATTTGTAAATCCAATTTTTTACAATATATTTATTGAGGCCGTGTAAAAATAAGTCACTACCATCAACTTGATGTCTTCAAAAAGGAACACGTACTTTTTATTTCAATTTTGAATTCTCCATTGAATTAGAAGTATGATTGAGGCCCTATCCCAAAGCTCAACAGGACTTAAGGACTTCACGAGGTGAAAAAAAATATTAAACCAAACTAATAGGATGCAAGAAAAGCTTATTGTTCGCCTTAGATATTTTAGAGCCCTAAATTGGCTCCTTCTGTTTCTCGAAATCGGAAATCGGTCCTTTTCAGGACTACAAACATTATTTGTTGTTTAATTATAGTACATGTTACCTATCATTCAAAGTTATTGTACCAATTCCTTCATACAATAAATAAATACATACAGATCAACTTTCACTATTGTCTATAGTTTCATTATTACTCGATATATCATACTTACACAGCATACGTTGCAAAAATACGAATAAGTTAAAAACAGCAGGTGCCAAAGCATCGTTTTTCATGGTTAATGTAACGATTCGTTCATTAAACTGCCAGTCAAAAAATATAAGCACATATCACATCCAACGATTAATGGAAATAATATAAATTGATTCCATGCAATAAACCTTTTGCAAATCAAACCAGTCAAAAATTGCGATTGGTAAATTTTGACCTATTGGTGCTCGGGATAGTACCTACTGCGCCAAGCGCTATATTGTTAGCGTCTGTTGTCAAATTGAAAGTTTTTGGAAAATCTGGATACTGTAAGATATTTTACCTGGTTAGTAGAAACCAAAATCAAATTTTAGTTTAAAGTATTCGTATTTGAAAAATGMTGAAATTATAACACTAAGTCAAGCAAATCAATAGGGACCAAATCAGTGCAKTTGTTACAAATATTGTATTTATTTGACATGTGCGGGAATKTTTTCACCCTTCGGMCCTTAAATAATTTACTTCTTATTTGTAATGTTATTTGTTTGTTATGTAGTAGCAATGCACAAAATACCAAAATATCGATATGAACAGAAAATCAGGCAATTTTAAATGTGTCGTATACCATCCCACCTGGTTCATAACGTCCCAGTCACTCCAATGTGAGGTTCTGGGTTTAAAACATCAACACGTTTAGGCTTTGGAATTTTTACAAGCACTACTTGATATGCAAGTATGCATTTTAATGTCTTGATATCAGATTTCAGCTAATTTGKAAGGATAAATGTTAAATTATATTAATATAATACATACAATAAGACACTTAGTATAATTTACAGTTCTTAACTCACGGGAACATGCCCTAATGCAGGTACAAAAAACCATGTTTAAAAGTTTAAAGAGTTCCAAGCRAAAACGATTTTTGATAAAGACTAAAAATTTCTGAATTATTTTAAAATACACAGACCGTTAGAAAAACCAGTTAGGTGGATATTCCAAATCTGGAATCAAATCGATATAGGCTTTCGAGACTATCCATCTCTTGAAACTTGTGAGTTTTTCCGGTTTTTAGGCAGTCGTCCTATAATAGAATTTTTTTCCGACGTTTCCTAAGCACGACTGGCTTTCATCACCAGCGGTAGTTTACTGGCGACCATTGTACGACCATGTGCCTAAAAACCCAAAAAACTCAGAAGTTTCTGGAGTTAAATCGTCGAATTCTTTGCCTTTCTTTGCACTAAGCATTTTACACAAAAGGTACCTAATTATCGTGCTTCTTACATTTTGTCTTTTCTATTTGAGCGAATTTGTTATGTATCAACTGTTCACCAGCGCAAAACACAAAAAGCATTTCTTTGTAAAGTACTTGTTTGGATAAAAAAAAATATTAAAATCYTTCCTTTGCAATGCTAAATGARCGCTGCCAGCCCTTGATATACGGCATTTAAAAATAAGCCAATTTACTTGTTAATATTGGATAACGTTTGAAAAGTTTTAAATGGAAATKTTGCCAATTTTGTTCATCAGCATTGCATTTCTGTTTTTAAATGTAAAACATTAATATAGAAATGTTTGAAATGAAAATATGCTTATATTCTAAATTTTCTTGTATTCTGAAATGAATGTATTTTCGCGCGATTCACAATATTTTTTGCCTCCATCAGAGAAAAGGGCGTAAAATTTAAATAATTTGTGAAAATCCAATTTATTCGCTGGAACACTGATTTCAATGTATTTCTCTTTTTAATTCATTTGTATAAACATGTTCAAATCTTTAGCTCCAGGGTTTTGTTACAAAGCTTTTCATAAGATTGCTTTGAATTGAACGTGCATTGATGCAACGTTTTCATTTCCAAATCGATATCGATTTCTAAATTGGCGATTGTTTTGGAGAATGTGTTTCATGGATGCCAATCCACTCGACTCACATAACATTTTATCTTAATATTACCACAAATAGCTGATCGAATTTAATTTATGAGTTAAAATCACAATTATAGCTAGTAACTAGTGCTCATAACCACAACAATATATCGCTGAATTGTGAAATGAGTAGTATACTCAATAGAGGCTATTATATTGCACTTTACGAAAATCGGATATTCGAATAAAATACAGCTCTTTAAAAGCTCTAAATTGTCTGGAAAACAGATATTGGAGCATAGCCAAATGCCACAGAGCTGTTTGAATAGGAATTTGCATAAATGAGCTGATATTTGTATTATATTGGAGCAGAAAAGCAGCAAATTTCATAGCCATTTGGCTTAGTGATATATTCAGTTAAGCGACGTTTGAACCACCGCTAAATTATAAATTTATGTCAGTTGATATAACTGGCCAGTTTGGCTAGAAAACCTTCGAACTGCAATTTCGTACTATCAATATTGTTCGGTAAAATCAACAACACACAACATAAATGTGTTTTATTACGGAAAACGTTTATGGCCGTGACAGAGCAATTAAAGTGCCACGCTTTTCATTGGAACGTTCAACGCCACATAAAATAATATTTTTCTCACAATATGCAGCAAGTTTTAAATGTTGAAATCTGCTTGCGTCAGAACAATCGTAAACTAATTCTCGAAAAGCGATTTACTTAGACTGAAACATTCAACCAGCAAAACGGTTGCGACTGCTGCTATGTGAATGATGATTTTCATGGATTGGTGCTTGCCTAGTGTTTCTGTAACAGTATGTTACAGTATGCTGAGTATTCAGAGTGATAGCTGTTAGTTATTTTCCAAATTTCCTAATTCCTTCCAAAATTCATGTTTACTACAACATACAGTAGTTATCCGAGCAGCGAAAAAAATCGCTACGCTGAGTACATGAGTATTATTAACTCCTTTTTGTTTGAGAGTTGCTTTGGGAGACCCTACATATCTTCTTCGGGAACTCCCTGATTTGCTACCCTTGCTTAATTTCTGGCGCTGAGAACACTCAAATAAGCCCAGAAAAAAATGTGAAACTCTCTTTCGATTAGAAAAAAATGTATATACTTATGAAATTAAGCTTTGCAAAAAGGGTCCAAAAACTCGCGATCGGAAAAAAAATAAGAGCGATGCTTTGAACTATTAATGCACTTAAGCCGTACTCAATCTATCGAGTTAAGAAACAGTTTAGGGGTGAAAACGCACCATTTAAACCACGTAGGTTTAGAGAACAAGCATTCTTAATGGTAATTTTTTAGTTTTTACACACACCTTTTAGTTCTTTGAGACCCACACTTGGCAAACTTGGGAGTGGAATAAGTTTAGACCAATTGAAGAAATCAGCGCGTATAAAGTTGTTGCTTTTTTATAATGCAAATTTAAATTCCACGATGCTTTGAGTAGTTGAATTAGAACTGACTGAGAATTCTTAGTGTGCTAGAAATTGTATTCGTCGAAATAATTTCGCATTTGTATAGCCTGCTTACAGTTTAATGCAGAGATACAACGATATTCCAGTGCCGAAGAAATCTAGCTCCAAGAAAGAAAATCCTTGTTTTTCAGCTGGGCTTTGCGCGAGCACCACGATTCCAATAAAAGAGAAATGAATCCACGAAAAGTGAAAAACTATTATTTTCAAATACAGTATTTTCTTGATCATTTAATTGTAGATCTTGTTTAGTTATGAAAGAAACTATTAGCTTTTTAAGGAGAACGAAACGAAGATAACTTAAAATCGAGTTAGATAATGGTAGTAATATTTATCCCTCCATCTACTTATCAGACGAATCTGAACATTTTATTTGCTGTAAATTGTAATATGTTGTTGCTATTTTCCAGTTAGGGAGCCAATACTCACCTAACGGAACTGTAACAAAATCAAGATTTTCACACTGGCTAACCAAAAAACTGAGCAGTTAGGAACTTTGAGAAAGAATCAGTATTGAAACATTAAAAGAGTTTAATTTAATTTATTAGGTTCACAGTTTTTCATAGTAAAGACGATATAGAAGAAGTCTTAAGATTTTGTCACAGTTCTGTGTTAGTCAAAGAATTAATTAATATTTCCATGGCCGCATATGTCTCACTGTACCGCTCCGAGGTACAAAGTACTGGTTTATAGACATTCCAAGACAATCTGTTAAAAATAGACACCTGAGAGATAATAGCCTGAGAGACTATGGAGGCAAATAATTGTATCGCCAAACAGCATGTGAAACGGACACTTCTGAAACAAATTACCAATTTCACACTAACTCTTTTATATACAAATTATTACAAGAGATAGAAATTCCTTGCGAAAAAGCAGAAAAACCTGTACTTGCAAGCAGAGGAAATGTAAATAACTGTACATTATGAAATTTCATAACGTAGTGTTCATTTTGCTTGAGTGCGATACATTCATACGATTATATTCCAACTTTCGTACATATTAGTTATTCTCTGCCTGTATATACACATCTTATTTCATGGGAAATAAATTTAATAGCGAGAAAAAATATGAAGAATAATAAACTGGTAAGTAATAAAAATTTAAATATGAAAAGGAAACGGGCTCATGCCTGTCAACATGAGCAAGGCTTTTGGAAACAGATATAAAAGAGAAGCGAGAACCTTCATATATATTCTTGCATATTGAGTTGACATATAAAATATTAGTTGTTTCTCTGCATAATTAAAATTTTGCGCCCAAAATATTACAAAGACTGTTGACTTCTTGAATGGAACAAAGGCTTAATATATAGAGTACAATGACCAAACCCTTTCATTTTTGAACAAATCGTTCAGCTATTTTGGACAATGTACTCTACATTCCCAAAACAGCACCTCAATTTGTCTATTATCTTGTGGCACATCTGCTTGTAACAAATTAAACAGCTATTTTGGAAAACATTCAACCTTCAAGAACTTTAATTCCTTCTTTAGCATATAGGTAGGTACATGTGAAAAACTCGAACACATCCAGAGATTTAAAAAGAAGAAATACATCGAAGAAGACTATCAAAACCATTATAGAATTCTTATTGTTTTAAAGCTATGCGATCACATGAGCTTCAAAAATAAAAATAATCACCTAACCAATATATAGCTGAGTACTCTAATGTTACTCGTAAACCTAAATTTATTGACAGGACGTAAATACCAAACTCACTTAAACTAAAAGAAAAACTATAAATGTGATTTAGTTGTAAGCATTTGGTCAGGAAAGGTAGTGCCTAACTGCTAACACGTGATCTGAAAAAATATAATATTGAGTCAACTGCTTGCGAGTTATTCCAGTTGGAAATTGTACAGGCCAAGAACTATTCACTGAATCCGAAACACTAAAACGATTAAGTGATATTAAAGATAGCTTGTTCATAAATATTTCCGTTTCGCAACAACTTTGCGTTCTTATTTCGAAAGCTAATTTGCTTATCTTGACATCCACATGAAAGTTTTTCTTTGACCTACAAGCCACAATTAAGTGATGAGAAACTGCCGGCTAAAAAACTAATCAATCTTCTTCACATATAATAGAAGGCGGTATCTAAAGTTTTCCTCGTTAGCGTTTCGGTCTTATTAGTGAAACGAGAATTAAACTTTATGAAATCACTAGTAAATGACTCCAGGACAGATTTTGTTTTAATGATATTTTAATACAATTAGCTTAGGTAAGAGTGCATTGAAAGGTAATTTATAGTCTCACGTTGTATTATATTTTGTGATCAACTATTATAAAATTAGTATTAACGGAATTTTTAATATAAATGATTTATAGGAGATGTTTCGGATTATTTAGTCTATAGCATCACCCCGTACGAATTTGTGGATAAAAACTCAAATGTACCTTTCCAATCTCATTAGCAAAATATTCCTAAATAAAATATTCTTATTTATTATTTCTCACAAATAACATATTTGAAAAACCGACATACTCGTATAAACTGAGAAGTACCTACCTACCTGCAAACAAAAATTAATTGAAAATAAGTTAATAATACTGATATTATTAACAAGTTTAAAAACTTAATTGTGTTCACACTGTGTTATCTAAGACGTGCATTAAAAATATTAAAATGCCGTTGCACTCACATGATGGTAAGTTTTCTGCAACACGTTATTCACAAGGCTGCTCTACATGGTTCTCTTCCTTATCCGATAGGCATAAACACGCCAAAAATTCGAAAAGAAGGCATTAAATATTCCACACAGAACCGTTGACATAAAAACATTCTTCAGAAAAAACCCAGTTAAGGTTTTGGCAATGTTGAGCTCTTTGTGCATCCGCTAAAGTAGAGGTTGAATTATAAGAAAAGAAGCTGCCAAAGAACCAAGGTTTAGAATATAAAACAGCTATTTGCATTCTAAAGACAATGTGAGAGCCATTAGCGACCGCCTTTATTAATCCCCAGACAATATGTCAATGCTAAAAACTTTTCTATTCCCACTATAATCAAGTAAAATGAAGGGAGCTTCTAATTCGAATTTCCCCTATGGATCAGCTTTAAGTATTGTAAGTAGAGGCAATGAAGCTTGCCTGTCTAATTTTCATTGTTCATTAATTCAACCATGACTCAAGTTATTACCCTTTAAATTGCAGCTTGACCATAACAATAAATTAATACGTTTTTTAAGTTCAATGTGAACTAAACAAATTATTTTATCTAGAAACTGAGTTAAAATAAACCATGAAGAACCAAATCCTTTCAATTGCATTAAAGGCAGCTAAAAGTGCCGACAGGAGTCCATTTAAATTTGAACTCGATACCTAATATGAGCCCAGCAAATCTATTTTGCTTACATTAAGAAAAATTGCCATTAAGGAATAGCGCAACTGAGCCATTTAAATGTGTTCTGGTTCTCAACTCTAATTGTACGTCGTGAAAAGAATTCAGATTAAAATTTTTAAAGCAATAACTGTGGTACTAGTTTAATTTTTGTCATTTCAAGCAAATTTTTTTAATGTATATCAGTTTTGCGTTTTTGTAAAATAGAAAATTTGTTTTTCATTCTGCGTAATTTAATTTTAATGGACTTATGCTAATTATTTCTAAACGATGAATCAAGGCCAAAAGACCAATTACAACTAATTTAGTTAGCTTGCGGTTTAACGATTAAATTTAAAGTTTCGATATTCAAATTTCAAACCTATAAGTCAATTGAAAGCAATGTGATCCCCTCATTAATAAAGTCATTGGAAGGCTTTCAATTTCTACTTGTTTCCCAGTCACTACTCAATTTGCATATATTTAAAAAAATTGATTCGGGCTTAGGCGCCGTAGAAAGTACCATAGAATATTATTTTAAATTCATGATGTCGTAAATTAGACCAGATTAAAATTACTCGACATAAAATTTCCATCAGAATCAAAAAACTTTCGGCACAGTTCTTTTCTTCTTTTTTCCTGTACTTGCGTTGTACGCGGCACGTGACTGCCAATGGGCCTAATCTTAAGAACTTGATTATGAAACCATTTGAAAGGACTGTATTTAAAACTTTTATAATCGTTTGCTCTGTGAATCAGGAAGCCCACAATAAGAAGTTTAGAACAGCTAGGCGGGAAGATGAGACACCTGCAGGAAAATATATTATTCAGCTGCGTAAATGCCCATTTGTCTTCGTTAAGCGTCTGATGTACTTTTCTTCTGTTTTACACCACATTATATAAATGCATCAGAGTTTGGTAAGTTACGTGAGTAATGGTCTTTCTAATGTGAACGAGGCAGGTCTAATGCACTGTTGCCTGTCCCGCTTAAAGAGAATATAAACTTATTTAAATTATAAATTTAAAAGTTGCTTAAATTTCCTTGTTTGTTTGCAGTTTGTAAAGATATTATGACACTTGACACTTGACAAATAAATGTACAAAAACTGAAGTATTATGGTGATATTTCCAATCGTTTACAAGCAATAGCCTAAATAACTTTACCTGCAATTTACATTAAAGTCTTTGGAATCAAAAATAATAAATAAACAGTTATTCTAATTTAGAAGCTGCAAATATGACATTAGGTAGGTCATTATTTTTGTAATGTGATAAATTTACACAGTAGCGGCTGGAAAATTGTATCGACTGTATCCCCATCGAAAACACAATTAAAAAAAATGTTAACAAGCAACTCAACAAAAAAACAATTTCAACAAAAATGTTTAAAGTAAAAGTGGGAACGCGGGCGGCACTACCGTACTAAACCTACCTATTTGAAATACTGCAATTTGCTGTAGGATGCTTTAAACAAATAACATAAGAAGAAAATGCCATTGATGAAACAGAAAATCTTAAAAATTGGCATTCTCTGAACCCCAAATGACGTCACTAAAATATTCAAAGTGTTCAGATATAGTCTCATAATTCTCTGCTGCTCTAAACTCTGCTGTTTTACTTAACTCTGTGACTTATGAGCTACTTAATATCGAATAAAACATTTTACTTTGTTACATTTAACAGCAATTTCCTTCTGAATTTCGGACCGATTCTTTAAAGCAAAGAGCTCACTAACCAATCAAATACGTCGTACGCTTAACGGTTGCAAAACAGTTTTACAAACATTTCGACCTGCTTTGGAGCCGTTACGCCCCTTAAATGTCTAGGTAATGCAATTCTACAGTGATTCAAATAATGAAAACTATTTATGTGAATACACTTTTCAATCGTGAGGCAATTTTTTCGACTAAACTAATATTACTAAAGTAGAAGAAAGCTGAGAACGGTATTTATAGTAAATTATTGTCACGTTTGAGATACCTGCACATTCGACACTCTGAAGTAGGCATGGGTAACGCAGTCAATTCTCAAGAGCTGGCGCGGGGCTGGAGGAATGGCTTGATACGCCAACTCAACGCACAGGCACGGTAACTTACTTAGGACGAAACGTTACTCATAAAAAATGTCGTGACCGCTTTTCACGTGCTTAGATTCTACTAGCCTGGAGCCTCCTCAAGCTTTGCTAAAGCCCTGGGTTAAATGCGTTGAATTATAACGCATTAACTGATGAGTAAAGACCGGATTTTAAGCATTTTGCTTATTGCTGAATTTTATAAGCAACCATTAGATTATTTAATTTCTAAACGAATTATACCAAACTAAGTATATTGCGATAGCTTTTATTATGCTTTTTTTGCTTTTTTAAAGTTTTCATGCTTTTTTGTCCGGTAGTGCTTATTTTGACTTTTTTCCGCATATTTAAATAATTTTAAAAATAGTACAAAATATTATACGGGAATAAATGTCCATATAAAGTAAATTTGGCAACTTTGCAAGGCGTCGCGTGATTCCCCGAAAAATCCGTTCGCACGTAGGTAATTCCCCAAAGTTTAGCCTTGGGCTATGGCAA
>NW_026018522.1:0-23952 GCF_020466585.1 Dendroctonus ponderosae
TTATGCATTTTTAGAGGCAGGCTTGTTTGATTTACGAAAATGAGTTTATCTGGAAGCAAAAATTAATGAAGTTTGCGAATTGATTGAAACTTTTTCCACATTCAGTACGAGGCATCTTCTATAAATGTGGAAAATTGCGCAATTTAGTCTTGTCCAGGGAAGGAGCTATGCATTTTAGAAAGGGGGCTTGATTGATTAAAAAACATGAGTTTTTCAGAAACTTTTGTAAAAATTTTGCATGGGCATGTGGGAATTGAAGAAACTTTTCGCGCATTAAGCACAAGGCATTTTCAATATATCTGGAAAGTTTGGCAATTTGGTTTTGTCCAGGGGTGGAGTTATTAATTTTTAGATGTAAGCTTGTTCGACTTAGAAAAGAATGCTTTTCAGGAAGAGTTTTTTTTGCAAACTTCCCTAGTCTGACGAAATGAGACTTTGCGGACAGCGACAACAAAACGTTTTCAATGAATCCTTAAAATTTCACAACTTTTCCTTGTCCAGAGGAGCAGTTATGGATTTTTAGGGACCGGGCTGTTTGATTTAGAAAAATTCAGGAAACTAAATAATCCTGCAAAATTCACTGGCTAGTCAGAAGTGAATGAAACTCTTCGCCCATTAATCACTAAGCGTCTTCATTAAATCTCCGAAATTTCCCAATTTTATTTTGCCTACAGCAGGAATTATGACTTTTGAGAAGCCAGCTGATTTTTTCAGGAAAGTTTTTTTTGAGCAAAACTCACTGGCCGTTGGGAATTGAATAAAACTTTGCACACATTGAGCGCAACGCCTCGTCATTAAATCCCGAGATTTTCACAATTTTGTCTTTTCTATGGTGGGCGTTATGAATTTTTAGATGCAAACCTGTTAAATGTGGAAAAATTAGTTCTTAAGCTAGAATTGAAGATTTTTGCAAAACTTTGTGAAACTTTGCAGACGTTTAGTGTCAGATATGTTCTATAAACGCTGAAAATTTCAGCCTGTCAGCTTTCCCAGAACAGTACTGATGAATTTTGATGGGCAGGTAGCTTCAAGTTTAAAAAATCACTTTTTTAGGCAGTTTAAATATTTCTCAATACTACACAAGAAGCGATAACTATTTCAAACTTTCCAGCTATAAAGGATAAGGGTTTTTCTAGAAATGTCCGGAGTTCTAATGCTTCGTCTGTTTCAAGGCAACATTTATGAATTTTTAGAAGAAAGCCTGTTAAATTTAGAGAAATCACTTTTTAAGGCAAAGTTTAAAATTTTCTCTGAACTCCATCAAAAGCGCTAATTGTGTGAAACTGCGTATATCAATGATAAGGTTTGTTAAGCAAATTGCCAAATTTCCAGTGTTTTGTCTGCTTCAGGACCGGAGTTATGAATTTTTAGAGACGAATTGTTAAGGGTTGAAGAATCGATTTTAAAGGCAAATTTTAAAAATTTCTCAAAACTCTTTCACAAGCGATAATTATTCCACACTTAGCAGACCTCGCCGTTGACGCTTTTTCCATAAATTTTCAATTTTGCAGTATGTTGCCTGCGTCAAGACCAAAATTCTGAATTTTTGGAAACAAGCTGGCTTAATCTTGAAAAATAATTTTTTAAGGCAAAGATCTATTTTTTTCACAATTGGATAACTTTATGCGTAGAGGGAATTTTATGAAACTTTACCGACATTTAGCATCAGGAATATTCCATGCAACATAAAATTGGCATTCCGCTAGCTTGTCCAGGACAGGAGTTATCATTTTTTTAACCGGGCGAATTCAATTAGAAAAAATCAATTTTTAAGATTCAAGTAAAAAAAGTGCAAAAGTGAAAAATCGAGAGAAATTTTATCTACGTTGAGGTAGAAGCCTTTTCAATGAACAGTAAAAATTTCAGCCCCGAATCAGATCGGGGTGCGAAGGTACGAATTTTTTTACACAAAGCTGCACGTTTGAAGACAAAAAACAAAAAAGTAGTTGTTGGCAGAGACGCGATTATAAAAAAGGCACAAATAAAGTATCGTAAAAAACACCCAGTCATTATAATTATAAAATAAATACAGTCCACTTTGAGTGCCAAATAAAGGCATTTCAAAACATTTTGGATCCACGTTAAAAACAATCCCCGAATCTTTATAGTGGGTGATAATCCGGTGAAACTTTGTATGCAGCAGGGAAAATCAGTGAAAAACTCCCCGCGTTTGGCTGAATTAATGAAAACTTTTCAAAACGCCAAATACTGTTGTTTCCTGATTACAGCAGGCGGAATGCATTCTACACACTGAAACCGGCCTGAAGACATTTGTCATTGTAATCTGAATAAAGTATGATTAAGTTTGGGGGCGCATTACATTCGTAGCGGGGGGTCGTTGATTAGGGGGCGGCGTCCGAAGATAAACAACCCCGATACTGCAGCGCTTTCATTTCGCCCGATGTGTAGCATTTTTGCTTGTTTGCGTTCATTTGATCAAATCTCGCAAACGTTTCGCTTGCATATTCCACGTGATTGATCATCAGCAGTCACAATTAGTCGATTAATGGTGACATGCCCTCAAAACCTGTCGCTTCGGCTTCGATTCCGTCCGATGAATCAAAGCGTAGATGCGATTGGGATAAAGCCAACCGACCTTAATTAGAAGTGGATGATGGTTAACAAATTGGTAACATGGAAAATTGATATCGAGCGCCCGATAAGCCATCAATCCGAACCAATTAGTGTTTTAACGTTGATTTGTGATACTTGATAGTTCCAAGAAGTGGAATTCCAACAAATCAATGTTTCGAGTTGAAACAACAATAACAACAACCATTATCAGGTAGAGCAAATAAAGCAAAAGTTTTGAGCTGGAAACCCCCATGAAATGCCTTATTTTCGGTTGCAGGTTCGTGCCTTTCGAAGGGCAATGAATTTCTGTAATTGTATTGTACAATTGCGTGTCTGGATGCTCCATTCCTGCGCTCTAAATTGTAAATACAACCCGTTGGCCACTTGCACTATTGATAATTTAACCGGGGCAAGTTGTGGCTAATTTCCAGATTTTAAGGGATAAAACGGGGTTTCTTCACTTCCACTAAATTAGCATAGGAAAGTGCAATAAGCACAACTGAGCGAACTACATTCCTGCAGCCGTTAGCCGACAGGAACAAATGAAATTAAATAACCATGTTAAGTAAACGATGCCTCTGAGGCTGCGGTGGAAAAATGGGGCCAACTAGTGCATGTATAAAAATACACTGGCCACAAATGTTGGCTTTTCATTTTTGCATACATTTGCTTATTAAAAGATCCAGCTAGCTTCCAACAGTTTCCGGCTGTTGGCTGGTTTATAGTGGCAAATTTCAATAAATTCATAACCAGCAAAGGAATTAGGGGCGCGAACACTTGTCCACCCAGCAGCCATAAATAACGGGTTTTTGCCAAAATGAATATTCCTGCCCATTCTGCTCCTGCACAGGGCTTTTAGTCGATTGTTGTTTAGTCTTTTGTTGTTTGCCGATTTTTTATATTCCTCCCAGAAGACAAATTATTGCGTGTTTTTATCGGCTACAACTGTCTTAGAATGGAGCCGTAGGAGCTCTTAGTGTTAAGGGCATTCATTAAACCACTGAAACCGAAGGAAAAAGTTAATGCAATCAAAAGCGCCCAGTGGGTAATAGTTGAAAAAGAAAAAAAGACGACAAGCGAAAATATTTAATGCATTGAGGCTCTGTTTATTGTGAGCGTTTTTACGCCCAAAGTCAGTCTATTGTCCATGCAAAGTTAGGTGTTTTTCAAATATTTGCCACTCAAATTGAGGACTGGCCAGAAGACTTTCGGAAGAAGATTCTTGGCTTTATTAATTTTCAAATGATCAATGTAAGGTTTTATTTTTCTTAATTTTTGGGGATTTTTAAGGTTTCGAGCATAAAAGTGCAGCTTGGCATTAGGCGGCTTGGAAGCGATTTTTTGTTTAACCAACCACTCAATTTGAGGATTAACTACAGGGTTCTTTTCAGCAGCAGGCAATAGACAAAGCTTTAGGTTTTAAACCAGGCAAGTGTCGATTTGTTGGTCTTTTCCCTTCAATATCAGCGAATTTTTAAAGTTTGAAGCTTGAAAATGCGTTTGGATGATGGGGATTTTCTCGAAATTTTTCTCTCAACTTGAGAATTCTCTAGAGAATTTATTTCGAAATATGCAAATAGAGGAGTCGTTGCTCTATTAATGCTGCAAGTATTCATTTAGTCTTACTTTTCTCTAGAAGCTGGGAATTTTTAAAGTTTGAAGCTTGAATATGCGGTTTATCTTCAAGCGCGTTTGGATGATGGGGAGTTTTCCGAAATTTTTCTCTCAATTCTCGGGAGATTTAATTTCTAAATATGCAAATAGAGGAGTCGTTGCTCCATTAATGCTGCAAATGTTGATTTAGTCCGACTTTTCTCTAAAGGCATGGATTTTTTACAGTTCGAAGCTTCAAAATGAGTTTTATCTTCAAACGCGCTTGGTTTATGGAAATTTTTCCGAAATTTTGCTCTCAAACTGAGAATTAGCTGAACAATTCATTTCTAGATCACCAAATAAAGGAGTTGCTTCTCTATTAATGCTGCGAATGTTGATTTAATCTGTCTTTTTCGTAAGTGCTGGGATTTTTTTAAGTTTGAAGCTTGAAAATGCGTTTTGTCTTCAAGCGCGTTTGGATGATGGGAATTTTTCCGAAATTGTTTTCTCAATTTGATAATTCTCTAGAGAATTTATTTCGAAATATGCAAATAGAGGAGTCGCTGCTCCATTAATGCTGCAAATGTTGATTTAGTCTGACTTTTCCCTAGAGGCTGGGAATTTTTACAGTTCGAAGCTTCAAAATGAGTTTTATCTTCAAACGCGCTTGGTTTATGGGAATTTTTCCGAAATTTTTCTCTCAAACTGAGAATTAGCTGCACAATTAATTTCTAGATCACCAAATAAAGGACTCGCTTCTCTATTAATGCTGCGAATGTTGATTTAATCTGTCTTTTTCGTAAGTGCTGGGATTTTTTAAAGTTTGAAGCTTAAATATGCGATTTACGCGCGTTTGGTTGATGGATATTTTTCAGAATTTTTTTTCTTAAACCGAGAATTAGCTGGACTATTGATTTCTAGATCATCAAATACAGGAGTCGTTGCTCTATTAATGCTGAGAATGTTGATTTAATCTGCCTTTCGTGCTGGGATTTTTTAAAGATTGAAACTTGAAAATGCATTTTGTCTTCAAGCGCGTTTGGATGATGGGAATTTTTCCGAAATTTTTTCTTAACTTGAGAATTGTATACAAAATTTATTTCTAATTATGCAAATAGAGGAGTCGTTGCTCCATTAATGCTGCAAGTGTTGATTTAGTCTGCCTTTTCCTTACAGGCTGGGAATTTTTAAAGTTTGAAGCTTGAAAATGCTTTTTCTCTTCAAGCGCGTTGGGACGATGGGGATTTTTCCTAAATTTTTCTCTCATTTTGAGAAATATCAAGCGAATTTATTTCTCAATATTCAAATAAAGGAGTCGTTGCTCTATTAATCCTGCAAGTTTTGATTCAGCCCGATTACTTTTCAAATGCTGAGCACTTTTTAAGTTTAAGCCCACTGTGTGGGCTTCCACTAGGTTTGAAAGTTGTTGAAAAATTCTCATTCCAAATTGAGACCAGCTAAAAGGCTGCCTGAAGCATCCTCCCATAGAGAGTCATTTGCTCTATCACTGCTAAAAGTTTCAATTTATTCCAGCTGTTGCTAAATTTTTCAGGTTTTTTTTTATGTCAGAAGCCGCAAAGTGTAGTTTGCGTTCCACCAGGTTTGCAAGAGGTCTTAAAAAAAATTGTCACGCCAAATCGAGGCGAGTTTAATCACTGCTTTGATGATCATTGTATAGAAAACACGTGTATCTACCAATGCGCGAAATATCGATTTGTTGGCGCTTTTCTTCAATTTTTGCGAGTTTTTTTAGTCCGAAGCTTAAAGTGCAACTTCTGCCTCCACTAGATGTGCAAGAGGTTTTTTAAAATTTTCTCTCGAATCATCATTTGATGGAAAAGAGGTTGATCTATTAACGCTCCAAGTGATCATTGACTGTCGCTTTTTCCCGAATTTTGACAATTTTTTAAAGCTAGAGCCCCACAGTGCCAAGTTTTGCTTCGGATGTCTTTGCAAGCCGTTTTTAAAAAATTGTCACTTCAAATAGAGACCAGTTAGGGCTCTGTTTTAATGTTCTCTGTATAGAGAGGACTTTGCTCTATTATTGCCCGAAGTATCAATTTTCTGTTGCTCCTACTTAATTGTTGGGAGTTTTTTTAGTCAGATTCGCTTTTAGCTCAAATTTATAGAGGAGAAGTTGCTCTTTTATTGCTGCATGTTTGACTCTTTAGCTTCGCTTTGCCCCATTTTTTTGGCAATGTCTTCATTTTAAAGCTTCAAGCTGAAGTTGTAGCTTGAAGGAAAAATTGTTGCTCCAAACAGGCACGGGGTAGAGGACTCTTTTTCACAGGGTTTACTAGAAAAACTAGAGAAACTGCTGAGTGGTGATTAAATCGTGGATTTCCTTAACCCTTAGGAATTTTTTGAAGTTGGTGGCGTGAAAACGCCCATTTGGCTTTCAGCATGTTGGAACAGGATTTTTCAAAAACTCCTCACTTCAATTGAGGAGCCGATAGAGGACTGCCTGCAACACTGGTCTATAGAGGAGGGTTTGCTCTATTTAATCTGTGAGTGTTGATTTGCTGTCGATTTGCCTTTATTTTAAAGGCTTCTATGTAAGTCCAGCTCGGTTTGGTTCCAACCAGGTTTGGAAGCGATTTTTCAATGATTCATTCGACAGGATGGGGGATATTTAGCTGGTATCATCAATTCTGCTCTATTAGTGCTGAGAGTGTCGTTTTGCTCTAATTTTGCCTCAGTTAGGCGTGGGCTATTTTGAACACTGTTGCCTAGAGGCAACTTTACTCTATTCGATTTTTTCCCACTTTGCCTCAATTTTTGTCATTTTTTTGAATTTACAGCGTGAAAATGAAATTGGGCCTCCACCAGGTTTGCACGAAACTGTTCAAGAATTCCTCCCTCAAATTGGGGTGGAGGAAGAGGCCAGTTTTCCGCACTGTTCGATAGAGCAAATCCGGTTCTCCTATGGAGGCTCACAGTTCCTGTTCGGTACGAGTCCCGTCTTGCACCATTTGAGGGCATTTGCCACAATCAATAACCGTCATTCTTCAGCGGAATTTAAATGAGTTATGGAAGTAAAAAGGCCGCATTATCATTGCGTGCCTCATCCGATGGCATTCGAATTCATTTCCCGTCATCGCATGGATAATGTTTTGGCGATACGATCATCCACAACCACTATTTACTTTGCCCGTTAATAGTTGGCCGATGCGAATTTGTCAGCCACTAAAAATCGCTCATTTATCTTGATGTTTCAACTAGACGGGCAAATTGTAAATTCAAATCAGCCTAAGGTAACAAGTCTTTCATGTCGCATTCGATTTTCCGCCTTACACACTTGGCGAATTTTTTTCGTGCTGATCAGGCCGTTTGCAACGGCCGAAGTGGCGCAGCCCTGGAACTCCCAAGTGCGAAACTCCAGTCGTCCTTTATATGCAAATAGGCCTCCTTTGAATATTCATTGCGCCGGTCATTATTCCACTCCAATAGATTCTGACACAAGATCCTAATTCTGGTAACTCATCTAGACAGTGTCGAAGTTATCAACAGTCTGGCCTGTAAAAATCGGCAAAGGCTTTCAACTTTCAACTGGGCAAAGCAGTTGAAACACATTAACTTATCGCGGGTTGCTTTCATCTTCATCTTGCCAGTGCCAGCAGGAACCTGTGAGGAAGTAGGAATTTGAGGCCATTTAATGCTCTGTAAATAAACTGCATCCAGGATTACGTCAATTCATTGGCGTAATTTCCCATGCAAATTTGCGAAACTTTGCACTCAGTTTTATGATCTGTTGACCTCAGATTTTGATTGGTGACATCATGGTTTCGCATCAATTTAATCGGATCTGACGCATCGAAGCACGCAGAATGAACATTTTTCAGAATGTTGAAAATGCGCACTGATTGGCTGAGGGGGTCTGGATTTGACTAGAAATTGTCGCCGACCCATTAATATTAATCAATCTAAGTAGCAATTGAGCCGAGAAAAGTGCGTGCTTCCTTAATAAGAGCGGCGGTGGCTTTGATTGTTTGCGTATTTTTAGATGCAGCTTCAACGCACAGGAATCTGGTAGTTTAGTGAAAAACCGCCAATCATTGCCAGGGAAAAACTCCCTAAATCTTTGGTTGAACTATTCAGGATTCGCATCCGGTAAACATTTCCCGCAGGATGAATTCCGGCAGTTGGAGTGATTTAAAAAGGCGAATAAGTGACGCCGAAGCTCCCTCGCTTTCGTACCAGACCGCGGGTTTTCACCATTCCCACGAATGGGAGAACATTTGCTCTGATTTACTACGGCTAAAAGGGTCGTTTTTGCTCAGTTTTGTTAACTAATATGATAAAATCCTGACTACAATGAAACCGCCGACCTTATCGAGCTGGAAAATGCTAATTCGTTAAGGGCATTAGAAGCAATTTTCTAGTTTTTGCCCCCGCACTTTCTACCAGTGCGCCACTGGTGGATTCTTGGCAGGAAATCGGATTGTTTGATTGCGTAGGAAAMTTTTCGGTCTCTGCTGTTTTTTATGCATCTKCAACAGATTTCAAGTAAAATGCCTGCAAAGRTGAAAACGCMTTTTGGGCTTGTCAACCAATCGTTACTTTTGCAGCAGGAAATTGCCACTAAAACCTTGTTTTGTCGACCTGTAGCTGCASAATTTTCCATGTATTTTGGGCGAATTTTTGAAAAAGCCATATTAGCTCCAAACCACTGTTTTCACTGCCCTCATCTTATTACTCTAGTTCAAACATTTCTGGAAAATTTCTGAAAATTGCCCCCAAAGTGATTTTCCTGATTCCCCAAAGAGCTGATAACTGGGACTATTTTTAATGGAAATCGGTAAAAAGCAAACTGAACGAATTTTTGGGTTTTCTTTGGGGAATTTTTAAAGGGCGCGTGTGGTCGCCTTTCTCTCTACTCTGGTTCAAAAAATTCTGGAAAATACCTGGAATTTGTCGTTAAAGTAATTTTTTGCCAGTGGATGTCTGCAAGTTTTGCCTGTAGAAGTGGCTAAAATGCAAACTACAAGCAGTTTGAGAAGTTTCTTGGCGAATTTTTGAAAAAGCTCTGTTTTTCGAAATTCGCTTCCTGCCAAATTGCTGGGAAAGCCACGAAATTGCCATAAAAGTGTTTTTTCGCAAACTGTTTGTCGTGAGTATTTTGTATGTAAATGGCAGAAAAACCAGTTAGAAGAACTTCTGATTTCCTTTAGGCAAATTTCTGAAAAATTTAATTTTTTTGTGTCAGTCGGTCAGAGAGATTTTTGTGAACTGGTTGAAAATTCCTGAAAAACTATATGTAAATTGACACAAAAGCGATTTTTTCCCACCTGTAGCTAAGATTTGTTTCTATCGATGCTCGTGAGAAGGAATCCGGAACAATTTTTGGTTTTTGCAAGGTAAATTTTCGAAAATTCCTCGTTTGGCAGGAAATCTTTGTCATTTTTGGTTACTCGTTGGTGAAAATTTGTTGGAAGTTGCCACAAAATCTATTTTCTTCTTAAGTTATAGCTACGACTAGTCTTAATTGGCAAACGTAAGAAGCAAACTGAAAGAAGTTTTGTTTTGTATTAGGCGAATTTTAAAAAAATCCTTGTTTGTCCAGAAATCACCTTTTTTTAGTTAATGGTTGAAAATTCGTGGATACCTCGTGGAAATTGCAACCAAGACAATGTTTTTGTTCACTTATAGTTCAGATATGTGTCTATCGAAGCGCGTTAAAAGAAAATTGGAAAAAGTTTTTGGTTTTTTAAACATTTTTTTGCAAAATATTTGTCATCCAAAACGTTATAATTTTTGCGTTTAATTTAAATATAAATTTAAGTTTCATGAAAGTTGCCATAAAAGCGATTTTTGCTCCTTTTAGTTGATACTTTTGGATCGAGCGGCTCAAGAAGCAAGGTGGAAGAAATTTTCGATTTCTTGTAACTAATTTTTGAATCAGTTTATCAAAAAATCATCATTTTTGCTTACTAGTTGAAGTCTTGAAAAATTTCTGGAAATTGTCACTAAAGCCAGTTTTTCTTCCCTTATAAGCACATAGCTTTCTATCTCAAAATGCGTAAAACATAAGTTGGCAGAATTTTTCTTGGGTTTCTTGTAAATAATTTTTGAAAAAAGGCTCATTTGCCAAGAAGTAATCGTTTTTGGTTAGTTGTTGAGAAGTCGTGGAAAATTGGCGAAAGTTGCGACAAGAGCGATTGTTTGCTCATCTATAGTCGAGAAGAGTTTTGCCTATAAAATCGCGTAATAAGCAAAGTGGAGGAATTTTTGAAAAGTATATGAAAAAGGTCATTTTTGGTCACTTCTAGTTCATTGCGTTCTCTTTCAAAAGACGTAGATTGCAAAGCGGCAGCATTTTCAGTTTTCTCACCGCAATTTTTTGAAAAACAAACAACGCAATTTCTTGACCAACCAGCGGTCAAGAAATCATTATTTTTATTTACTAGACGAAAATTTCGTCAAAATTGGCACAGATACAATTTTCTGCTCATTTATAGGCGAAAGCTTTCTCTATCTGAGACGCGTAAAACAACACTGAACCAAGTTTTGGTTTTTTCTGGGCGAATTTTTGAAAATTATTTGTTTGCCACGAACTAATCGTTTTCCTTAGCAGTTGAAGATTTGTGGAAAATTCGTGGTAAATTCCACCAAAGCGATATTTTGCTCACTTTTTGTTGGAAATGTTCTCTATAGAACGGCTAAAAAAGAAAATGGAACAATTTTACTCAATTTTTAAAAAATTTTCAAATTTAAAAAAAATCCTCGTGTCCAAAAAGTCATTATTTTGGGTACTCACTGAAAATTTCAATAAAAGTTGCGAAAATTGCTGCAAAAACCATTTTTTCCACACGGATACTCGTAACAAAATGTACAAAAAGCAAAGGGCAAGAATATTTTGCTTTCTTGTAACGATTTTTTAAGAAATATTGGTTTGCAAAGAAATCATAATCTTTGCTTACTGGTTGAAAGTCCCTGGTAAATTCATGAAAATTGCTATAAAAGCGGTTTTTTGCTCATTTATGGTTGCATGCTTTCTCTTTCGAGGCGCGTAAAAAGCAAAGTAGAGGGATTTTTCGTTTTCTCTTGGCGAATATTTGAAAAATCTTCGTTGGCCAAGAAATCATCATTTTTGATTAGTGGTTGAAAATTCGTGGAAAATTCGTGAAAGACCTAAAAATATTCTCTATCAAAACGCGTAAAAAGAAATCTGGAAGAATGTTTGGTTCTTTTTGGGCGAATTTTTGAAGAATCCTTATTGGTCAAGAAATAATCGGTTTTGCCCAATGGTAGAAAATTCCTGAAAACTTTATGGAAATTGCCGCAAATGCGATTTTTTGCTCACGTATAGCTGAGAGTTTTCACTATCAAACTGGGCAAGAATACAACTGGAAGAATTTTAGCGTTTTTTTGGCAAATTTTCAAAAAACTCTCGTTTGCCAAAAAATCATCATTTTTGCTTACTGGGCAAAAATTCCTGAAAAAATCCTAGAAGTGACTTTGCAGCCGACTAAAGTCGAAAATTCTCCTCGGCTGAAAAAAAGCGCACAATTTTTTTAAAAGTCTTTCTCTGCGAGTCATGAAGACACAAAAATACGCCAAGGTGTTACAATTTTTGCCAGCTCTTATATCAATTTTTACAATCCTCAACTTAGAAACCTGAATATTGACGGCAAAAAGTGTTTAATTCACCACTGAGAAATAAATCGCTTGGACCCAAATCTGGTGGGGCGGCGGCCAAAGCGCCCCATTGACTGAAATGTTGTATATAATAAGACCATTGCAAAAGACATAAATTAGAGTATTTTTTCTTTGTTTTAGGTGAGTGGGCGTGTAGATTTCCCAACCAGGTGGTAAGTGGATTTTTTCCATTATGTCAAAGCGCATATAATATGCAATAGATAAAAATTGCATGCAACTCTCGAAACACCATTCGCATCTCCCGGCACTGGAAAATTTGAAAATCCATCAAATTTTATCGCATCTAGAGCCTGTTTGCCATCACGGATGACACATACGCGATTCATATGAGTGGCACCGATTGTTTTCCATGTGCCGACTTGGAAATGCACTAGTTGGCCATGGTTTATTGATACGTTTAAGACCGTTTTTCCATGTGCTGACAGTGAGCATAAACAGTCAATAAAAATCCATCATTATGTCCGTCTGTACAATAACCTGTCCACCATCGGCAATTTGCCTTTCGAAAATAACACATTGGCAATCGGCCAATCGGCCTCAAGATACATATTTTTAGTCGCTATTACAGAAAACAGATCGGCGCTTGAATCGTCCCGATTATTGGCCGCTAATTAATGTTGGTCTAGGGAAGCGTTACTTAATAATAACTCCAACGTGAACGTGTTTCTAGCAGTCATTTCAGCTCTACATTTTTTTTTGTTTGAAAAATTGTCCCTATTTTGCCCTCGTCTGCTCTACTCCTTCATTAGCCCTGGGTTTTTTTTAATGAATTCTAGAAAAGTTCTAGAATAATTCACTTGGAAGCACTTCTTCACATCCCAGTTGCGTTGGTCTGTAGCCCAAACAGAGTCAGTCTGCAAACGTGTTCTTTGCATCTACACAGGGTGTTTAAATATCCATGGCAAACCGTGCCGGTTACACATACTGGAACCGTTCCAACAATAATTTTTTCAATTCCGCAAAGTTTCCACATAAATTCGCAGATGTCCAGTGTGGGTGCAAGTAACGACATCTCGACCGACATAACGTTAATGTGTTTTCCATTTCGTCATTGATATAACGGTTTGAATAGGGCATGTGCGATTTTTCTGAAAAATAACGCTATTCCTCATTGTTAAAAAGCAATAAAAGCAATAATGCCGGTTTCAGTCAAGTACCCGCTCTGATGGTGGTACGTAAGTTATTTAAATAGACCAATTATGTGGATTAACCTTTCGGGAATTTGACGAAATAAAATCTATTTGGGTCACGTTGTCTATTAAGCCCGAAGCCAGTTCAATTGTTCATAATCTTCTGGTGTTTTGCTTGAGTTTCCAACACCCCAAACTTGATCAAACTCACGACTCCTCTATAGTCTAAACTAACTGTCGCTAACTGAAAAATTGCGCAGATTTAGTAGGAGCAGGGCTCTACTGAATCAAGAAACTGTCTGTGGACAAATTAACCAGAGAAAAAACAACACTGATTGAACCAATGATAATTAAGCAAAAATTGAGTCGGCGCTCTACCAAAAACTTTAACATTGCATAGCGCTTTTCTCGCATTGAACGCATTCAGTCATCGCGCTATCCACGATTAACAGCTGAACAATCGGCTGTCGCTGCGCGTTTGTTTCGTGAAAAACTCGCGTGCGTGTTTTCCGAAATTGTTCCAAAAAGAGCCAACCTTGTTTTGTGTTTGAACTGGTGATTTGTGTGACCAAAAACCGATTGAGGGTAAATATTGCCAACAGTTTTTTTTTGAGAAAAAGCCTGGTTCCTTTGGGTCTTTGCTATCTAGATTCACTTCAATTTAGAATAATCTCCACTTAGAAATTTTATCGACGCCTAATCCACCACAATCAGTCTAATGTAATTCACAATTAAAGTACCATTTTTCTCGCCCAAACATCCGAATGTCTTCCAAAAATAATTGTTACTAAGTTGGCCGTTATCGTGTTATCAACTGGTGCCGTTATTAGTGAGATCTAAGAACAAAAGCATGCGATTGCATTTGCTGGTGTCTGGAACCGAATATGCCAACGTAAGGCCGATAATGCGAATTCTCGGTTACATGAGAAGCGTTTTTCTTCAAAGTGCAGCCACAGCGATGCAGCCGATGAAAGAACTTTTCGCTTTCATTTTTTCTCAAATTGTTGCAAATTTTCCGATTTGGATTTAAAATAGTGTTCGGTGTTTTCATTTTTATCAGGCCAAAGTTTCATGGTAATCAGTGAGGATTTTTCACTCAAGAAGTGTTTGCAATTTGCATAGTTTCCAATTTAACACAAGGAAACTAAGGAAAAAGCCCTAAATGTGCTTTAAATTAAATAGTGTTCGAAGTTTTCATTTATTTTATAGATTGTACCGAAGTGATCGAGTTGAAGTTGGTTTAGTTTGGGCGCGATTAGAACTGGAGCTCAAGTGTTCAGTGCTTTCATGTGAAACAATGTTCAAGTTTCTCTTTCTCATATTGTTCTTCAAAAATTGTACGACTTAATGTTCGTTTGGTCTTTTGGGCCCAAAGTGAAATGTTTATTTCTTTTATGAGAAATAGTGTTCTAATTTTTCATGTTTTAATGCAAGGGTGTTTGCTCAAACCAGCCACGTTTTGTTGGACTTTCTCATAAGTTTTCTTGAGCAGAACCTTTTTTCATTCTGACCATTTCATCAGAAATATGAAAAGTTCAAACACTACTTATTTGTTTTTGAAATTATGAAATATAAAAGTTCGAACACTTGCGTCCAGTCCAGCAATCCTACGAACGGAAGCATGAAAACTTTAAACACTAAACATTGCTTCGTCCTTCCATTAGTTTCCGTGAGTAAAAGTCAAAATTCTCGATATTTCACCAGGAATATGAAAACCGCGAACACTATTCAAGAGGAATGTTTCTTAAAATATTGTTTTCTTCTGCTGCAGTGTCGTTCCAAAGGCGGCATATCGCAGTACAAAAAAAATCTCCAAGAAACGTTTTTCTCAAATAGTGTTCGGCTTTTCATATTTTTTTTGTTTGATTTAATGCTCATTTCATTTTTTGAGCGCGAATAAAATTAGAGTCCAACCTGAAGTGTTGAGTTCTTTCATGATAAATAGTGTTCGAATTAATCATCTTTTCATGCAAGGGTTTCTGCTCAAAAAGCCACGTTTTATTGGATTTTCTCATAAGTTTTCTTGTGCGATTTTTTTTTTCATTCTGGTCATTTTATCACACATATGAAAACTTCAAACACTAATTATACGATCGAAAATTTATTTCAAAATAAATTTTTGTTTCCTTGTGCAAAAATATTTTTTTCTGAAACAGTGTTCGGTTTTTTCATATTTTTTTTGTTTGATTTAATGCTCATTTCATTTTTTGAGCGCGAATAAAATTAGGGTCCAACCTGAAGTGTTGAGTTCTTTCATGATAAATAGTGTTCGAATTTTGCATGATTTCATGCAAGGGTTTTTGCTCAAAAAGCCACGTTTTATTGGATTTTCTCGTAAGTTTTCTTGAAGGAATTTTTTTTTCATTCGGGTCATTTCATCACAAAAATGAAAAATTTACACTATTTGCTTGAGAAAAAAAGTTTTCTAGAACATTCATTATAAAATGCGATTGACCAAAATTAGTGTTTGACTTTAAAAAAGATTGTCCTAAGAAACTTTTCTTTCAAATAGTGTTTGAGGGTTGCACGTTTGTGTGGGCAAAGTTTCATCATGATTAGTGAGTGTGTTTTTCATTCTGAAGGCGTTTTCCAACACTTCCAGCCCCCAATGAATAATAAAGTTCATGTTTTCATGATAATTTTTGGAAGACAAAAGCCTACATTTTCATAATTTTTCCATTTTTGTAGATAGTGAAAGATAATGTTCTTTAAAGTTCATTTCAGCTCTTTGAGCCCGAATAAAATTTGAACCCAAAGTAAAATGTTGATTTCTTTCATGAGACATAGTGTTCGACCTTTTCAGGTTTGATTGGCAAAGGTTTTGCACAAAAAGTCACTTTTTCTTGAGATTTCTTGAAAGTTATAAGAAGAAATTTTTTTAACTTGTCATTTTACCAGAAAAATTAAAACTTCGAACATTGTTTGAGAAAAATGTTCCTTAAAACAAACATCAAACACTAAATATAAAAGCTGTTCTGCGTTCTTTCATTAGTTTTCTTGGGTAGAAGCCAACATCCTCGATGTTTTATCGGAAATATGAAAACCTTGAACACACTTTGAGAGGAACGTCCGGTAGAACATTGGTTTCTTGTTTTTCAATTCAGAAATTACAAATTGCAACATTAAAAATAATGTTCAAAGGAACGTTTCTCTAAAATAGTGTTTGGTTTTTTCATATTTCTAGAAAAATGAGAAGAATTGTATATTGGATTTTCAAGCTACAGTGTTAAGTTCACAGATTCCTGCAAAGTTTGAACACTCTTTCTTGCAATAAGCCTGTAAACTTCATGCGGTACTCAATATGAACGCTTGCCTGGATTTTTACTGAAACTAAAAAAATTTAAACTTGTGTTATTTGAGGAGTTATATGAACACTATTTGAATGTTCAAGGCTTTCATAATTCTGGTGACATTAATTGAACTCCGATGTAAATTTTCATGATCAAAGCCTACAGTTGGAAGATTCATCCGCATTTCCGGTTGCTGTTTCAAGCAATTTCTTTGCAACTTACATGTGTTTTAAATGGTAAAGTTTCCGCTATAAATTACAATGTTTTCCTGCACGAAGTGCCGCTAATTATTCCTGCAATATACGGGCCATATGGAAAATGCAACATCGACTTCATGCCAGAGAAACATATCGCTTTCGCCGATATGAAACATTGAAAAATCAACTAATCCACCACTTTGGTTCGTATGTTTCAATATGCAAATGCCCTTTCCCATAGGTGCGACCAGTCCACCTCTGATTTCATTCATATAAATTCTCGTTTTGTCGCCGTTTGCATACAGATGGGCGTACTTAATCCATTACGTCACCTCTTTTTCAATCATTTGTTTCTACTGTTAAGTGAGCTTCATGTAATTCCATAATACATACAGTCGAATACGTCATCGTTATGGCAAATATTTTTTTTTACCGTTCAGGTGTCTCAAATTTCTATTCTAATTCCTCGTTATCGGGTTTTATGGTAATGCCTGTCCTTTGATAAGAGATTTGGCGCCTGCGATAGTGAAAATCACAATGTTTTCTCACAAATCAGCAATTTGCTCCATTATATCATCGGTCTAAACCGGGGATTTTCCAAATATCCTGCAGCTTTTATGATCAATTGAACACTTCATTCGCGTTGAATCCTTTGCAAGGTTTCCATCCGCACGTCAAGATTATCAGCCTTCCTCCTCAGGTTTGGCCTCATTTTAGGCGGCATTACCGGCAAAGCTTATAAATAGTTTACGACTCACTGGTAGATAGTAAACAGTTATGAACAATAACTACAACAAGCTGAAGATAATAAAAGTTTACAGTGTTTTCTTGGAAGCATTGGAAGCTTCCGGGTCCAGTTCACCATCGATATACCGAAACTATCACTCCCATAAAAATTCAAAACTCTCTATTTATACGAAGCAGCAACTTGGTATTTTCAAAGTTTATTGAAAATACTTGAATCTGAAGACCCGGAAAAATTCATTGTTATTGCATGATATGCTGATTTTTGCGCTTTTTGTAAATGTTGAGGTAAAAACGAGTATTATGCAACTGCGGCCTCTTCAATAAAAATTGATAACTTCGGATCTAGAAAGAGTAGCAACTTGAAAATTTCACCGTTGATCGCAAACGTTTAAAGCTAAAGACTATGAAAAATTCAGATAAATTACATCGGATGCTGAGTTTTGCTCTCTTTGCGAATGTTTGTCTAAAAAACAATGACTGCTCGCGATAGCTCCACTCCTGTAAAAATTCACAACTTTCAATCTGGACTGGCAAGAAACTTGAAATTTTCAGCATTTATCGAGCCTGCGTGAAGTTGCAAACTCGGATAAATTTTTTAAAAATCGCATGCGATCCTGATTTTTGCGCTAATCGTGAATGGATGGCCTAAAAACGTTTGTTTCACCGCAACTGCAGCCTCTCGAATACAAATTCATAACTCCAAACTCTTAATCTCATCAGATTCTAATTTCTGCGTGTTTAGTAAACGTGGGTGAAAAAATGCATGTAATGCAACTGTGGCTGTTCAGTAAAAATTCGCAACTTCGGATCTAGTAAGAGCAGCAACTTGAAATTTTCAAAATCTATCGACAACCCCTAAGTATGCAAGTTATTCAAAAAAAAATTTAAATCACGTCAGTTGCTAGTTTTTGCGCTTTTGTAAACGTTGGTCTAAAATTAAATTTGCATCGCTAATGCGGGTTGCCAAAAAAAATTGTAACTTTTTATCTAGGCCGAAAAGCAACTTGATACTTTCAGAGTCTAGCGAGTATACCTGAATCTATAAACTCTGATAATTTCATTAAAATCTCTTGAGCTGCAGATTTTTGTGCTCTATGTAAACGTAAATCAAATATCATCATCTTCTTCTCATCAAATTCATCTTCTTCTCATCAAATATTCATAAATTTCGATTTAGAAAGAGTGGCAACTTGAAATTCTCAGAGTCAGTTGACAAGACATGCCGCTAAGAACCTGGTAAATTTCATGTAAATCGCACGGAATGCTGATTTTTGTGCTATTTCTGAATGTTGGTCTAAAATATACATTTTTTGCTTCTGCAGCCTCTGAAATTCAAGTTCATACCTCCCGATCTAGGAAACGCAACGACTTGAAATTTTCACACTCTGTCAAGAACACGTGAATCTACAAACCTCGAAAATTTCATTTAAATGATCTGCTAGAGCTGAGTTGATTTTTGCGCTCTAAACAGACGTTGGTCTAAAACTGTATGTGTTTTATTGCAAGTGCAACTTCTCCAATAGAAATTCATAACTTCTGTTCTAGACCAAACAGCAACTTGATACTCTCAGGTTTGTCGCAAACACTTAGTTGAAATTTAGGACGAGACATACTGATTTTCACGCGTTTTGTCAATCTTGATGTAAACATGCAACTGCAGCCTCTGCAACAAAAATTCATAACTTGCGATTTAGAGGGAACAACAACTTGACATTTGCAGACTCGATCGGCAGAAGATCAATCTAAAAATCTTGAGAGTTTCATTTAAGGTGCATCAAAAGCAGATTTTTGCCCGCTTTGTGAATATTGGTCTACCAATTAGGGTTTTGCCGCAAATGCAGCCCCTCCCATAAAAATTCATAACTTCCGATCTAGAAAGGGCAGCAAGTGCAGACTTTTACATTCGATCGGAAACATTTCAGTCTGAACATCGCGAGAAGTTCATCTAAATTGCATCGGATGCTGATTTTTGCGCTATTTTTAAATATTAGTGACGATTGGTAACTTGCTTGGGCAACTGCAAATTTTTAGTCGATCCAAAACACTTCACTTGAGGATTTATATTGGGGTTGTTGGACAAAATAAAGCCGAATAAACCCTGATGAGGACGGAAAGGTCCGAAACCGGTCCTTCCCGAGCTTGCTTGTGACACATTTTCAAACGAAAGGTTATTATCCGCTGATGTTCTTCACGTGTAATCGAATTCGCCTAATGAAGCCCGATGTGAGTAAACGGTTGCGAAATCCTGCACTATAAGTTTACTGCTTGAGCTGTTGGCATTTTAAACAAAACCCAATAAAAGCCAGCTAATGTGTTTGGATTGTAAAGGTAAAGCCGCCAGCTGTTCCGAAAATATCCATTGGGAAATTTTTGGAGACTCTTTGAATATTGAGGAGATTGGATCGAATGCTGGATGAAGCCAGCTTAACAAATCAACCAGCATTTAAACTAATTGTCCTCTAAACTGTCCGAGTTAATGGCGTTAGCCGAGGGAAACAGACGTCGCTTAATAAAGAAGACATCTTGAGGGTGAATGTTATCTAATTTCTTCATGTGATAATTCGACCCTTGACACGGGCTTAGCGAAATTGGCTAATTCGGGCCCTCGGTACCTTCCAAACGCAATAATACATTCTATTAGCTAATCGCATTAGCATACAACCAAGCTTCAGGCGTTTCAAAATTGGGCCTTTTTCCGACAATTGACTTTATATGGTTGTTCTATTTTGCGATCGTCTCAATTGCCTAAACTGAGCTGCGACAATTGTTTATAATTGATCAATATTCCGGTGACAGGTTCAAGTGGAAGATCTGGGCTGATTTATTCAAATGAACTTGAATTGGTGCAAAATTTGAGCAAAACAACAAGTCACCGGCATGAAGTGCACTATTTTTACCGCATTTCTCTGGCTTGTTTGCCCTGACATTGGACGACGGTGCCAAAAGTCCACCAGATGCCTCTTTGATAAATAATGACTGTGTTTTTTGTCACATTTTATCCGCATAAAAACGGCCATAAACCGGTAGTTTTACAATTATAATTTCGTTTTAATACACGGCAAGCATTAAAATGGTTGCGTGCGGACAATTGCGGAAACATGCACGCTTGGTTGGGATTTTTGCTATTTTTGCCGGTTTTTTTCGGGTGGTTTGATAATGTCGGGTAATTCTCATCCGTAACAGGTGATTTAGACGCCAAGTCCAGTTGGGAGACGCAAAATCGCTTAGGAAAAGAACTTTCAAGTTTTCAAAAACTGTATGTTGCGATTTTGGCTTCCTTCAAGAAATTTTATAAAGAAAAAGTGTTTCCATAGGCAGCTTCGCTTATGCGAAAAAAAATAAAATGTGTCAAACGGCCGAGATCCTCAGGTTTTATATGGGCTTGTACCGAAGGTGCATCTTTAAACCGTCATAAATCTTCTAAATGGTAATCGAATGACCTCAATTTATACACACAAAAGTTTTTCTGAGTGTTTTTGAGCAGATTTTACTGCAATTCTGTGCAATGGGGCTTTAGGAGCTTAATTTTCGACATTTTTTTCTCAAAATTTGATGAGCAATCCAAAATTTTTTCGTAGCTCCTTTGCTGATCGCCTTCGGCAAAAAGTGAATACCACCTTTTTTGCGTACTTTGACCTTCCCTATCTGGCACCGGGCTTATAATTGGCCCATCGTCTTCAGTTTTGAGGAAATTTCAGTTTTTTGGAAAAAACAGTTTGCGGCAATTTCTCAAAAAATTTTTATCGGAGAGTTTTGTAAAATTCACTACTATACAGCATTGGAGAAGGCAGAAAAAAAATAAAAAGTAGAGCTGAACCCAAATGTTTAATTGATTGACACCAAAAACCAAATTAACAGTTTCTTGAAATTTCGCTTCTCAGAGTCTTCCATATGGACAAAATAAATACCAAAGTGGGTTGATTTGTGCAGGAATAAATCGCAACGATCGCAAGCTTCAATTCCCCATAAAATTTCCAAATCCTTTTTACCAGTGAGTTTCTCGAGATTTAATGGAAATTGATGACAATTAGGCTGCATAGGGGAATGTTTTCCGTTTAAACCCTTGGTATAGTGCCTGCGAAAACTCTAAACCTTGAGGATGACTTTTTTGCAAAGTTTCTACACCTATTTTGCGCGAAAAGTGTAAATTCGAGATCAATTTGCTTTATCAGAAAATGGCCAATTTTCGAAAAAATTCTCCAAAATTTGGTTAGGAATCAAAAAATCTGGCGTAGCTCTTTTATTATCAGCTTCAGAAAAAAGTGAATACCTACTTTTTTTGTCACTTTCACCCCCTCTAGTCAGTGCTTCGCTCACAATTTGCGCCAAGTGTTTAGTTTTGGGGAATTTTGAGTTTTTTGAAAAACGACGTTTTTGAGAGTTTCCCGAAAATTTTTTATGGAAGCAAGACGGAAATTTTATGAAGAGTTACCGTTTTTGACAGGAAGCTCAGTTTCGGATGAAAATCGTTTTAAGGCCAAAAATCAACATTTGTTTTGTCCAAATTTCTCTTCTCAGAGCTATTCATATGGACGAGATAAATAGCAAAGTGGGTTGATTTGTACCGAAGTAAATTCCCCTGGTGAGCAACAGAAGATCGAAGGAAATTTTTGTACAGGCTCTTATGGGATTGGGAAATTCAAACCTCCATAAACTTTCCAAATCTTTATGAAAAAGCCCCATTTTCATACGGAGAGTTTTTCAAAACCCCCATTTTCATACGGAGAGTTTTTCAAAACCCCATGTGTTCTTCCGAAAACTCTAAACCTTGAGGATGGATTATTTGTAAAATATCTCCACTTTTTTGGGTCTTATTCAGTGTTTTCGACTTTTAAGGGTTTGCAAAGCGTAATTTTAAGTTCAAGTCGCCRTACSAAAAATGGGCCAATTTTCGAAAATTTTTTCCAAAATTTGGTTTGGAATCAAAAAATCTTCCGTGCCTTCTTTATCAGTGTTTTGACGAAAAAASTGAATACCAACTKTTTGAGGCATTTCGACTGCCTCTATCTGCTGGTGTGTTCGAAATAAATCGGTCGATTTCAGTTTTGAGGAAATTTGCGTTTTTTTACAGGCTTTTTTTACAGGTTTAAGACTTTTTCTCCAAATGCTCTTATGGGACGGTTTTGAAAAAAAGCCACTGAATAGCTGTTGACAAGGCGAAAATTTCATAAAGAACAACTTTTCCGATGCGGCGGTTAGCTTTCGAGACAAAAATAAAAAAAATAAATTTAACCCAACAAAAATTGATTTTTCGATTAAGCGATTTAAAGCTTAAGATTTTTCGATATGAAGTATGGGAGGCAAAAATTAAATTACCTCAACCCCGTGAATTTCTGATAAAACGCATCTGCACCCAAAGGAACCGCTTATTTCCCCAAAAAACCATCTAAAACCGTGAATTTTCCGACTAGAATCCAGTCATGGCGCAGCCAAAGTGAATTTTTCAAGTTTCACCCAAAGATTTTTTTCTAAATTGAGTCCGCAAACGTGTGCGAATGATGGCGTTCGCCCGCATGAAGACAACCATCGTCTGGCTCTTTTCTGCCGTGCTGCTGTCAGCTCTTCAAGAAGCAGGTAACTAGATTTTAAGTTAATTTCAAGTTTCACAGACTCTTACACCTCTAGTGGCACGTAATTTAATATCTAGATTAGGAAGTCGTCCTGCGAGACTGCGGAAGTTGCAGTAATGAAGTTTGCCTATTGGCGACAATCTGTTCATATTTTCCGGTGGCGAATTATGCGAAAAGTCACCGCTATTTGCAACTGTTTTACGTGCAGGTACGCAAAAAAATGTTTTTTTATGGAAATAATCCAGCAATTCATTATTTATACTGGGTGGTCTTCAGCTAAGGTGACAAGGACAAGGACTAAGGTTTTGGGCGAAACATTTCTGATGTTTTAATGGTTCCCTCTGTAGCAACTAAAAAAATCTGGGGTTCCTCGATATAAAAACACCCCGAACACAATTTTTTTGGCACCTAAACTGGCTTTTGCAACTTTTCCATGCATTTAATCACTGTGAACTTCCACACTCATTACATAGTAATACCGGCGATAAGCAGCAGTTAGCTGTGCTAAAGCTGTTATTTGCCTAAACCGCCCCTTGAAAAGTGCCCCAAGATTACATTTAAACCCGATAAGATCTTCCAGTGGCGGCGCAGCCGATTTTCGCCTTTCCCGCAGTTGCCTTGAAAGGAACAGAAAAAATCCACCAGATGTTCACTTTGTAATTGATTGCCCAATTAAATAATTTGAAAGAAATGGCCTTAAGTGGGTGGGCATCATTAGGCAGGTAGACGCGTATTGACTACTTGTACACCTGCTGAAGCATCACGTCTCTAGGCAAACAGGATTATTCAAAAAATCGATTCCCACACGCTTTATTGTTTAAACTTGAACACAACAGTGCTACTGACTTGACTGGCGTTGTTCGTTTGTTCTTGGAACCAGTGTGGCCAACTTTTCAAACGCGTATTACCGTCCAAGCCATTTGAAAATACCTTATTTTACCGTACCAGAGATTTTGAGCCAGAAGCTTTGACTGGATTGTGAGCTCAAGTCGTTCCTTTCGACGTCAGAAGTTCAGAAATATGCATTTATAGAGTGTTTGGATCGAAAATGAGGAAGAAATCGTCGGCTAAAGATCGTGAACGCTCAAAAAATGCTTAAAGTGGGACGAAAATGTCTATTATTTCAGATCTGAAATTTCTACCATGTTTTTAATGAGTTCGATGCGTTGCTCGCGTCCGTGAGCTGCAAATG
>NW_026018523.1:0-23951 GCF_020466585.1 Dendroctonus ponderosae
TTATGCATTTTTAGAGGCAGGCTTGTTTGATTTACGAAAATGAGTTTATCTGGAAGCAAAAATTAATGAAGTTTGCGAATTGATTGAAACTTTTTGCACTTTCAGTACGAGGCATCTTCTATAAATCTGTAAAATTGCGCAATTTAGTCTTCTCCAGGGAAGGAGCTATGAATTTTAGAAAGGGGCTTGATTGATTAAAAAGCATGAGTTTTTCAGAAACATTTGTAAAAATTTTGCATGGGCATGTGGGAATTGAAGACACTTTTCGCGCATTAAGCACAAGGCATTTTCAATATATCTGGAAAGTTTGGCAATTTGGTTTTGTCCAGGGGTGGAGTTATGAATTTTTAGATGTAAGCTTGTTCGACTTAGAAAAAAATGCTTTTCAGGAAGAAGTTTTTTTGCAAAATTCCCTAATCTGATGAAATGAGACTTTGTGGACAGCGACAACCAAACGTCTTCAATGAATCCTTAAAATTTCACAACTTTTCCTTGTCCAGAGGAGCAGTTATGGATTTTTAGGGACCGGGTTGTTTGATTTAGAAAAATTCAGGAAACTAAATAATCCTGCAAAATTCAATGGCTAGTCAGAAGTGAATGAAACTCTTCGCCCATTAATCACTAAGCGTCTTCATTAAATCTCCGAAATTTCCCAATTTTATTTTGCCTACAGCAGGAATTATGACTTTTGAGAAGCCAGCTGATTTTTTCAGGAAAGTTTTTTTTGAGCAAAACTCACTGGCCGTTGGGAATTGAATAAAACTTTGCACACATTGAGCGCAACGCCTCGTCATTAAATCCCGAGATTTTCACAATTTTGTCTTTTCTATGGTGGGCGTTATGAATTTTTAGATGCAAACCTGTTAAATGTGGAAAAATTAGTTCTTAAGCTAGAATTGAAGATTTTTGCAAAACTTTGTGAAACTTTGCAGACGTTTAGTGTCAGATATGTTCTATAAACGCTGAAAATTTCAGCCTGTCAGCTTTCCCAGAACAGTACTGATGAATTTTGATGGGCAGGTAGCTTCAAGTTTAAAAAATCACTTTTTTAGGCAGTTTAAATATTTCTCAATACTACACAAGAAGCGATAACTATTTCAAACTTTCCAGCTATAAAGGATAAGGGTTTTTCTAGAAATGTCCGGAGTTCTAATGCTTCGTCTGTTTCAAGGCAACATTTATGAATTTTTAGAAGAAAGCCTGTTAAATTTAGAGAAATCACTTTTTAAGGCAAAGTTTAAAATTTTCTCTGAACTCCATCAAAAGCGCTAATTGTGTGAAACTGCGTATATCAATGATAAGGTTTGTTAAGCAAATTGCCAAATTTCCAGTGTTTTGTCTGCTTCAGGACCGGAGTTATGAATTTTTAGAGACGAATTGTTAAGGGTTGAAGAATCGATTTTAAAGGCAAATTTTAAAAATTTCTCAAAACTCTTTCACAAGCGATAATTATTCCACACTTAGCAGACCTCGCCGTTGACGCTTTTTCCATAAATTTTCAATTTTGCAGTATGTTGCCTGCGTCAAGACCAAAATTCTGAATTTTTGGAAACAAGCTGGCTTAATCTTGAAAAATAATTTTTTAAGGCAAAGATCTATTTTTTTCACAATTGGATAACTTTATGCGTAGAGGGAATTTTATGAAACTTTACCGACATTTAGCATCAGGAATATTCCATGCAACATAAAATTGGCATTCCGCTAGCTTGTCCAGGACAGGAGTTATCATTTTTTTAACCGGGCGAATTCAATTAGAAAAAATCAATTTTTAAGATTCAAGTAAAAAAAGTGCAAAAGTGAAAAATCGAGAGAAATTTTATCTACGTTGAGGTAGAAGCCTTTTCAATGAACAGTAAAAATTTCAGCCCCGAATCAGATCGGGGTGCGAAGGTACGAATTTTTTTACACAAAGCTGCACGTTTGAAGACAAAAAACAAAAAAGTAGTTGTTGGCAGAGACGCGATTATAAAAAAGGCACAAATAAAGTATCGTAAAAAACACCCAGTCATTATAATTATAAAATAAATACAGTCCACTTTGAGTGCCAAATAAAGGCATTTCAAAACATTTTGGATCCACGTTAAAAACAATCCCCGAATCTTTATAGTGGGTGATAATCCGGTGAAACTTTGTATGCAGCAGGGAAAATCAGTGAAAAACTCCCCGCGTTTGGCTGAATTAATGAAAACTTTTCAAAACGCCAAATACTGTTGTTTCCTGATTACAGCAGGCGGAATGCATTCTACACACTGAAACCGGCCTGAAGACATTTGTCATTGTAATCTGAATAAAGTATGATTAAGTTTGGGGGCGCATTACATTCGTAGCGGGGGGTCGTTGATTAGGGGGCGGCGTCCGAAGATAAACAACCCCGATACTGCAGCGCTTTCATTTCGCCCGATGTGTAGCATTTTTGCTTGTTTGCGTTCATTTGATCAAATCTCGCAAACGTTTCGCTTGCATATTCCACGTGATTGATCATCAGCAGTCACAATTAGTCGATTAATGGTGACATGCCCTCAAAACCTGTCGCTTCGGCTTCGATTCCGTCCGATGAATCAAAGCGTAGATGCGATTGGGATAAAGCCAACCGACCTTAATTAGAAGTGGATGATGGTTAACAAATTGGTAACATGGAAAATTGATATCGAGCGCCCGATAAGCCATCAATCCGAACCAATTAGTGTTTTAACGTTGATTTGTGATACTTGATAGTTCCAAGAAGTGGAATTCCAACAAATCAATGTTTCGAGTTGAAACAACAATAACAACAACCATTATCAGGTAGAGCAAATAAAGCAAAAGTTTTGAGCTGGAAACCCCCATGAAATGCCTTATTTTCGGTTGCAGGTTCGTGCCTTTCGAAGGGCAATGAATTTCTGTAATTGTATTGTACAATTGCGTGTCTGGATGCTCCATTCCTGCGCTCTAAATTGTAAATACAACCCGTTGGCCACTTGCACTATTGATAATTTAACCGGGGCAAGTTGTGGCTAATTTCCAGATTTTAAGGGATAAAACGGGGTTTCTTCACTTCCACTAAATTAGCATAGGAAAGTGCAATAAGCACAACTGAGCGAACTACATTCCTGCAGCCGTTAGCCGACAGGAACAAATGAAATTAAATAACCATGTTAAGTAAACGATGCCTCTGAGGCTGCGGTGGAAAAATGGGGCCAACTAGTGCATGTATAAAAATACACTGGCCACAAATGTTGGCTTTTCATTTTTGCATACATTTGCTTATTAAAAGATCCAGCTAGCTTCCAACAGTTTCCGGCTGTTGGCTGGTTTATAGTGGCAAATTTCAATAAATTCATAACCAGCAAAGGAATTAGGGGCGCGAACACTTGTCCACCCAGCAGCCATAAATAACGGGTTTTTGCCAAAATGAATATTCCTGCCCATTCTGCTCCTGCACAGGGCTTTTAGTCGATTGTTGTTTAGTCTTTTGTTGTTTGCCGATTTTTTATATTCCTCCCAGAAGACAAATTATTGCGTGTTTTTATCGGCTACAACTGTCTTAGAATGGAGCCGTAGGAGCTCTTAGTGTTAAGGGCATTCATTAAACCACTGAAACCGAAGGAAAAAGTTAATGCAATCAAAAGCGCCCAGTGGGTAATAGTTGAAAAAGAAAAAAAGACGACAAGCGAAAATATTTAATGCATTGAGGCTCTGTTTATTGTGAGCGTTTTTACGCCCAAAGTCAGTCTATTGTCCATGCAAAGTTAGGTGTTTTTCAAATATTTGCCACTCAAATTGAGGACTGGCCAGAAGACTTTCGGAAGAAGATTCTTGGCTTTATTAATTTTCAAATGATCAATGTAAGGTTTTATTTTTCTTAATTTTTGGGGATTTTTAAGGTTTCGAGCATAAAAGTGCAGCTTGGCATTAGGCGGCTTGGAAGCGATTTTTTGTTTAACCAACCACTCAATTTGAGGATTAACTACAGGGTTCTTTTCAGCAGCAGGCAATAGACAAAGCTTTAGGTTTTAAACCAGGCAAGTGTCGATTTGTTGGTCTTTTCCCTTCAATATCAGCGAATTTTTAAAGTTTGAAGCTTGAAAATGCGTTTGGATGATGGGGATTTTCTCGAAATTTTTCTCTCAACTTGAGAATTCTCTAGAGAATTTATTTCGAAATATGCAAATAGAGGAGTCGTTGCTCTATTAATGCTGCAAGTATTCATTTAGTCTTACTTTTCTCTAGAAGCTGGGAATTTTTAAAGTTTGAAGCTTGAATATGCGGTTTATCTTCAAGCGCGTTTGGATGATGGGGAGTTTTCCGAAATTTTTCTCTCAATTCTCGGGAGATTTAATTTCTAAATATGCAAATAGAGGAGTCGTTGCTCCATTAATGCTGCAAATGTTGATTTAGTCCGACTTTTCTCTAAAGGCATGGATTTTTTACAGTTCGAAGCTTCAAAATGAGTTTTATCTTCAAACGCGCTTGGTTTATGGAAATTTTTCCGAAATTTTGCTCTCAAACTGAGAATTAGCTGAACAATTCATTTCTAGATCACCAAATAAAGGAGTTGCTTCTCTATTAATGCTGCGAATGTTGATTTAATCTGTCTTTTTCGTAAGTGCTGGGATTTTTTTAAGTTTGAAGCTTGAAAATGCGTTTTGTCTTCAAGCGCGTTTGGATGATGGGAATTTTTCCGAAATTGTTTTCTCAATTTGATAATTCTCTAGAGAATTTATTTCGAAATATGCAAATAGAGGAGTCGCTGCTCCATTAATGCTGCAAATGTTGATTTAGTCTGACTTTTCCCTAGAGGCTGGGAATTTTTACAGTTCGAAGCTTCAAAATGAGTTTTATCTTCAAACGCGCTTGGTTTATGGGAATTTTTCCGAAATTTTTCTCTCAAACTGAGAATTAGCTGCACAATTAATTTCTAGATCACCAAATAAAGGACTCGCTTCTCTATTAATGCTGCGAATGTTGATTTAATCTGTCTTTTTCGTAAGTGCTGGGATTTTTTAAAGTTTGAAGCTTAAATATGCGATTTACGCGCGTTTGGTTGATGGATATTTTTCAGAATTTTTTTTCTTAAACCGAGAATTAGCTGGACTATTGATTTCTAGATCATCAAATACAGGAGTCGTTGCTCTATTAATGCTGAGAATGTTGATTTAATCTGCCTTTCGTGCTGGGATTTTTTAAAGATTGAAACTTGAAAATGCATTTTGTCTTCAAGCGCGTTTGGATGATGGGAATTTTTCCGAAATTTTTTCTTAACTTGAGAATTGTATACAAAATTTATTTCTAATTATGCAAATAGAGGAGTCGTTGCTCCATTAATGCTGCAAGTGTTGATTTAGTCTGCCTTTTCCTTACAGGCTGGGAATTTTTAAAGTTTGAAGCTTGAAAATGCTTTTTCTCTTCAAGCGCGTTGGGACGATGGGGATTTTTCCTAAATTTTTCTCTCATTTTGAGAAATATCAAGCGAATTTATTTCTCAATATTCAAATAAAGGAGTCGTTGCTCTATTAATCCTGCAAGTTTTGATTCAGCCCGATTACTTTTCAAATGCTGAGCACTTTTTAAGTTTAAGCCCACTGTGTGGGCTTCCACTAGGTTTGAAAGTTGTTGAAAAATTCTCATTCCAAATTGAGACCAGCTAAAAGGCTGCCTGAAGCATCCTCCCATAGAGAGTCATTTGCTCTATCACTGCTAAAAGTTTCAATTTATTCCAGCTGTTGCTAAATTTTTCAGGTTTTTTTTTATGTCAGAAGCCGCAAAGTGTAGTTTGCGTTCCACCAGGTTTGCAAGAGGTCTTAAAAAAAATTGTCACGCCAAATCGAGGCGAGTTTAATCACTGCTTTGATGATCATTGTATAGAAAACACGTGTATCTACCAATGCGCGAAATATCGATTTGTTGGCGCTTTTCTTCAATTTTTGCGAGTTTTTTTAGTCCGAAGCTTAAAGTGCAACTTCTGCCTCCACTAGATGTGCAAGAGGTTTTTTAAAATTTTCTCTCGAATCATCATTTGATGGAAAAGAGGTTGATCTATTAACGCTCCAAGTGATCATTGACTGTCGCTTTTTCCCGAATTTTGACAATTTTTTAAAGCTAGAGCCCCACAGTGCCAAGTTTTGCTTCGGATGTCTTTGCAAGCCGTTTTTAAAAAATTGTCACTTCAAATAGAGACCAGTTAGGGCTCTGTTTTAATGTTCTCTGTATAGAGAGGACTTTGCTCTATTATTGCCCGAAGTATCAATTTTCTGTTGCTCCTACTTAATTGTTGGGAGTTTTTTTAGTCAGATTCGCTTTTAGCTCAAATTTATAGAGGAGAAGTTGCTCTTTTATTGCTGCATGTTTGACTCTTTAGCTTCGCTTTGCCCCATTTTTTTGGCAATGTCTTCATTTTAAAGCTTCAAGCTGAAGTTGTAGCTTGAAGGAAAAATTGTTGCTCCAAACAGGCACGGGGTAGAGGACTCTTTTTCACAGGGTTTACTAGAAAAACTAGAGAAACTGCTGAGTGGTGATTAAATCGTGGATTTCCTTAACCCTTAGGAATTTTTTGAAGTTGGTGGCGTGAAAACGCCCATTTGGCTTTCAGCATGTTGGAACAGGATTTTTCAAAAACTCCTCACTTCAATTGAGGAGCCGATAGAGGACTGCCTGCAACACTGGTCTATAGAGGAGGGTTTGCTCTATTTAATCTGTGAGTGTTGATTTGCTGTCGATTTGCCTTTATTTTAAAGGCTTCTATGTAAGTCCAGCTCGGTTTGGTTCCAACCAGGTTTGGAAGCGATTTTTCAATGATTCATTCGACAGGATGGGGGATATTTAGCTGGTATCATCAATTCTGCTCTATTAGTGCTGAGAGTGTCGTTTTGCTCTAATTTTGCCTCAGTTAGGCGTGGGCTATTTTGAACACTGTTGCCTAGAGGCAACTTTACTCTATTCGATTTTTTCCCACTTTGCCTCAATTTTTGTCATTTTTTTGAATTTACAGCGTGAAAATGAAATTGGGCCTCCACCAGGTTTGCACGAAACTGTTCAAGAATTCCTCCCTCAAATTGGGGTGGAGGAAGAGGCCAGTTTTCCGCACTGTTCGATAGAGCAAATCCGGTTCTCCTATGGAGGCTCACAGTTCCTGTTCGGTACGAGTCCCGTCTTGCACCATTTGAGGGCATTTGCCACAATCAATAACCGTCATTCTTCAGCGGAATTTAAATGAGTTATGGAAGTAAAAAGGCCGCATTATCATTGCGTGCCTCATCCGATGGCATTCGAATTCATTTCCCGTCATCGCATGGATAATGTTTTGGCGATACGATCATCCACAACCACTATTTACTTTGCCCGTTAATAGTTGGCCGATGCGAATTTGTCAGCCACTAAAAATCGCTCATTTATCTTGATGTTTCAACTAGACGGGCAAATTGTAAATTCAAATCAGCCTAAGGTAACAAGTCTTTCATGTCGCATTCGATTTTCCGCCTTACACACTTGGCGAATTTTTTTCGTGCTGATCAGGCCGTTTGCAACGGCCGAAGTGGCGCAGCCCTGGAACTCCCAAGTGCGAAACTCCAGTCGTCCTTTATATGCAAATAGGCCTCCTTTGAATATTCATTGCGCCGGTCATTATTCCACTCCAATAGATTCTGACACAAGATCCTAATTCTGGTAACTCATCTAGACAGTGTCGAAGTTATCAACAGTCTGGCCTGTAAAAATCGGCAAAGGCTTTCAACTTTCAACTGGGCAAAGCAGTTGAAACACATTAACTTATCGCGGGTTGCTTTCATCTTCATCTTGCCAGTGCCAGCAGGAACCTGTGAGGAAGTAGGAATTTGAGGCCATTTAATGCTCTGTAAATAAACTGCATCCAGGATTACGTCAATTCATTGGCGTAATTTCCCATGCAAATTTGCGAAACTTTGCACTCAGTTTTATGATCTGTTGACCTCAGATTTTGATTGGTGACATCATGGTTTCGCATCAATTTAATCGGATCTGACGCATCGAAGCACGCAGAATGAACATTTTTCAGAATGTTGAAAATGCGCACTGATTGGCTGAGGGGGTCTGGATTTGACTAGAAATTGTCGCCGACCCATTAATATTAATCAATCTAAGTAGCAATTGAGCCGAGAAAAGTGCGTGCTTCCTTAATAAGAGCGGCGGTGGCTTTGATTGTTTGCGTATTTTTAGATGCAGCTTCAACGCACAGGAATCTGGTAGTTTAGTGAAAAACCGCCAATCATTGCCAGGGAAAAACTCCCTAAATCTTTGGTTGAACTATTCAGGATTCGCATCCGGTAAACATTTCCCGCAGGATGAATTCCGGCAGTTGGAGTGATTTAAAAAGGCGAATAAGTGACGCCGAAGCTCCCTCGCTTTCGTACCAGACCGCGGGTTTTCACCATTCCCACGAATGGGAGAACATTTGCTCTGATTTACTACGGCTAAAAGGGTCGTTTTTGCTCAGTTTTGTTAACTAATATGATAAAATCCTGACTACAATGAAACCGCCGACCTTATCGAGCTGGAAAATGCTAATTCGTTAAGGGCATTAGAAGCAATTTTCTAGTTTTTGCCCCCGCACTTTCTACCAGTGCGCCACTGGTGGATTCTTGGCAGGAAATCGGATTGTTTGATTGCGTAGGAAAMTTTTCGGTCTCTGCTGTTTTTTATGCATCTKCAACAGATTTCAAGTAAAATGCCTGCAAAGRTGAAAACGCMTTTTGGGCTTGTCAACCAATCGTTACTTTTGCAGCAGGAAATTGCCACTAAAACCTTGTTTTGTCGACCTGTAGCTGCASAATTTTCCATGTATTTTGGGCGAATTTTTGAAAAAGCCATATTAGCTCCAAACCACTGTTTTCACTGCCCTCATCTTATTACTCTAGTTCAAACATTTCTGGAAAATTTCTGAAAATTGCCCCCAAAGTGATTTTCCTGATTCCCCAAAGAGCTGATAACTGGGACTATTTTTAATGGAAATCGGTAAAAAGCAAACTGAACGAATTTTTGGGTTTTCTTTGGGGAATTTTTAAAGGGCGCGTGTGGTCGCCTTTCTCTCTACTCTGGTTCAAAAAATTCTGGAAAATACCTGGAATTTGTCGTTAAAGTAATTTTTTGCCAGTGGATGTCTGCAAGTTTTGCCTGTAGAAGTGGCTAAAATGCAAACTACAAGCAGTTTGAGAAGTTTCTTGGCGAATTTTTGAAAAAGCTCTGTTTTTCGAAATTCGCTTCCTGCCAAATTGCTGGGAAAGCCACGAAATTGCCATAAAAGTGTTTTTTCGCAAACTGTTTGTCGTGAGTATTTTGTATGTAAATGGCAGAAAAACCAGTTAGAAGAACTTCTGATTTCCTTTAGGCAAATTTCTGAAAAATTTAATTTTTTTGTGTCAGTCGGTCAGAGAGATTTTTGTGAACTGGTTGAAAATTCCTGAAAAACTATATGTAAATTGACACAAAAGCGATTTTTTCCCACCTGTAGCTAAGATTTGTTTCTATCGATGCTCGTGAGAAGGAATCCGGAACAATTTTTGGTTTTTGCAAGGTAAATTTTCGAAAATTCCTCGTTTGGCAGGAAATCTTTGTCATTTTTGGTTACTCGTTGGTGAAAATTTGTTGGAAGTTGCCACAAAATCTATTTTCTTCTTAAGTTATAGCTACGACTAGTCTTAATTGGCAAACGTAAGAAGCAAACTGAAAGAAGTTTTGTTTTGTATTAGGCGAATTTTAAAAAAATCCTTGTTTGTCCAGAAATCACCTTTTTTTAGTTAATGGTTGAAAATTCGTGGATACCTCGTGGAAATTGCAACCAAGACAATGTTTTTGTTCACTTATAGTTCAGATATGTGTCTATCGAAGCGCGTTAAAAGAAAATTGGAAAAAGTTTTTGGTTTTTTAAACATTTTTTTGCAAAATATTTGTCATCCAAAACGTTATAATTTTTGCGTTTAATTTAAATATAAATTTAAGTTTCATGAAAGTTGCCATAAAAGCGATTTTTGCTCCTTTTAGTTGATACTTTTGGATCGAGCGGCTCAAGAAGCAAGGTGGAAGAAATTTTCGATTTCTTGTAACTAATTTTTGAATCAGTTTATCAAAAAATCATCATTTTTGCTTACTAGTTGAAGTCTTGAAAAATTTCTGGAAATTGTCACTAAAGCCAGTTTTTCTTCCCTTATAAGCACATAGCTTTCTATCTCAAAATGCGTAAAACATAAGTTGGCAGAATTTTTCTTGGGTTTCTTGTAAATAATTTTTGAAAAAAGGCTCATTTGCCAAGAAGTAATCGTTTTTGGTTAGTTGTTGAGAAGTCGTGGAAAATTGGCGAAAGTTGCGACAAGAGCGATTGTTTGCTCATCTATAGTCGAGAAGAGTTTTGCCTATAAAATCGCGTAATAAGCAAAGTGGAGGAATTTTTGAAAAGTATATGAAAAAGGTCATTTTTGGTCACTTCTAGTTCATTGCGTTCTCTTTCAAAAGACGTAGATTGCAAAGCGGCAGCATTTTCAGTTTTCTCACCGCAATTTTTTGAAAAACAAACAACGCAATTTCTTGACCAACCAGCGGTCAAGAAATCATTATTTTTATTTACTAGACGAAAATTTCGTCAAAATTGGCACAGATACAATTTTCTGCTCATTTATAGGCGAAAGCTTTCTCTATCTGAGACGCGTAAAACAACACTGAACCAAGTTTTGGTTTTTTCTGGGCGAATTTTTGAAAATTATTTGTTTGCCACGAACTAATCGTTTTCCTTAGCAGTTGAAGATTTGTGGAAAATTCGTGGTAAATTCCACCAAAGCGATATTTTGCTCACTTTTTGTTGGAAATGTTCTCTATAGAACGGCTAAAAAAGAAAATGGAACAATTTTACTCAATTTTTAAAAAATTTTCAAATTTAAAAAAAATCCTCGTGTCCAAAAAGTCATTATTTTGGGTACTCACTGAAAATTTCAATAAAAGTTGCGAAAATTGCTGCAAAAACCATTTTTTCCACACGGATACTCGTAACAAAATGTACAAAAAGCAAAGGGCAAGAATATTTTGCTTTCTTGTAACGATTTTTTAAGAAATATTGGTTTGCAAAGAAATCATAATCTTTGCTTACTGGTTGAAAGTCCCTGGTAAATTCATGAAAATTGCTATAAAAGCGGTTTTTTGCTCATTTATGGTTGCATGCTTTCTCTTTCGAGGCGCGTAAAAAGCAAAGTAGAGGGATTTTTCGTTTTCTCTTGGCGAATATTTGAAAAATCTTCGTTGGCCAAGAAATCATCATTTTTGATTAGTGGTTGAAAATTCGTGGAAAATTCGTGAAAGACCTAAAAATATTCTCTATCAAAACGCGTAAAAAGAAATCTGGAAGAATGTTTGGTTCTTTTTGGGCGAATTTTTGAAGAATCCTTATTGGTCAAGAAATAATCGGTTTTGCCCAATGGTAGAAAATTCCTGAAAACTTTATGGAAATTGCCGCAAATGCGATTTTTTGCTCACGTATAGCTGAGAGTTTTCACTATCAAACTGGGCAAGAATACAACTGGAAGAATTTTAGCGTTTTTTTGGCAAATTTTCAAAAAACTCTCGTTTGCCAAAAAATCATCATTTTTGCTTACTGGGCAAAAATTCCTGAAAAAATCCTAGAAGTGACTTTGCAGCCGACTAAAGTCGAAAATTCTCCTCGGCTGAAAAAAAGCGCACAATTTTTTTAAAAGTCTTTCTCTGCGAGTCATGAAGACACAAAAATACGCCAAGGTGTTACAATTTTTGCCAGCTCTTATATCAATTTTTACAATCCTCAACTTAGAAACCTGAATATTGACGGCAAAAAGTGTTTAATTCACCACTGAGAAATAAATCGCTTGGACCCAAATCTGGTGGGGCGGCGGCCAAAGCGCCCCATTGACTGAAATGTTGTATATAATAAGACCATTGCAAAAGACATAAATTAGAGTATTTTTTCTTTGTTTTAGGTGAGTGGGCGTGTAGATTTCCCAACCAGGTGGTAAGTGGATTTTTTCCATTATGTCAAAGCGCATATAATATGCAATAGATAAAAATTGCATGCAACTCTCGAAACACCATTCGCATCTCCCGGCACTGGAAAATTTGAAAATCCATCAAATTTTATCGCATCTAGAGCCTGTTTGCCATCACGGATGACACATACGCGATTCATATGAGTGGCACCGATTGTTTTCCATGTGCCGACTTGGAAATGCACTAGTTGGCCATGGTTTATTGATACGTTTAAGACCGTTTTTCCATGTGCTGACAGTGAGCATAAACAGTCAATAAAAATCCATCATTATGTCCGTCTGTACAATAACCTGTCCACCATCGGCAATTTGCCTTTCGAAAATAACACATTGGCAATCGGCCAATCGGCCTCAAGATACATATTTTTAGTCGCTATTACAGAAAACAGATCGGCGCTTGAATCGTCCCGATTATTGGCCGCTAATTAATGTTGGTCTAGGGAAGCGTTACTTAATAATAACTCCAACGTGAACGTGTTTCTAGCAGTCATTTCAGCTCTACATTTTTTTTTGTTTGAAAAATTGTCCCTATTTTGCCCTCGTCTGCTCTACTCCTTCATTAGCCCTGGGTTTTTTTTAATGAATTCTAGAAAAGTTCTAGAATAATTCACTTGGAAGCACTTCTTCACATCCCAGTTGCGTTGGTCTGTAGCCCAAACAGAGTCAGTCTGCAAACGTGTTCTTTGCATCTACACAGGGTGTTTAAATATCCATGGCAAACCGTGCCGGTTACACATACTGGAACCGTTCCAACAATAATTTTTTCAATTCCGCAAAGTTTCCACATAAATTCGCAGATGTCCAGTGTGGGTGCAAGTAACGACATCTCGACCGACATAACGTTAATGTGTTTTCCATTTCGTCATTGATATAACGGTTTGAATAGGGCATGTGCGATTTTTCTGAAAAATAACGCTATTCCTCATTGTTAAAAAGCAATAAAAGCAATAATGCCGGTTTCAGTCAAGTACCCGCTCTGATGGTGGTACGTAAGTTATTTAAATAGACCAATTATGTGGATTAACCTTTCGGGAATTTGACGAAATAAAATCTATTTGGGTCACGTTGTCTATTAAGCCCGAAGCCAGTTCAATTGTTCATAATCTTCTGGTGTTTTGCTTGAGTTTCCAACACCCCAAACTTGATCAAACTCACGACTCCTCTATAGTCTAAACTAACTGTCGCTAACTGAAAAATTGCGCAGATTTAGTAGGAGCAGGGCTCTACTGAATCAAGAAACTGTCTGTGGACAAATTAACCAGAGAAAAAACAACACTGATTGAACCAATGATAATTAAGCAAAAATTGAGTCGGCGCTCTACCAAAAACTTTAACATTGCATAGCGCTTTTCTCGCATTGAACGCATTCAGTCATCGCGCTATCCACGATTAACAGCTGAACAATCGGCTGTCGCTGCGCGTTTGTTTCGTGAAAAACTCGCGTGCGTGTTTTCCGAAATTGTTCCAAAAAGAGCCAACCTTGTTTTGTGTTTGAACTGGTGATTTGTGTGACCAAAAACCGATTGAGGGTAAATATTGCCAACAGTTTTTTTTTGAGAAAAAGCCTGGTTCCTTTGGGTCTTTGCTATCTAGATTCACTTCAATTTAGAATAATCTCCACTTAGAAATTTTATCGACGCCTAATCCACCACAATCAGTCTAATGTAATTCACAATTAAAGTACCATTTTTCTCGCCCAAACATCCGAATGTCTTCCAAAAATAATTGTTACTAAGTTGGCCGTTATCGTGTTATCAACTGGTGCCGTTATTAGTGAGATCTAAGAACAAAAGCATGCGATTGCATTTGCTGGTGTCTGGAACCGAATATGCCAACGTAAGGCCGATAATGCGAATTCTCGGTTACATGAGAAGCGTTTTTCTTCAAAGTGCAGCCACAGCGATGCAGCCGATGAAAGAACTTTTCGCTTTCATTTTTTCTCAAATTGTTGCAAATTTTCCGATTTGGATTTAAAATAGTGTTCGGTGTTTTCATTTTTATCAGGCCAAAGTTTCATGGTAATCAGTGAGGATTTTTCACTCAAGAAGTGTTTGCAATTTGCATAGTTTCCAATTTAACACAAGGAAACTAAGGAAAAAGCCCTAAATGTGCTTTAAATTAAATAGTGTTCGAAGTTTTCATTTATTTTATAGATTGTACCGAAGTGATCGAGTTGAAGTTGGTTTAGTTTGGGCGCGATTAGAACTGGAGCTCAAGTGTTCAGTGCTTTCATGTGAAACAATGTTCAAGTTTCTCTTTCTCATATTGTTCTTCAAAAATTGTACGACTTAATGTTCGTTTGGTCTTTTGGGCCCAAAGTGAAATGTTTATTTCTTTTATGAGAAATAGTGTTCTAATTTTTCATGTTTTAATGCAAGGGTGTTTGCTCAAACCAGCCACGTTTTGTTGGACTTTCTCATAAGTTTTCTTGAGCAGAACCTTTTTTCATTCTGACCATTTCATCAGAAATATGAAAAGTTCAAACACTACTTATTTGTTTTTGAAATTATGAAATATAAAAGTTCGAACACTTGCGTCCAGTCCAGCAATCCTACGAACGGAAGCATGAAAACTTTAAACACTAAACATTGCTTCGTCCTTCCATTAGTTTCCGTGAGTAAAAGTCAAAATTCTCGATATTTCACCAGGAATATGAAAACCGCGAACACTATTCAAGAGGAATGTTTCTTAAAATATTGTTTTCTTCTGCTGCAGTGTCGTTCCAAAGGCGGCATATCGCAGTACAAAAAAAATCTCCAAGAAACGTTTTTCTCAAATAGTGTTCGGCTTTTCATATTTTTTTTGTTTGATTTAATGCTCATTTCATTTTTTGAGCGCGAATAAAATTAGAGTCCAACCTGAAGTGTTGAGTTCTTTCATGATAAATAGTGTTCGAATTAATCATCTTTTCATGCAAGGGTTTCTGCTCAAAAAGCCACGTTTTATTGGATTTTCTCATAAGTTTTCTTGTGCGATTTTTTTTTTCATTCTGGTCATTTTATCACACATATGAAAACTTCAAACACTAATTATACGATCGAAAATTTATTTCAAAATAAATTTTTGTTTCCTTGTGCAAAAATATTTTTTTCTGAAACAGTGTTCGGTTTTTTCATATTTTTTTTGTTTGATTTAATGCTCATTTCATTTTTTGAGCGCGAATAAAATTAGGGTCCAACCTGAAGTGTTGAGTTCTTTCATGATAAATAGTGTTCGAATTTTGCATGATTTCATGCAAGGGTTTTTGCTCAAAAAGCCACGTTTTATTGGATTTTCTCGTAAGTTTTCTTGAAGGAATTTTTTTTTCATTCGGGTCATTTCATCACAAAAATGAAAAATTTACACTATTTGCTTGAGAAAAAAAGTTTTCTAGAACATTCATTATAAAATGCGATTGACCAAAATTAGTGTTTGACTTTAAAAAAGATTGTCCTAAGAAACTTTTCTTTCAAATAGTGTTTGAGGGTTGCACGTTTGTGTGGGCAAAGTTTCATCATGATTAGTGAGTGTGTTTTTCATTCTGAAGGCGTTTTCCAACACTTCCAGCCCCCAATGAATAATAAAGTTCATGTTTTCATGATAATTTTTGGAAGACAAAAGCCTACATTTTCATAATTTTTCCATTTTTGTAGATAGTGAAAGATAATGTTCTTTAAAGTTCATTTCAGCTCTTTGAGCCCGAATAAAATTTGAACCCAAAGTAAAATGTTGATTTCTTTCATGAGACATAGTGTTCGACCTTTTCAGGTTTGATTGGCAAAGGTTTTGCACAAAAAGTCACTTTTTCTTGAGATTTCTTGAAAGTTATAAGAAGAAATTTTTTTAACTTGTCATTTTACCAGAAAAATTAAAACTTCGAACATTGTTTGAGAAAAATGTTCCTTAAAACAAACATCAAACACTAAATATAAAAGCTGTTCTGCGTTCTTTCATTAGTTTTCTTGGGTAGAAGCCAACATCCTCGATGTTTTATCGGAAATATGAAAACCTTGAACACACTTTGAGAGGAACGTCCGGTAGAACATTGGTTTCTTGTTTTTCAATTCAGAAATTACAAATTGCAACATTAAAAATAATGTTCAAAGGAACGTTTCTCTAAAATAGTGTTTGGTTTTTTCATATTTCTAGAAAAATGAGAAGAATTGTATATTGGATTTTCAAGCTACAGTGTTAAGTTCACAGATTCCTGCAAAGTTTGAACACTCTTTCTTGCAATAAGCCTGTAAACTTCATGCGGTACTCAATATGAACGCTTGCCTGGATTTTTACTGAAACTAAAAAAATTTAAACTTGTGTTATTTGAGGAGTTATATGAACACTATTTGAATGTTCAAGGCTTTCATAATTCTGGTGACATTAATTGAACTCCGATGTAAATTTTCATGATCAAAGCCTACAGTTGGAAGATTCATCCGCATTTCCGGTTGCTGTTTCAAGCAATTTCTTTGCAACTTACATGTGTTTTAAATGGTAAAGTTTCCGCTATAAATTACAATGTTTTCCTGCACGAAGTGCCGCTAATTATTCCTGCAATATACGGGCCATATGGAAAATGCAACATCGACTTCATGCCAGAGAAACATATCGCTTTCGCCGATATGAAACATTGAAAAATCAACTAATCCACCACTTTGGTTCGTATGTTTCAATATGCAAATGCCCTTTCCCATAGGTGCGACCAGTCCACCTCTGATTTCATTCATATAAATTCTCGTTTTGTCGCCGTTTGCATACAGATGGGCGTACTTAATCCATTACGTCACCTCTTTTTCAATCATTTGTTTCTACTGTTAAGTGAGCTTCATGTAATTCCATAATACATACAGTCGAATACGTCATCGTTATGGCAAATATTTTTTTTTACCGTTCAGGTGTCTCAAATTTCTATTCTAATTCCTCGTTATCGGGTTTTATGGTAATGCCTGTCCTTTGATAAGAGATTTGGCGCCTGCGATAGTGAAAATCACAATGTTTTCTCACAAATCAGCAATTTGCTCCATTATATCATCGGTCTAAACCGGGGATTTTCCAAATATCCTGCAGCTTTTATGATCAATTGAACACTTCATTCGCGTTGAATCCTTTGCAAGGTTTCCATCCGCACGTCAAGATTATCAGCCTTCCTCCTCAGGTTTGGCCTCATTTTAGGCGGCATTACCGGCAAAGCTTATAAATAGTTTACGACTCACTGGTAGATAGTAAACAGTTATGAACAATAACTACAACAAGCTGAAGATAATAAAAGTTTACAGTGTTTTCTTGGAAGCATTGGAAGCTTCCGGGTCCAGTTCACCATCGATATACCGAAACTATCACTCCCATAAAAATTCAAAACTCTCTATTTATACGAAGCAGCAACTTGGTATTTTCAAAGTTTATTGAAAATACTTGAATCTGAAGACCCGGAAAAATTCATTGTTATTGCATGATATGCTGATTTTTGCGCTTTTTGTAAATGTTGAGGTAAAAACGAGTATTATGCAACTGCGGCCTCTTCAATAAAAATTGATAACTTCGGATCTAGAAAGAGTAGCAACTTGAAAATTTCACCGTTGATCGCAAACGTTTAAAGCTAAAGACTATGAAAAATTCAGATAAATTACATCGGATGCTGAGTTTTGCTCTCTTTGCGAATGTTTGTCTAAAAAACAATGACTGCTCGCGATAGCTCCACTCCTGTAAAAATTCACAACTTTCAATCTGGACTGGCAAGAAACTTGAAATTTTCAGCATTTATCGAGCCTGCGTGAAGTTGCAAACTCGGATAAATTTTTTAAAAATCGCATGCGATCCTGATTTTTGCGCTAATCGTGAATGGATGGCCTAAAAACGTTTGTTTCACCGCAACTGCAGCCTCTCGAATACAAATTCATAACTCCAAACTCTTAATCTCATCAGATTCTAATTTCTGCGTGTTTAGTAAACGTGGGTGAAAAAATGCATGTAATGCAACTGTGGCTGTTCAGTAAAAATTCGCAACTTCGGATCTAGTAAGAGCAGCAACTTGAAATTTTCAAAATCTATCGACAACCCCTAAGTATGCAAGTTATTCAAAAAAAAATTTAAATCACGTCAGTTGCTAGTTTTTGCGCTTTTGTAAACGTTGGTCTAAAATTAAATTTGCATCGCTAATGCGGGTTGCCAAAAAAAATTGTAACTTTTTATCTAGGCCGAAAAGCAACTTGATACTTTCAGAGTCTAGCGAGTATACCTGAATCTATAAACTCTGATAATTTCATTAAAATCTCTTGAGCTGCAGATTTTTGTGCTCTATGTAAACGTAAATCAAATATCATCATCTTCTTCTCATCAAATTCATCTTCTTCTCATCAAATATTCATAAATTTCGATTTAGAAAGAGTGGCAACTTGAAATTCTCAGAGTCAGTTGACAAGACATGCCGCTAAGAACCTGGTAAATTTCATGTAAATCGCACGGAATGCTGATTTTTGTGCTATTTCTGAATGTTGGTCTAAAATATACATTTTTTGCTTCTGCAGCCTCTGAAATTCAAGTTCATACCTCCCGATCTAGGAAACGCAACGACTTGAAATTTTCACACTCTGTCAAGAACACGTGAATCTACAAACCTCGAAAATTTCATTTAAATGATCTGCTAGAGCTGAGTTGATTTTTGCGCTCTAAACAGACGTTGGTCTAAAACTGTATGTGTTTTATTGCAAGTGCAACTTCTCCAATAGAAATTCATAACTTCTGTTCTAGACCAAACAGCAACTTGATACTCTCAGGTTTGTCGCAAACACTTAGTTGAAATTTAGGACGAGACATACTGATTTTCACGCGTTTTGTCAATCTTGATGTAAACATGCAACTGCAGCCTCTGCAACAAAAATTCATAACTTGCGATTTAGAGGGAACAACAACTTGACATTTGCAGACTCGATCGGCAGAAGATCAATCTAAAAATCTTGAGAGTTTCATTTAAGGTGCATCAAAAGCAGATTTTTGCCCGCTTTGTGAATATTGGTCTACCAATTAGGGTTTTGCCGCAAATGCAGCCCCTCCCATAAAAATTCATAACTTCCGATCTAGAAAGGGCAGCAAGTGCAGACTTTTACATTCGATCGGAAACATTTCAGTCTGAACATCGCGAGAAGTTCATCTAAATTGCATCGGATGCTGATTTTTGCGCTATTTTTAAATATTAGTGACGATTGGTAACTTGCTTGGGCAACTGCAAATTTTTAGTCGATCCAAAACACTTCACTTGAGGATTTATATTGGGGTTGTTGGACAAAATAAAGCCGAATAAACCCTGATGAGGACGGAAAGGTCCGAAACCGGTCCTTCCCGAGCTTGCTTGTGACACATTTTCAAACGAAAGGTTATTATCCGCTGATGTTCTTCACGTGTAATCGAATTCGCCTAATGAAGCCCGATGTGAGTAAACGGTTGCGAAATCCTGCACTATAAGTTTACTGCTTGAGCTGTTGGCATTTTAAACAAAACCCAATAAAAGCCAGCTAATGTGTTTGGATTGTAAAGGTAAAGCCGCCAGCTGTTCCGAAAATATCCATTGGGAAATTTTTGGAGACTCTTTGAATATTGAGGAGATTGGATCGAATGCTGGATGAAGCCAGCTTAACAAATCAACCAGCATTTAAACTAATTGTCCTCTAAACTGTCCGAGTTAATGGCGTTAGCCGAGGGAAACAGACGTCGCTTAATAAAGAAGACATCTTGAGGGTGAATGTTATCTAATTTCTTCATGTGATAATTCGACCCTTGACACGGGCTTAGCGAAATTGGCTAATTCGGGCCCTCGGTACCTTCCAAACGCAATAATACATTCTATTAGCTAATCGCATTAGCATACAACCAAGCTTCAGGCGTTTCAAAATTGGGCCTTTTTCCGACAATTGACTTTATATGGTTGTTCTATTTTGCGATCGTCTCAATTGCCTAAACTGAGCTGCGACAATTGTTTATAATTGATCAATATTCCGGTGACAGGTTCAAGTGGAAGATCTGGGCTGATTTATTCAAATGAACTTGAATTGGTGCAAAATTTGAGCAAAACAACAAGTCACCGGCATGAAGTGCACTATTTTTACCGCATTTCTCTGGCTTGTTTGCCCTGACATTGGACGACGGTGCCAAAAGTCCACCAGATGCCTCTTTGATAAATAATGACTGTGTTTTTTGTCACATTTTATCCGCATAAAAACGGCCATAAACCGGTAGTTTTACAATTATAATTTCGTTTTAATACACGGCAAGCATTAAAATGGTTGCGTGCGGACAATTGCGGAAACATGCACGCTTGGTTGGGATTTTTGCTATTTTTGCCGGTTTTTTTCGGGTGGTTTGATAATGTCGGGTAATTCTCATCCGTAACAGGTGATTTAGACGCCAAGTCCAGTTGGGAGACGCAAAATCGCTTAGGAAAAGAACTTTCAAGTTTTCAAAAACTGTATGTTGCGATTTTGGCTTCCTTCAAGAAATTTTATAAAGAAAAAGTGTTTCCATAGGCAGCTTCGCTTATGCGAAAAAAAATAAAATGTGTCAAACGGCCGAGATCCTCAGGTTTTATATGGGCTTGTACCGAAGGTGCATCTTTAAACCGTCATAAATCTTCTAAATGGTAATCGAATGACCTCAATTTATACACACAAAAGTTTTTCTGAGTGTTTTTGAGCAGATTTTACTGCAATTCTGTGCAATGGGGCTTTAGGAGCTTAATTTTCGACATTTTTTTCTCAAAATTTGATGAGCAATCCAAAATTTTTTCGTAGCTCCTTTGCTGATCGCCTTCGGCAAAAAGTGAATACCACCTTTTTTGCGTACTTTGACCTTCCCTATCTGGCACCGGGCTTATAATTGGCCCATCGTCTTCAGTTTTGAGGAAATTTCAGTTTTTTGGAAAAAACAGTTTGCGGCAATTTCTCAAAAAATTTTTATCGGAGAGTTTTGTAAAATTCACTACTATACAGCATTGGAGAAGGCAGAAAAAAAATAAAAAGTAGAGCTGAACCCAAATGTTTAATTGATTGACACCAAAAACCAAATTAACAGTTTCTTGAAATTTCGCTTCTCAGAGTCTTCCATATGGACAAAATAAATACCAAAGTGGGTTGATTTGTGCAGGAATAAATCGCAACGATCGCAAGCTTCAATTCCCCATAAAATTTCCAAATCCTTTTTACCAGTGAGTTTCTCGAGATTTAATGGAAATTGATGACAATTAGGCTGCATAGGGGAATGTTTTCCGTTTAAACCCTTGGTATAGTGCCTGCGAAAACTCTAAACCTTGAGGATGACTTTTTTGCAAAGTTTCTACACCTATTTTGCGCGAAAAGTGTAAATTCGAGATCAATTTGCTTTATCAGAAAATGGCCAATTTTCGAAAAAATTCTCCAAAATTTGGTTAGGAATCAAAAAATCTGGCGTAGCTCTTTTATTATCAGCTTCAGAAAAAAGTGAATACCTACTTTTTTTGTCACTTTCACCCCCTCTAGTCAGTGCTTCGCTCACAATTTGCGCCAAGTGTTTAGTTTTGGGGAATTTTGAGTTTTTTGAAAAACGACGTTTTTGAGAGTTTCCCGAAAATTTTTTATGGAAGCAAGACGGAAATTTTATGAAGAGTTACCGTTTTTGACAGGAAGCTCAGTTTCGGATGAAAATCGTTTTAAGGCCAAAAATCAACATTTGTTTTGTCCAAATTTCTCTTCTCAGAGCTATTCATATGGACGAGATAAATAGCAAAGTGGGTTGATTTGTACCGAAGTAAATTCCCCTGGTGAGCAACAGAAGATCGAAGGAAATTTTTGTACAGGCTCTTATGGGATTGGGAAATTCAAACCTCCATAAACTTTCCAAATCTTTATGAAAAAGCCCCATTTTCATACGGAGAGTTTTTCAAAACCCCCATTTTCATACGGAGAGTTTTTCAAAACCCCATGTGTTCTTCCGAAAACTCTAAACCTTGAGGATGGATTATTTGTAAAATATCTCCACTTTTTTGGGTCTTATTCAGTGTTTTCGACTTTTAAGGGTTTGCAAAGCGTAATTTTAAGTTCAAGTCGCCRTACSAAAAATGGGCCAATTTTCGAAAATTTTTTCCAAAATTTGGTTTGGAATCAAAAAATCTTCCGTGCCTTCTTTATCAGTGTTTTGACGAAAAAASTGAATACCAACTKTTTGAGGCATTTCGACTGCCTCTATCTGCTGGTGTGTTCGAAATAAATCGGTCGATTTCAGTTTTGAGGAAATTTGCGTTTTTTTACAGGCTTTTTTTACAGGTTTAAGACTTTTTCTCCAAATGCTCTTATGGGACGGTTTTGAAAAAAAGCCACTGAATAGCTGTTGACAAGGCGAAAATTTCATAAAGAACAACTTTTCCGATGCGGCGGTTAGCTTTCGAGACAAAAATAAAAAAAATAAATTTAACCCAACAAAAATTGATTTTTCGATTAAGCGATTTAAAGCTTAAGATTTTTCGATATGAAGTATGGGAGGCAAAAATTAAATTACCTCAACCCCGTGAATTTCTGATAAAACGCATCTGCACCCAAAGGAACCGCTTATTTCCCCAAAAAACCATCTAAAACCGTGAATTTTCCGACTAGAATCCAGTCATGGCGCAGCCAAAGTGAATTTTTCAAGTTTCACCCAAAGATTTTTTTCTAAATTGAGTCCGCAAACGTGTGCGAATGATGGCGTTCGCCCGCATGAAGACAACCATCGTCTGGCTCTTTTCTGCCGTGCTGCTGTCAGCTCTTCAAGAAGCAGGTAACTAGATTTTAAGTTAATTTCAAGTTTCACAGACTCTTACACCTCTAGTGGCACGTAATTTAATATCTAGATTAGGAAGTCGTCCTGCGAGACTGCGGAAGTTGCAGTAATGAAGTTTGCCTATTGGCGACAATCTGTTCATATTTTCCGGTGGCGAATTATGCGAAAAGTCACCGCTATTTGCAACTGTTTTACGTGCAGGTACGCAAAAAAATGTTTTTTTATGGAAATAATCCAGCAATTCATTATTTATACTGGGTGGTCTTCAGCTAAGGTGACAAGGACAAGGACTAAGGTTTTGGGCGAAACATTTCTGATGTTTTAATGGTTCCCTCTGTAGCAACTAAAAAAATCTGGGGTTCCTCGATATAAAAACACCCCGAACACAATTTTTTTGGCACCTAAACTGGCTTTTGCAACTTTTCCATGCATTTAATCACTGTGAACTTCCACACTCATTACATAGTAATACCGGCGATAAGCAGCAGTTAGCTGTGCTAAAGCTGTTATTTGCCTAAACCGCCCCTTGAAAAGTGCCCCAAGATTACATTTAAACCCGATAAGATCTTCCAGTGGCGGCGCAGCCGATTTTCGCCTTTCCCGCAGTTGCCTTGAAAGGAACAGAAAAAATCCACCAGATGTTCACTTTGTAATTGATTGCCCAATTAAATAATTTGAAAGAAATGGCCTTAAGTGGGTGGGCATCATTAGGCAGGTAGACGCGTATTGACTACTTGTACACCTGCTGAAGCATCACGTCTCTAGGCAAACAGGATTATTCAAAAAATCGATTCCCACACGCTTTATTGTTTAAACTTGAACACAACAGTGCTACTGACTTGACTGGCGTTGTTCGTTTGTTCTTGGAACCAGTGTGGCCAACTTTTCAAACGCGTATTACCGTCCAAGCCATTTGAAAATACCTTATTTTACCGTACCAGAGATTTTGAGCCAGAAGCTTTGACTGGATTGTGAGCTCAAGTCGTTCCTTTCGACGTCAGAAGTTCAGAAATATGCATTTATAGAGTGTTTGGATCGAAAATGAGGAAGAAATCGTCGGCTAAAGATCGTGAACGCTCAAAAAATGCTTAAAGTGGGACGAAAATGTCTATTATTTCAGATCTGAAATTTCTACCATGTTTTTAATGAGTTCGATGCGTTGCTCGCGTCCGTGAGCTGCAAATG
>NW_026018524.1:0-23719 GCF_020466585.1 Dendroctonus ponderosae
AAGAGAAGAAAGAGTTTTAAATTTTATTTTATTAAATATCTTTATAGATCTTGCCTCTCATTAAAACGTTCATTATATGTCGCCTAATCTAGCCAGAAAAAGGAGGTAATCAAGTTTATTAATACCGTTTTATGTTCATGATTGAAATATCATCAACGGTGCATTTGACTAGATATCTAACTGCACGTTTGCAATTTTATTGGAACCTTGGAACGTTTCCAGCAATTTTCCGGAAGTTTATTGAACAGGTTTTATTGACATGAGAACTTTAAGCGAGTTCAAAATTTAATTTTAAATTGAAGAAGTTAGAACAGCACATCTACAATGTCACTTAGAAGAATACGAGTGATGAATAAACAAATAAATAGATATGGTAGTTGTTTAACTACAATGATTCACAATATTGCCATTTGGAATGTTGATTTGAATCGATTTTTTTATTGTTTCAGGGGGCCATTTAGTATAGTGCGAAGATGCATTCACAGGCAGACTGGACAGCAATTTGCTGTAAAAATCGTAGATGTAGCAAAATTTACCTCCAGCCCAGGCTTAAGCACAAACGGTAATGACATTATTTTTTTACGAAGTCGCTTATTGATTGGTTGTTTAAAAGTAGTCAAAAATCCCTTTATTACTACAGTTGATAACACATTTATTTTTTATAGATTTGAAAAGGGAAGCAACGATATGCCACATGCTCAAGCATCCACACATTGTAGAGCTATTAGAAACATATTCGTCAGAGGGCATGCTCTACATGGTGTTCGAATAGTAAGTTTTATTTTCTTATTTCTTTCGTCTATTTTTGTTTATTGCCCATCGAACAATTTCAGAGTAGAACATGCTACATAAGTAAATATAGATATATTCTATTTTTCTCGTTGTGTTTGTTTAGCAGTTTATGGATGAATATTTACCTACTCTAGAAATTCTCGGAGCGTGTTTAATTTTATTTACAGTTCCCTGATCACATTTTCTTTACTCAAAATAGAATGTTGTGTGAATATCATTTACATTTTTTATCGCGTTCCAACTCTAAATTTGTTATTTTGCTTTCTAGAGCAATATTTGATACAAATTACATCAACAAACATCTATTTTAACCGTTTGGCTCCTGCATCTAAATAAATGTTATAATTAACTGAATTGGAAGCATAAACCCGGTTTATCCCCCTAAGTTTCATGTAAATGTTAGTCTTCGACTTCCATCAGAGCACTCGTATGAAGCAAAAAGTGCGATAGTTAATCGAATTTACGACAGGGTCGTAAAACCCGGTATCTTTGGCTCGTTCGCAAATTTCGTTTTTCGGTTTTATTGGTGACTCCGAAATAATCACAATTGGCTGTATACTCTTTACACAATTATTAAGTATTTTGGTAGGAAAATCATCCTTCCATGTGTGTTTATGGCACCCAAAATCTAGATTACTAATGAGAAATTTTCAAAAACCGTGTATTCTCCTTTCAAAAATTAACGTATTTAGTATCAGATTTTCGTACTTGCTGCAGTTACTGAAGCTCGCATTTTCAATAATTCTTAAATAACTTAGAAGCGCAGTTTAATAATAATTTTTGCTGAATTAACTCAGTCAGCAGTTTTACGTCAGTTCAAGTAAAATTGTTCACTCGTCAGTAGAACGTGATTCTTGGTTCTACTGTCGACATAAATTTTTACGTTTTAAGGCTTAAAAGACAAAACTATTAAAAAATCAATAATTTAATGTGTAGTTTATATTAAGTACTTCCGAATTTCTCATTCGCTGCGAATCCTGTAGCAACACGAAATATGGTTAGTATAAATAAAAATTATTTAAAAAAAGAATATTTTCGGTTCAACATTATTATTTCAACAATTTACAACAAACTAATTATTCATTATAATTATGAGTTTGTTATGTTACAGTTTTTGGGGGTTTTGGTTATTAGCTTAAATTATGTTGGACTGTTTATTTCTGTCAATAATTGTGTTGCAATATACCAAAAGATTGGAATAATTAAAATTTCTCGAAATCCGGAATGATCGCATGAATGAATCGGAACTGGAGGTAAAAAGTCATTGTTTTATTGCATTTTCCGTTAAAATACCCATAAGCGAAAGCTTACCCGACACATTATCAGTTTGATTTATTCCTCAAAGACTCAAAATCAAAAATTCTTACTTACAATGTGTTCGAAATGGACAAGACGCCAGCAAAGTTTGCTTACAGGTATTTTATGGCAAAATGTATACGTAACGTACGTACGTACGTGGTGTAAGTTATTATTTTTTACCTAAATTTCTGCAATAAATTGACTTAAATGTAGGAAGAAATGCTTTCAATGAGAATTTTCAGAATTTCAAGCGGAGTTCGAAAATTGCATCAAATTTTCCGTTTGCGCAAGGTGCCAAACCAATTAATTGGTTTCGGCATTTTTATATTGAAGAATTGCAATTTGAATCTGGAAAAGTTTTCTGATATTGCTGGTTAGAAATGTCTCTGATGATCATTATTTTGATGATCATATTTTATCACAACTATTTTAATCAAAACATTACCAATTCTATAAATAGCCATTTATTGGGGACGTGAATAATTCAAATTAACACATAGCTAAATCACATCAGTTTCAAAATATACGTCCTCGTTTAATTGTTATGTATTTGAAAAATGTCTGGATTTCAAGTCACGCAGCCTGAAATTACATTTTGCTGTTCGTCCATGTGATCAATAAAAAATCGCTTGAAGCGCATAGTCGTTAAAGTACATTTGTCAATTTTAGCCAACTGTTTTTACGACCAGCTATTAAAAAATTTATTTGCAATTAACAAAGCATTGAACGTTATTTCCAGTTGTGTGATTCAAGAGACTTTTTTTGTGCATACGTATGCCCACACCTGTATAGTTAAGTAAACACTTATATTTATTTAGTTTGGATCATTAATTAAAATGTTCACACAAACATTGGTGTGTAATTTTTGAGTTAAAATGTTTTCGGCAAATACTAGCCACAATTTAACAATGAGTGAAGAATTCCAGTCGTTAATTTTCGTGTGAAAGCATAATAAAGTATTAACTTTTTTATTAAGCTGCTTTTTGAAACAAATGAGTGTAGCTTTGCTAAATCTTAGCACAATATATATTATATACAGGGTGATTCAAAATTGACGTCATTTCTCTGGAGGTGATGTCTGGCGGTGTTTTAGGAGTACCGAAAAAATAGTTAAAAAAATTATTGTTATTAAAAACTGAGAAATTTACAAAAAAAACTATATTCGAAAGACGGCAACAATGTTTTTCAAGGTAATCTGCCTAATTTACATTACGTAAATACCTGTTGCTTTGTAAGTAATTATTAAAAACTCCGGTAACCATGGAATTATATCGAAAGTGGCAATAAAATAGACAAGGATAAACGGTAAATTCAACGGGAATCGTTGAATGACGGGACGTATTTTTTCGAAATGTTAATTATTGTCCTCACAACCTCGAATTAATTTGTTTACGTATTACAAGTAAACATACATTTGAGTCTTTAACTCCAAACAAGTTAGTGCCTCTGTAATCACCTTATTCTTCACTCTTCTCGGGCAGCTTCTCATATTTGGTTAATTAACTCCTGCTCAGTTTGTACCGTTATTCAGTAAGCCATTGGTTTAATGTGTCGTTGTGCTCTGGGTATCTGACATACGTGGTAGGAATGTAGCCCTATTTGGAGGATACTGCTTTATAACAAAGTTGAAATTCGATTTTCTACTGTTAATATCTTCTAGAAATTATCGGAAAAAACATTTTCAATATTTTTCTCCTACTCTCCAAGTGAGCCCCTATTACCCCTTAAAAGGAAAGACACCGATTTTGAATCAGCCTGTTTTATGTTTTAGATATGTAAATCGAACATTTAGATTTACATACGATACAGGGAGCTCGTTTTTTTACATATTTTATGGTGAATCTCGTTTCTTCAAAAATGTAAGTAACGAACATGTCGTGTTTAAAAAAGTTGATGATGAAACGCTGCAGCACCAAAACGTCGGACTGAAAATATGATATCACCATTTTGTAGACGGCAGAAGTTGCCAAGAGAATGTATTAATCATTTTCGATTATGAATTAAACGTTTCCTCTAAATTTCAATATTTTTCAAATATCTTCGAAGGCGTCTCCTAAGACCTAAACTGGCATTTAACAAAGCTCAGAAATGCCCAACTTTGCACCAATTTAAGCGACTTGGTAGTTCTTGCATGTAATATTATATTCGCTCAATCTGCAAGCTTTGCAGTTGTCTATTGCATTGACGTATAAAAATTACATGTTAGACTGATTTCCTCCGAGTAGTTGCTCCAGAAAGGACTCTTCCCTGCAAATAATTGGTAATATTTAAAAGTAAATTAATGCGAATCGTCATGATCTGGCTGATATTCGTAGTTAATTAGATTCATTGTCTCTAAAATTAGTTGCCAAATTAAACAGTTGCGCCCAAAATAAAGCTTTTTATTAGCTGATTAAGTGCCTCCGCCGACGCATTCAACAGCACGTCAGCCTGCGGGCATCTGATTCGGCTGTCCATCTCATCCAGAATTGTTGCTTGGAGTACACTGATTTTCATTATTTTTCAATCAACTTTGCTTCACTTTTTAATTATTTTACGTTTCTATTTTGTTTGTAATATACATATGTGAAATTGTAAATTAAATTTCCGACACGTCACAAAATTTTATTCTTTATTGTTATTGTATAATAGACACCAGTTCAGTTTTGATGTATATTTTATAATGATGAAACCTGTACCTATTGGATTTTATGTTTTATAAATTAATGTGATGAAATATAAAATATTTTCTGTTTATAAAATACTCCGGCTTATAATGTCTGCATTTCTGACAGAAGATTACTTTTGTTTCAGTATGGATGGGTCTGACCTGTGCTTTGAAGTGGTCATAAGGGCTTCCCAGGGGTTTGCTTATAGTGAAGCGGTAGCCAGGTAATAGTGTATTTTAATTAATTAATTAAATTCAGTCCTAATTACTCATTTTATTCAAAATGGAATTGCAGTACAATTACGTTGCGTTTTGTTCTTCCAGCCATTATATGCGACAAATCTTAGAAGCGCTTCGCTATTGCCACGAGAACGACATCATCCATAGGGATATCAAGCCTGAAAGTATCCTGCTTGCTACCAAAGAAAACTCTGCACCAATTAAATTAGGCGGATTTGGAATTGCCGTGCAACTACCTGATAAACACACCAACAATGTTCCTGGTAAGCAATCGTAATGTTTGAACGGAAATAACGGATTGAGCGAAGAGTTGGGGATGCAGAATTTTATGTTCGCTAAATATATTTAATTTTATGAATTGATTATCATTATATGTGAGGGAGTCTAGCTCAGCCACATGAATTTGAGGTCATTAGTGACATTGATCGAACATTCGTAAGTAAACAAGGTAATTATCTTCGGACGGATCTCGTGGGTTATATTCCCGAGTAGTCGCCAGATTGAATTGTACCATGAACAAAATTTAATTTACTCTGGCATAAAAGACCTTCCACGTCAACTCGAAGTATAATGGAACGACCGTCACCACATTAACCATTATTTCCTCAACGTGGCCCAACCGACTCATCAAAACACGCTGAATTTTGTGAAAAGGGTCTGTAGACCGAACATGGGCTATATTAGAAGGACTAACCGGATTTTTTGACGCAATATTGCACCGGAATATTCRAATAAATGTGAACCGACCTTGTAATTTCGGCATTTATAAATACATATGTACAATGCCGCTTAATGTGATCTTTTTGACGATTGTTGCTGTTTGAWTTATTTATATTATCTGGCAGATAATATCATCATCAGGTCATATTTTGGATTTCATTGCAGATACATTGTAGGTACTATACGTTGTTTCCAAATACTAGTAAGTATTTTGTGTGTCTTTTCTAGAATTTAGAAAGAGAAACATTTTAAATTCGAATTAATTGAAAAACAATTGAAACGGGCTTTCTTTAAATTTTAGCCGTTTCGTAAGCAATTGAAGTTTGTTATAAATTATTTATTTAACTTCGGTCTGTAATATTAGTAGTGCTTATAGTCCTGTTTTCGAACCAACTGAAGTTAATGAAGTTTCCTTCATTGCTAGGAGGAACAACTTCAACATACTTTTCAGGGCACTATGGATTTTCTTGTTTTAAAACCGTATGTTGCGACACAGACTGACGTCACAAAACCGCAAAAAAGGAATGAATAATTTGGCTCTTTTCATCATTATTGCTCCCATTTACAAGAGTATTTAATTATGGAATTTTGCTTTCGGGGCAAAGCTGAGTTTGATTAATGCAATTAACTCAGCTTGAGCGAGGAGCAATTTTCTTTAATTTTAGAGGTGTAAGGCAATAAGGCTACTGAATGAGCAACGATTACGATGGAAAATGTTTGGCTTATATTATGATTTATTGTAGTAAATATTAAATGGAAGCGAATCGAAAATGCGATTTTTATTCCGTTGCCAAATAAAACGTTTTGTTATAAATGATGCTTTCTGGAAAATAGGAGCTTTATGGTATATCAGAGAAAGATTTGTAAAAGCTGCACCGTTCGGGTTTAATAATTAAAATAACACACGTGTAGTATGTTTGCGTTTACTTCCGGTTCTCTCCCTTGAGAATGCACAATGTTGTAAATAAATAGGCAGCTTGTCTTTGGAACAAAATATGGGAAGTACTTCTATCCGTCTCTTTCAGATATTACTACATTGCGCTTAACAATAGATTCACATGTTGGGTTTCATTGATCGGACCTCTTTAGGCACATACCACCTGTCTAAAATTTGCTTTCGAGGAATAGGCCCATTCTATTAAACTTTCAGTTTAGGTGTTGCCCGTCGGGCATAACTCCAGAAGCCGCTGAAATTACGAATGCAAATTTCATCAGTTTCCAGGGGGTAATATAAAGTGATATTTGAATAAATCTGGTTGAATAACAGTGTTTTGTCATATTGTCAACACATGGCGGTAGGTTATTTACGATTAATGCGTGCCCATTGAATCTGCAGATTCTTATTTTTCTCGAGTAACTACTCAAATGAAGGAAAAGAGTTTTATAAGAATTAGCAAATAGATGTGGGGACTTATAGACTAACAAAAAAAAAATGTCTGCATTAGGGATAAATGCTGATTTTTTATAGAAACAAAAGAACTTTTCGGATAAATCGGACTACAATTTGTGAATTTGTTTACTAAATACCTAAAACCTGACTTGTTTGTTAGATTGATTTGTTTTGTGTGATGTTTGTTGGATTAGATTGAGGCTGACAATTCACAGCTTGTACCGAGAACTAGGCAAATGCTACCCGATAACTCTGAAGAAAGTCTTTTCTTCGATTCAATTTACATGAAGTGTGTGCAGACCCTTTTCATCTATTTTGGCCACTTTTGCTGTGAATTAGATTTATTTCCCCTTTATTTAAACATTTATTTTAATCTTGAACATAAATTGCAAAACAGGGACATGGTAGTTCGTAAATGTATTCTGCATCTAACAGCTCTGGTTCCATTTGTTAGATTTATTGTCCAACTTTCCCTTACTTGTGTGTTTTCTAAATAAAAACGAAAAGTTGTATGCTGTAGAAAACGGATTGTGTGAGTACAGGACGAACCTGAGTCCCATGGGCCGGATGTATCTAAAGGCTGACAAGGCCGGTAAGATAAGATCTCGAGTTGCTTAGCGCATTACGAAAATACAGGATGTTATACATGCCGTTTCTAACAAGTATTATTGGTTAAGTAATTTTTTATCAACGTTATCTTAATTTAGAACAAACAAGAACACGAACAACAATTAATTGCTGAGTAGCAAATTTGCTTATCCTACGTTCAGGGATCGGAGATTACAACAATCCTGCAACATTTTCGTATTTTTTTTTCGGGCATTTTTTTAAACCTCGGCGTTTTAAATATAATCGAAATTTTGTTAGATAAATACTGACTCTATCTTTTCCAAAGTACATGATGATTTTGTACAAATCGCATTAAATTTTAATGCTATTACAAGGGTGTTGGTACAATGTTCCCTGTTTTTTACGATTAAAAAGTACTTTGTTGCAAACAACCAAAGGGATTTTTTTCACTTTCTTGGTGATATTTTATTTCTAATATTGCCCAATAGGGCTCTTACTTCGAGACATCCTTTATTTTCGTAACAGCCCGTTGCTGTAAGTAGGCATGCATTCCTTCTCCTTAGGTATGTATCATATTCATTTTGTGGCATGTTTGCTTACAGCAATGTCTCTTCTGACTTGTGGTCACATCCGTTAAGAACCGGACCCATTTGTGCACATTATCACCACCATTTGTTGAACTTTGAAAATCTTTTCTAGTGTAGCCGTTCAAAGTTTCTTTCCATGTTAAGTATGGTAGAAACTAATCTAAAGGGACGCCACTTTCTGTACGTGTATGTTTGAAATTTATGTACTTGCAAAGTGTTTTTTGATTTTGATGAGGTTTCAAAATTTGAAAATAAGTTGAAAGTTGAAAAATGCGCAATGTTAGCTTCGAATTTTTTAGAATCTCTCGAATTAAGGAAGTTCATTTTTATTTTAATGTCTTTATAGCATGTCCTTTTTCCAGTGCTAGTCACTCTGCAACAGTGATTTATCTGTGTTGCACAGCACAGCACTTGTAAAGATTAAAATTTTCTTAGTTGATCATTATCACCTTTAGAACACAGTAGACCAATAAAATAGGTCGTTATGTTTACAGTGCAATTTTTTGCAGGTAGGGTAGGCTGCCCTCACTTTATGGCTCCTGAGGTCGTAGAAAAAAAGCAATACGGCAAAGCAGTAGATATTTGGGCCGCTGGAGTTCTCCTTCACGTTCTTCTATCTGGAACTTTGCCATTTCATGGCAGCGGTCGTAGATTGAACGAGGCTATATGTAGGGGGAAAATATCGGTGAGTTTTACAGCACCTTAAATCTTTATTTTTCGCTCAATTGTTACTCACATGGAGTGGCAGAGAAAACATTTACATACGTTATTGTTACGCAATACCTTACGAAAAGAAGCAATTTGCACAGAAAGTCGATTGATATTTTAAACAATCGTCACTAGTAAATTGTAGATATTTTCGTGCAATGTTTGTGTCAATTGGCAAATTGTATGAGATTGGGTTATGGACTTCTGCCAGTTGCTAGAAGAATTTTTTTTTCAGATAAATTCCTCGCCGCAATGGGAATTTATTAGTGATAGTGCTAAGGATTTAATACATCAAATGCTGACTGTCGATCCGAACCAGCGAATTACAATACAAGAAGTACTAAACCATAGGTGGCTCAGGGTAGGCATTTTATGAGTGATAAATTTTTTCATTTTACCTTGGATTATTGACAAAGCCTAAGAAAGGAGCTTATTTTTTACATTTAGAAGTATATTTGCTGGGTTTTCAGGACCGTGACAAAGCTCTTAGACTTCACCTCAACGATACAATAGACGAGCTTAAGAAATACAATGGTAGAAGAAAATTGAAAACCTGTATTCTAAATACTGTGAATTCTAGTAAATGGTATAATTTCGATGAGGCTACTGACGATTTTATTCCTGAATGTGGAAACGACGAAGTGACTTCAGCGGGTAAGTTGCTTCACTATAATTTAATACTGTTGCGAAGAAAATCTATATTTAAATGGTCATTCTTTCTAGCTGTGTCTACTATAACGGATACTTTAGATGATATTTACTGTCTTCAAGAATCGCAATTACAAGAGAGACCTCATTTATTAGCATTATTAGAAGATACTCATCTGCATAATGTACTTGAAGTAAGTATTTGATTTTGTAGGCAGTTTTCAATTATTTCATAATTATGCAAACATGTTTCATAAGTTCGAAACTTTTGAGCTCAATTCGAGTCGTAAAAATGTTACTTTTGATTGGCAATTTCATCGAATAATGAATGTTATTTTAATTTGAACTTACAAAAAATTTGTGGCCTGATTCTAATTGGAATGTTGTTACAGATTTTCGATCAAGTCGTAACTCGGCTTCCAACCCCCATCAAAGCGCCCTCTACCGAGGCTGTGCAGTGTTGTCATCATGTTTTGGAGATTTTACGGGATCTGGAGCATAGGAGAGATATCGACCGACGCGAGATTCAAGAGTTGAATGATCTCCTCAATCGACCCAATTTTAAGGTGAGTGATATTGATCGTTTTAGTGTGCAGCTCTGCCGCAAGATGTCGAGTTTGTATAGCTTTTTGTTGAGCCAACTTAAAAAAAATGGATACGAGTTTGAATTGCCACCATATTTTAAAAAGCAGACGGCCGCGAGCTAATTGGGTTTTAAGCGACAAAAGTTGTTTGTTCCTCTTTCGCTTTATGATCTAATTTTATCCCTTAACAGTTTAAAGTCACAAACGTCTGATGATTTTACCATTACTCCAGTTTAAAGTTAATAGTATTTTTTTTAATAAACGGAGTTCCAAGTCTTTATTGATAAAAAATGTATATATACTGGAGTATTCAAATACTCGATTATTCGAATAAACCACTAAACGAGTATTCGAATTTCAGATTAAAACAATTCCGAGCACTACTCTAGACATCGTTGTTTTATGTGCGAAAATCGTTTCTAATTGCAAAAACATAAGTAAAATTAAGAAAACTTACTTTTTACCCTAAAAGCATGAAAAACATTAATATATTACTCGAACACATCTGAAGTTTTATTCACGAAATACTTTTCAGGACTAGTCATACATTTGTTTACACTAGCAATTCTAAAACCATATCAATACTAATCAAGTATTTGCAGTCTTGGCAGGACTTATTTTATAAAGAACACTTTTAAGATAACTTCAGAATGTTTAACTAAATATATGAATACACAAGATGTCCCGTAAGCACATAATCAAAAGGGTACTGCGATATTCTTTGGATCGAAAGAAGACAATCTGACCTAACGTTTATTAAGAAAAAATGTCTGGCTGGTCAAAGTTSKTSAAAAAATTTATCTTTTTGGAAATATCGGGAGAATGGTACGATGTATTTTGGTGAAACTCGCTGTGAATTTGTTCTTATGTAAGACTCATCTTTTGATGAAACARTCGAGTTCAGCCGTTTTGGACAAGTGGTGAATTATTGAGTGTCGTGGTACAAATACTACCTAGACTATCGTTAGTGAAGGTAAACGTAATTTTATTGGACGTTGTTACACAATTTAAGTTTTGAAGAACATAATCAAATTACTCCAGCTTACTACTACAAGCAATACGTTGTGAGGCTGGCACGTGTGTCAACAACTATATATATGCATTGCTGCTGTTTAGATTTGTTATTGAATATGTACCGAACTTATCGTAATTTTTCCAAATATAAATTTTGCCTAAGTTTACAATATTTAAGTATCTGTACTAATACTTTCCGCCTTCAAAAGCCTTTTCAAGAGAGTAAACAGCAGAAAATCCTTAAAAGTAATGGCGCCTATTTTGAATCACTCTGTTTAATAGTAATATCGAAAGATAATCTGTAGCTCTGAAATTATAAAACGAAAATAATGAAAATCACATCTAATCATTTTAATGCTTTTTCAACTTAACTGTATTTAATTAATTGCGACTATTTTGTGAAAAACATTGATAAAAGAAACGAATCATCCATTTGTGACCGTTTATCTCTACTTTGAGATCGAGTTCCAAATAATGAATTGTCACAAGAAACAACGGCCAAATAACTGATTGCAGTCCTCGCCAATTTGTTCGAAAATTGCCTGGAGCAATTCGCAATGCTATACGCGAGCAAAGATGCAATGCTTCTAAGGCAGACCATTGAATAAAATGGTTTTTTGGTGTTTGTTAAAAGGAGAGTCGGATTCAAAGGCAGAAAAAAATGATTCTGAGAGCTTCATTATGTTTTCGCTTTTTCACCTGAAATAAAACAGATACAATTTACGTTTCGCCAAAGAGTACTTAATCATCTGACTACGATTTTAATTACGGTAACTTGATGTTCCATAAAGGAACAACTTGATTGGTATCTACTAAATATTATCCGGGTGTGCAAACTTTCAATTTCTTTCTGTTTTTCAATGTCTGAATTACTTGTTTAATTTCTTATCGTGAATGATTATAAGTGAAATTATTAGTTGCTTGATGGTCATTGAAACTGATGCTGTTCGTCCAATTCGGTTGTGTAGACTAATATAATTTGTTGATCTTCATGGAATGAATCAAACCCCGAGGTCAGCAAACCAAAATTACTATTTACTGATAATCAGTACGGGACTTTGTCCGTTCTCCGAGTTCAGTTTAATTAACCTGGTATATTTGAGCTTATATTTTCACATTTCAAGCTATATTTTGCATAGCAATGAAATGTCTAGTTAGATTTTTAGCGGCAGTTTCAGGTATTTTTTGTTTTAAAGTATATAATGTAATGTAATAATTATTTTTTAGTAAGGACAGAAAATGCTGATGTTTTTCTATCAATTTTCAAAGTATTTCTGTCGTTTTTGATTCTTAAAAACGTGTGCGAAAACGAATTTATTTATTAACTTCCACTTACTATAAATCATACGAAATATTAGTTTATATTCATTATCAGTTACACTTATGTTCAATAAATCACCACAAATAACTGGGGAAAAGCAGGAAAATTAGGGTTAAACTGTCCAAACAATAACCACCATATATTAAAGACCAGTAATTTATTATATCTTCCATTAGAGCATCTCTTCTTTGTTGCTTTCCACTGAAATCCATTCACGAAATTCTCTGAGGTATATTTTCAGTAAATACAGATAGATAGACAATAATGCATTCAAGCAGCACGATTCCTTGGAATAATCCATTATTTGTAAGGAACGGATTTTTTGCTTTTATATCAGGTATTGAAGGTGAGATATAAAAGATGGTTTATGTTCCTAGGAGAACTTTATCTATTGTGATTTTATTAGAGTAAGCTATTTAACGACTTGGAATTCAGGTAATTTTCTTCGATTTAGAGGTTAGTAAAGTTGGAGTTTGAGTCCAGTTTCTTTTGTCGTTTCCGTCCAATTGATGCGATAAGAACAGTCGGTGCTTCAGAATTGGTTCTTGGCAAATTTTTATAAAATAGACGGGAATATTGGGTACAAGTTCAATCCCAAAAGGAAATTCCCTTTTCATATTTTTAAAAACTATTAACTGCTCCTACGCTTCAATAAGTTTCATGCTGCACCGAAATCGAAATTTCGCGTGACCCTTCCATAAAGTTTTTTGCCAATTTCAGACCGAATATCAAGATTTCTCGAAAGTTCAAGGTGTGTCTGAAATAGATTTTAGATTTTCAGAGACTGGCCGAATAACTTCTTTCTTACCACTGTTTTTGTGTGAAACAGGAAAGCAACGTCATTTTATTAGTTCTTGCTAAAGCTTCATATAGATTTTTCAACTTTATTTTTACAAAATATCAGAAACAGAGTCAATTGGGTTTCTTGTCACGTTATTAATGTGTCTAATTGTGAAAGTTCTTAACCAACGTTTTAACCAAAAGTGAAAAATGTTAAAATATAAAAGATGTCATAGAAAAGCGCTTCTAACTTCTAGCTAACGAGATTTTCCTCATGAGAATTTTTATAATCAGATTTGACGCTTTATGTAAGTTCTTATTCGTGCTGGATGAAAGTTTATTCTAACATGGTGTGATGTAGGTCAATTCGCTTCAGGTTGGTACTTTTTTATATTTCCTGTCGTGCCAGTTTTCATAAGCAGAGTCCATTTAATTTATTAACGAGTATTCGTATTCGAAGGCAATCCAGATATATTTATCTGGATTGAATGGCCCATGCATTGAATTTGAGCTGAAGGTGTGGATAAGATGTTATTTTTAGATACTTTTGCGTGAAGCCTCTTTGGATGATTAAATTCTCAAAGCGTATCTTCCACCAAACAAAACTGTTTACTTCAACAGTATGGTTGAATAACTTGATTGATTCCAGTCTTGTTTGCGAATAAATTTCATATGGATGCCCACGTTTAGTTTGAATATTGTGTAATTATTTATCATATGTAAAGTCGGTTTGGTTATAATATACAGCATATTTTTTTAAAACTGCGATTGAGATTATTTTGGTAAAACATGAGAGTTTTCTAGAAGCTATTTCATTGTTATTCACACATTTGCGCGGGGCTTTAAGTGTCTTCAATCCAATTATTTATTATTATGCTATTTGAAGATACGGGAAATATCTTTTATATCAGTTTGTTACTTTTTCAAAATAACGCTTTTAATAAATAAAGTTGTTATTAAAAACAACATCTATGAATAATACAAATCAAGTTTTTTTTGAGGATTTAGGATTTACGCAGGGTGCCTTGAAATAGCCCAGATAAAATACGTCGAGATTGATAAGATATTTTTGCCATCCAGATACTATTTTTTTGAAAAATGAAAATGTAAAAAAGCAACGTTTTTGATTCTGTACGCTTTCGAATGAAATTTATTTTAATGTTACTTGAATTATTTTTCAGTGAAGAAACCCTTGATATTAGCGTTATTTAATCAAACTGCGTCAAAGCGAACATTTATATCAATATATCAAAGTTATTAATAAAATTATTAATGTTCGTTTGCGATCAGACAATGTTCAAAGAAAAGCCATTTCGCTCATCTGTAGTTTCGATTTTGTAGCGTAACATATGTGGAAAATTATTGCGGGGGCCACTTAGAAGATTCATAAATCAGGATGAAGAAAAATAGTCAGCAATAAAACAGGGGATATCAATTGCAGGGGAAAATGAAAACCATACGAACACATTACCGCGATACTTGGGTTTTTGCAATTTTCCATTTTTGATAGTTGTGATAGTCATTTTATCATTTGAGTATCTGGTATTATAGATTATTAACGTGTGTCGTCCAGAAACGGGTAAGTAATTGATATTAAGTAACTTAAATTATCTGTTGCTATTAATGGTTTTGTTTGTTAAACGGAATTCACTTTTCAATCAATTTTTTTCGGGGATTTTCTCTCCTGGTGTCAATCTTTTCTATAGGCTCCAAATGGAATTAGACTTATAAAATCGATTTATCGTGCCTCAAAACACCTTAAGTTTGCCATTGATTTTATATAGAAAAAACGTATTAATTTGTTTATACTTCTGAAAACCTGATTCGAATTTTCATTACTGGAGCTGTTTTTCTAACGTATTTTGAGCTGGTGAATCGAAAGGTACCAAGAGTTTTTTCTAAGTATCTTAGAAACAATACTTATAAGTAAAAAACCTCGGAAAATTTGGCAAATAAGTTGAAAAAATAACACAAATTGCTCTCTAGCGACCATAATCGCAAAAACAGCAGCTCAAAATGCGTAAGAAAAATTACTTCAGTGGCAAATATCCGAAATTTGGACGGTTTTTTTCCCGGTTTTTCCCACATAGAACCAATCGGAAACTTGAGGTGCATTGAGGCACGTGATAAATCAATTTTAACAGTCCAATTCTTTTTTGCGCAGAGTTTTTAGAGCCTATAGAAGAGATGTTCACCCGGGAAAACGTCTCCGAAGAAAAAAAGAAGGTCTGGCCTAATGTACATGCCCTTTTCCGATCATTCGTTATAATTTGTCAACCTACTTTGTGTCTGCCTAGACGTAAAGTCTTTACCTATTACATATAAACTTAATTTGCGTTTCAGTTTAATTAGGCACAGCTGTTCAATAGTCCTTACCTCAATCTAAGCTTAAACCAAGTCCTCATGATAAAGTGAATTAGTAAAGCATCTTTATCAAGTACTCGGCTTGAACGTTAAATTTATCTTCTCAAAGTTTGCCCACTCGGGTGCCAACAAAGAATTGCAACTATACATTGGGTTTTTAGTGCTTTTGATAAAGCTTCACGGTTACAGACCGTTACTAGTTAAAATGTTTAGGAAGCTTTTTGTAAACGAGATACTATTTTAGAAAGGGCGAATTGTTAGACGTTTAATTATAAAGAACTTGGGATGGGAGTGTAGAGATTCAGTTACCACATAACTAAATGTATCCGGATTATGAGTGTTTAAGTTTAAGTTAAAATGCTAGACTAGGATTTCGTAAAAAGATGTTACTATTTTAAGTACTTTGTATTAACTTTTTATGTACTTCAGCTTGAATTCGAAGTAAATAGCTACAACAACTTTAATTTTTTTATCGAATCCAGTAGTTTTTGATTCAAGTTATATAAAAATCGTCATTCAGATACAATTATTCATTAATAGGTTTCCTTATTTTCTCAACTAAATTCCTCGATGTTCTTCAGTATCTGAATTGATCTGGATGAAAAATGTACCATTCAATTAAGTTCCACGAAACTTCACCAATTTCTCCAAGGAGAAGCACTTCCGCTTGACATTGGCATTGATTTTATTCGGTTGAAAACTAACAAATTCGTGTGCCAATTACAGTGGAAATCTCCCAAAAGACAATTCAAGTGCCATTTGGTCCCAACATTTTCGAGCATTATTCTCCTACAATTAGTTTGTGATTCTATTTGCTGTTTGTGTGCCACCAATTTCGTTTTACTTATAAAATTAGCTTGGCTCTCGGTTCAGCCACGAATCTGAATTCTGAATATTTCTGTTTTATTCGAAATTACCAAAAAAGTTAGTTTACAAAGTTCTTCTTTGTGTATACAAAGAAGAACTATATTTAACAATAGGTCAAGTCACTATTGTTTGGCTCGTCTTTTCTATATCATTGGCGCTTCATGCCTTATTTGTATGTAGTGTTTCATTTTATTTGTTTCGGGAATACGGAAAGTCAAACACAAATTACTGCATTGCAGTGTTGAAGTTTAAGTCGAAAGCACACTAGTGCATGCACGCAAGCGGATATCTCTCGAAATATATTAAACCTCCGAACTATTTAAATTGGGAGTTGTTTGATATTACATTCTTTTCGACTATTGTAGTATGCATGTCTTTGAAATGTTGTATTTGTGCTTTGTTGCATTTGCTCTGTTTTATTTTCTTGTATACTTTCGAATATTTTCTAGCACCGCACTCAAATAAAAAAAAACACCTGCCAGTTCTCACTCTAGCAAATTTATTTCATTTCTGTTTCGCGGTGGTAGATACCAAAGTGCTAGTTTTTGCCAAGCTTATAAACGAAATTGCTGTTTGGAACAGTTTTTACTTTTCTACAGCTTTGCTTTGTTCCCCGATTCAGCTTTTCACGGCATTTGGTTGCTTCTGGCTATGAATTATTTATAGTATATATTTTATAATTTCGAAAATGTCGCTTTTGGCCGCCAACGTCGATGCATTCTGACTCAAAACATCGGACAAAATATTTGATAAAATCGTTGACAAGCTACATACACAGCCACTAAACGCGTAGTCTATGACTATCGGAAATGAATGTTATCCATGTTAACAGACCCAAGTGCCAGTTGCAGCCAGCTGCCCCTTAAGCATCATTTTTAGCCGAGCATTGTGCATTTTATTGCGCGAATATGTTCAATTTGCAGCTGAAACTGCTTTTTGTACTTTGAGTTTCAGCTGCAGAGCATTTTATCGATATTTGATAGTCGAAGCTGGAGGCATAGTTAGTGGACATTGATTCTAATTGTTGCACACACATGTCGTTATTTTTTCTAGTTACAGTTGGAAGTTTTTTCACTGCAACAGTAGAATCGTTACGGGTTGCTAAAGTAAATGGGTACTTTTATGACTAATAGCAATCAATGAACCTGACAATATATTTTTTTCATTGCTTTGTTTTCCACCTCAATTTACGATGTGTTTTAAATTGGAAAAAAATGGCATTGGAGGAATTTGGGCTTAGATTTCAATTTTCATTATAAAGCTATCAGTAAGCTTGTAGGCTGTGTGTCTCTTGAACGCTAATCACCTTCCAAAACCTGATCATAGATTTAAAAGCGACATTTTACACGTTACGATTAATGCATGGGTGATACATGTGAGTAGCGACATAATTTAGGATTGTAATTGTTAATTTAGTAATTTATCAAGTAAATTATCACTTTTAAAATCAGGCTTATTTAGTAATTGGTAGTTATTAAAGCAGGTCAGTTTTGTGATCGCATAATATTAGCCACTGATAAAAAGACTTCTTCGTTATATGGACCAAAATGTTAAATGTTAATGTTAAACATCTCGAAAATAGTTTGGCTCGTAGTAAGATGCTACTCAACCAGAAGTGTTATATTTTACCAATCAAGTACTGCAATTTTTCAGAAGAATTTCAGAATTCAGAAGTTGCATAGTTTCAAAACTTAAAACACGTTAAAAAGTCGGCGGGAAAACCGTTGTGGTCATAAATGCTCTCTGACACATCGTAATTTTCAAATCGGTATGTTACATCCAATTCTCTATTCTCAGTTCTCAGTATCATTTATTTTCAATTAAATATGAACGTTATTCGGAAGCATTGGAATTGATGTTACATGAGTATACTACAATAGTGCTTTTGTCTTGTGAATCAACGCTGAGACTTAATTAGCTAAAAATTGTCTGTAGTTCTCGAATAATTGTATACTATTTTCCTTTGTATACAAGATATTTTGAAGGTATGAATTTATTAACGACGCTGTGATTTGCATGAACATTGCATCTGACAAATGATTTATATGCATTTTAAAGCTCACTAGCCAAACATTAATTAAGCCGATACATGCAAAATACGCTTTTTATAATGCGCTTTACTACCAAATCCCTTTCTATATTGTGTCAGTTTAAAATTTAAATGGTTAATCAAGCTGATAAATGACTGATGGTATTACGTTTAGTTGAATTTTTATCAGTATATTTTTTTACTGAAACAAATGGATTTAATATCGAAATTTATTTTTTAATGTTAGTTATTATTCGAGATATCGAAATTTTCATGAGTAACTAGGCGTTTTGTTTTTATTCTGGTCTGCTAAAACTTGCTAGCAAAACCTGACACGTAGCTTTTATTTGTGGTTTTGAATTTCATTAACCATTCGTTGGCGCATTTTAACTATTTTTAAATATAATTTCACCGCCTCGAGTGTGAAATGTATAGGCACCATCTATGATGTTTAAATATTATTTTTAAAGTACTGCATTTGTAATTTATTGGTAAATACGCGAGAGCTTGGGTGCTTTAATTACCCTATTTTTATTGTTAAAGTAGCCAGTTAATCCCTAACCCGCTCAGATGTTTGGCCCATCTAGTATGTCACGTTGCCGAAAAGTCTAATATTATCTGTGCTTGAATGATGTTTGATGCTCCATGGGGATCTAACTGGTTCAGAAAGTATCACTATATTGGTTATTTTTCTTCCAAGATTTAATAAATCTTGATTTGCGTAAATAGTTCCACAAGGAGGATAAAATCACCTTCAAGTATCGTCAATTTAGGATTGAAATTGCACCCATTAGTGTGTGCTTACAAACTAGCATTGAGCAAAATTTGGTTGGTTGTGGTTGGTGTTATTCTTATTTACTGGGTTTTTATTATTCGTTTTATTCACGTATTCCTTATTTTGGCTCCCGACTTTCATGTTTTTAATATCATCTTTTACTTTGCGAGGGAGGTATGATATTTATCTCCTCGTCCTATCGAATATATTGTATAATAATAAAAAGTCAATTGTAATGATTTCGACCTTTTAGAGTTTATCTTACAGTTCAATACTCTTTTCATACTATTTGTTGCAAGATTTCTATAAACTCATGAAATTCGCCATATATTTTCCACTTTGTTGCGGTGCGATACCTAATTATCGGTTCTCATTGATTCAATCGAACGATATAATATTGCTGATGTATTGTCGGTACTTGCTGTTGATGTTCAAGGTAATGCATTTATAAGTGGCTTGTCGTTGAATTATTGACTACATGTCGGTCAGATCCCTGAAGGGACGACGATTCGGCGAGACAACACAATTTGAGCACAACTGAATTGTCATCATGTCGGTATCACATCTTACCTCTAATATGTAAATTTATGGGCACCTGCTTCACATTAAGGTAAATAATAGGCAATCATAGTTCATGCAAGTTCAACAAGGGAAATATCTGCTCAGACCTTTTTATTGTTCTAATTTGAAGGTGCATGTCGTGTAACTTTCAAGAAAAATGTTTAGAACCAGTACTTTTTACATACGAGAAGTCGTTTGTGAGATTATTAACATTTCATTGTTTGTATGAAATGGCCTTCTTTGCTGCAGTCTTTCTGATAGTGTACAAGAACCACTTTCCACATAATTATTTGAAACGGGTTCTCACAGCGATTGGAGAGCTTGTCGTAAGACTCTTAAAGAATAATGCTATTTTTAATAAACACAATTCAACTAGTTCACATTTGAGTCATTACTAATGCTACTTACTTTTACTTATAACTCAACTGGAGATGGAAACAACCATTAGTATTAATGGGGAGTTTAGTTTCTAACTGATTTTGGTGATATAAATATTGATGAATACGAAAATCGATTAAATTTTAGTATTGCTGCTGTTTGGGAGTCCATATTCTCAAACGCTTAATAAAACTGAGCATTTGATCTGTGATTGAATTGTTTTTGTAATGCTTTTCAGATTCAGATTAATCAAAAACAAAATATTTTGTGAAAGTCCCAAGGTGCCGTTCCTTTATAGTGTCTAACTTTAATTTAATTATGTCTTGTCATCATCATCTCAAATAAAATTTCTAAAGGAATGTCCTTAACATGAGTAACAAACGCGCTTCAGACCAACATGGAATAATTTTACAATTTCTTGACTATTTAATTAATTATTAACTATTGAGAACTAGTAAACAAGTTTCAGGTGAAGACCGGTAAGCAAAATGTTAATGTAATATTTTTCTGAATGAACATAAGCTGCTTTTAAATTATATTAAAAAAATGCATTCTACATTTAAGTTTTGATAAATCGGAATTTTACAATCATGCTAAGAATGTTTCTGTAAAATTTTTGGCTTTTTAGTAACTCTCGATAAGTATTCTCGATAAATTGGTAGTGTTTCCTGTTTGTGGAGCTTCAATTACTACATTATCAATAGTTTTATTGCATCTAGCAACATTTTAGGCTTCCTCAAATGAGTCTAAATCTCTTTGAATGAGTTTTATCAGGTCGATTGCAACCAGGCATAAACTTTCAAAATATTCGAAAAACTCTGTTCAAGATTTCCTCCAGAAATTAAACTCAAGCCATTTGTTCTTATTTTCAATACACTTCCGAGCAATAGACGAAACTACTAATTCTATAAGACACGTTGCAAAGAAGTTGATATAAAACGCGAATTGATAACTAATAATAATTTTAAGAATAAATCATTTACACTAATCAAATTTTTAAATTGCTTGAAAAATTTGATAAAACTGGTACGCATACTAACTCTTCGTAAATATAGGAAACCCAAATATGATTGCATTAAAAGTTAAAATTTGCAAGAGCGTTTGGGCTGTAAAATACATTGTTGTTTTACTCGAAGCAACAAAGTTACTATCGTTTCAAACTTGCTATTATTTGAACATAACTTTAGTATTGTATGTATGAAAGAAGTAGAAGTGTTTTTATAAATGGACCACAAAACTTCATCTATTTATTATACTTCAAACATTAAAAAATATATATTTTTTAATTTAATTTCGACTTTTGATACTGAAATATCCAAGTCGTGGAACCCTACATACATTTTGTCTTGAACATGACATGAATTGTATTAAACGCTCGTGTGTAACCAAGTACAACGGTAGCAGGTATTTACGTTACGGATTTAACATATTGAAATTTCATTTTAAAACAAGCAAAATAATTAATTTCTTCGGAACGGATCAAAATGTTTGAATATTTGTGGAGATTAAACCTACAAAGGGCAACAAGCAGTTTCCACTTTAAAGTTACAACTCCGTCAAATAAAACACATTTAAATGTAACTAACTACTGCGCCCTTGGAATGATTGTATGTATTATCTATTTAATAAAATAGATAATATTAAAGTTAAAATAAATTGCAGGTGTTCAAAATTTTATTTCTACTCTCTAACACTGGCGCAGCCAATGAATGCAAAATTAATATTTGGAGTCCACTCTACAAATCCATCAAGAATAATTTTTGATTTACCCTTTCTATTGCAATTTAGAGTGATTTTCTGTTGTAGAATCCGTGGTTAAAATAATACCCATTCGTCGTGAGTCACATGTTGCTCAATTACTACCGTTTGCTAGTTGCTAGCTACATACATTGTGCATTGACTAATTCATAATATAATAAATTGGAATTTTATAAGATCTTATGCGAATATCGAACCCCTTTCACGGTACTTCCGTACAACTTACAATTTGCATTCGTCATGCACGTCATTGTTTCTGCCGCATGTGTAGGTGGAAGGGCCGAAAATGTTAGATAATGGATGGATTTAGTCGCAAACTTTTCATGGAAATGTGCAATCACTGAGACGTTAATTGCCACGGTTTTTAATGTGCGCACAGTTACGTGTTTGATTTATGTACGTTGCGAAACACGAGATGTGATGAGCTGGGGTTTCGTTTAAAAATTCTGTTGCATCTTTTTTATAAGGGAAAATAAATCCTGAAAGCCAAACATAATAGGTGCGCATATGACTGGTCAAAAAGATGCGGAAGCTGTGTTTAATGTGCCATGATTTAGCTGCAGTTGGTTTATTTTCTCTATCTTTGATAGTTTGCTTAGAACTGAAATATGTACAAAAACTCAAACAAGTCAAAGTTTTTAAAATTATAAGAACCAGTTAAGGTAAATTTCCGTTGTTTGTACTTCTTTTATCGAGTTTCAATACAGGGTGATTCAAAATTGGCGTCATTTCTTTTAAGGGGTGATAGAGGCTCCCTTGGGGAGGACCAGAAAAATATAGAAAATTTTTTTTTCGAAAATTTCTAGAAGATATCAACAGTTGATGACAAAGATCGAATTTCGACTTTGTTGTTAAGCATTATTTTGAAATTGTTCCATGTTTAATTGGTAGCATATTGGAATACTTAAGCATTCAAAAACAAAAATTACCATGTTTGCTTCAAATTACGAAAATTTTTGATATAAAAAAGTTCTCTTCTACAATTTTTTGATGAAAAGGCACAGCGGCAATTACGTTTTTTTGTCGTTAACAGATAGTTAAAGGTGGATAGCCCCCGTCAATAATAACAATAATTTGTCAAACTGTGACTTACTTTGAATTTCCTTTCACGAATTTGCGGATCTGCGATTAGTTCAGGGGAAATGCTCAGTAACATAGCAGAAGCGGAAAGAACTCACGCCAACATAGGGCGAGGAGAGTGGTTCCAGGAAGATAGTGGACGATAGATGTTCGGGTTCCAGGCACAGAGGAACACGTATTGGAGATAACCGAATCAGGGCCTTCCAGGGGCATTCAGAGCACAATAACTGACACTTTCCCAAGCACATAAATACAGAGGAAGGGCTACATTCCTACCACGTTTGTACGATACATACAGCACAAGGAGATACAAATGGAGCACGAGTTAATTAACTGAATACGAGAAGCTGCTTGATAAGAGTGGATAATAAGGAGATTACACAGGGACTAGCTGGTTTGGAGTTAACCATTCAAATGTTTGTTGTTGTATGGTTTATTTTTAAACACCAATATTCGAGGTTTTGGTAACAGGTTGACATTTCGTCAACAAATCTAGTTGAATTTACCGTTTATCCTTGTCTATCTTATTGTCAGTCTGTATAATTTCATGGTTACCGGAGTTTTAAATAATTACGAAGCCACAGATATTTGCGCATGTTAATTAGGC
>NW_026018525.1:0-23325 GCF_020466585.1 Dendroctonus ponderosae
GATAGCAATATCATAACAAGTACACGCAGTCAGGAAAATAAATCAGATTAACGCTATATTAAATATTAAAATATGTCATAGAATAAAGTCACATTTACCGATTACAATTTATTCGATTTTTTATATAATTAGAAAAAATAACGGTTGAAAAGCATCGTCAAGACACAAAAAAAACCGTTTATCTACTTTAACTTTTTTATGCAAATGTTTGCTATTTATGTAAGCAACAGACTGTCTGAAGCTAATACTTTTCTGATAATCGTTAAATATCTTATTCAAACATGTTAAATTTGCATCCATCCATAAGAAATAGTCCATACTATTTTCTTTTCACTTTCGTATAATCATGTTTAATTTTGGATTGAACTCGTCCAGGAAGTCGGTAATATTGTATCGACAGATGTACCTACTTTAGTTAGTATTCTCTCAACAATTTTTGACTAGTGACTGCAAATTGCAAAAACAAAGATATTTTCGTAATTTCTCGCAATACCTTTCTCGATCCATAATCTCCTTTGAATGGTATATGGGTTTAATTTTCTTATAGTACATTTTTAGCCGGAATTTGGACTTAATTCAGGATATGAGGAATATTCCGCACTTTGGAACTATATTTCTTGGACTTGCAACAGAATGAAAGTTGCATGATTTTGAAGATTATTTATTTCTATATGCAATAATGTAAGGGATATTTCTAAAAAATGTAGAAAAGTTTGATAATTTTAGCGAGACATCGCAAATTGTCGGGCGCAAGTGAAACGTTATTGCAATAACACCGCAATTAAAACTCTCTCAGTTCGCACTTTTAGGAGATTTCCATCTACGTCACTGGAAATTACCTAATCACCGTAAGCTGGCAAGTGTATTTGAAATGATTAACGAAGGACGATTAAAACAACTGTTCTAAGTTAATTATTAGGAATTTGTCAAAAATATCGCAGCCTCGTTAACGGTTTGTCATAAGTTTTCGGTCAACGAGTTAAACATCTTGTAAATGTGCTGGTTAATGAGTGCGCTGATTTGACAAAGTGGAATACTTGTTTGGCATCGGGAAGCCTACACAAGTAAATACGTACATCATTTAGTTTTAATTATTGTTGAAGTCCAAATGATGCAAAGTAGATACTAGATAGTATTCTCTTCATAGTTTATTCTCCATTCTTCGTATTTGCGAATGATATTTTTTAGACTTGCGGAAGAATTATCAAAATCTAATTTCAAGTTCCTAAATAACTTGAGGACCAAGGAAGTTCAAATTTCCACCAAAATAAAATACCTTAGAGTTTAAAAGAGAATCCATAAAAGGTCGAAATGTTACACACCTACAAAAATGCATTTTCTTATTGCCTAATGACTACTGATGATGAAAATGCCTGTTAATCTAAAACATTACCACATTATCCACAAACACCGCCTTATTTTGTTTCAATGCAGATTGACATATAACGTAATATTTCGATCAAAATCCACTTTTATCGGTCTATCTGATAACTCATCAATCATCTTTTTATTGTGTACAAAACTGTGAAATTACAAAAATATTCAAAACGGACAGTAAATGTCGGTTTTTAGCAGAGGTTTAATGAAAATCAGGTAAATAGATCTGTACAAACAAAGTTTCTAGGTTATTGTGATCAAATCAATATGGTTTATACAGTAAATGGTTTTATGCCGGCATTTATTTGTGTCTCAGATTGAGTAATGGCTGCAAAAGTGCGACTTTTAGGGAAATATTTTTCTGAACTTTTTAGAGTATATTTAAAATGCGAATTATTTTAAAATTCTCGATAACTCATGAACATTTTTTTCAGCACGTGCATGTCTACTTTTGATTAGATTTTCATTCAAAGGAACGAAAATTTGACGATAATTTTCCATGCTCGATTTATTGCATTTCTATACTACAAGTGTAATTATTTTGTTATTATCTTTTTAAGGAAAAAAAAGCTGTTTGTCAAAAATCCAACAAAAAAGGAAACATAGTATAGAACTAGAACTGCGTTAAGTTATAACTAACTTATAAACTTGAATAAATATAATATAAACATGAATACGGCGTCAAATACATGAAACTTACTTAAAATAAACGAACTTAAATGTTTACGTGAGCTGTCGCATTTTGAGGAGGTTGATTACTTTGAAACATCTTCACAAATGAATAAATGTTAACCAAGTACTAGTAGATAAGTTGAAAAAGATGAAAAAGAAAATTAGAATCTTGAGTCATCAGGTTTAGGCCTTTATTAAGATCGAATTCCTCTCTTCTTCTCGTTACAAGAGTGTATGTAGGAGTGTAATTCAATTCAATTTGATTATTATTTATTCAAGATAAACTTTATTGAACCTCCATCATCCAAAAAATAAACTATCAACACAGCCCACTTAAGACCCAAATAACTGTATCAGTTTTTTCTAACATAAACGAACCTATAATATAAAATTATCAATTTTCTGATATCTTCCAAAACATTTTGTGGCTCTGGTCTGTGGTCTAGGATTCGGCCCAAATAAAGTGACACTCTATTTATTGAAAGCGCGCTGCACTACAGAACAGGGGCTGGAAAATTGGAAACAGACAAAAATGTATTATTTTTGTCCGGTTTACCTCAATTGTAAATAAAAATACAGGGTGAACAGGATGTAAAAAAGCATGTATGAGCTCAAATAGGTTCAAAAGTTGAATTGAATTGTGTTTTTAATGAAGTATTAATTATTTCTTTAACTTATCACTTTATTTAATTACATTAATTTAATTCGTGAGAACATTTTTATCTGAAATTTGCGGTTTTCAATATTATTTTAACTGTAAAAGCTCAATCACACAACTTCCTCTTGATGTTCGAATGATCCGCCACTGAGCCAAGATGTAACATGCTTCCGTTCGGCTCACCTGAAAGGAACATGTAGGAAATGACAATTTTTGAACAAAATATGGGACAACCATAAATAACATTCACTACTACGTATGTTGCACAATGCGGTAAGAGGCTCCTTGAAAGAATATAATTCAATTTAGTAAAGAGAAACTACTGCGGGATGGGCGAGGGCCGATTATACGCCCATGTCTAATCGCAGATTGCCTCGGAAAGATCGATGCTTATACCACGCTACCAGGTGCGATCAAAATAATATTGCTCGAATGTTTAATAAAAAATTAGCAGAGATCATAATGTTTCAGTGGTCGGGTAATAATCGAACTAAAAACCAATTAAAATAGAAACAGGTTTATGGTTGGCAATATCACACGGTAAACTTAATTCGAATGCTGTTATTTAAAATTTTATGTCAGGCCTGATTTTCAACTTTATGACTGTGTATAATGATGTTTATGTCTTCTTGAAAAAGTCTATTAGCAGTTTCGCGTCGGCAAATGTAGTGTAATTTTAATACTTTTTTATCTAAGATTGACGGATCGAGGAAATTTATACATATTTGGTCCGGCTTAATTTAACTTTTCCTTAATTGATGCAATATTTGTAGTATATAGTATGCTGAACCAAAAAAATCGAATCTAATTTTTGTGATTAATTGACCGAAGCGAAGAATGGAGACCAAGATTACTTAGAATTTATTTATTTTTACAGCATTCCATCGATCTTATTTTATTAGGTTTCTTCCGAACCTATCAAGCTAGTTTTACTCTTCAGTTCAAAACTTCTTACTTAAACAAGTGAAGTTGCGAATTCCCGATCGCGCCTCGTATATTATTCCGGGTCCTGATTTATAGACAATCCGCCAGGTATAAATCTACAGGTAGCAGGTGTATGATTTGTGATCTCACCATGATAGAAAAATATTTACGAGAACTTTTTGTGGCCATTCCTTTTAGATGGTGTTATACCATTTTGTAACCTACGTTCTGAAATTCTGATTTTGGTCTAGCATATTTTCGAGCTGAAAGACTGCCACTGGTTTATAAGCATTTTCTTTCAGAATTATATTATTTAGCTACAATTATGTACTGAATTGGAGAAGCGTATTGAGCACGTAGGTGAATAACGAGCCATCAAAAATATCTTATTTCAGTCAATATGATCATTAGTTAATGGATAATAATTGGTATCTCCATTCGCAGCAAAATTGATTTTGTTTTCACGTCAATTAAACTTTCTTTGGTCAAAATCGTTTATGGTGAGTTATGTTGTCTAGACCGACGGGTCGATAAAAAATTACTTGTTGCCCGTACCTATTTTTATATGGTGTTACGTAGGCAGCATCTAATACAATTAAATTGCCGCATTTTATTCACGAACATTTATTATGTAAAAAGAAATCTGTTATAGATGAGATTATACTTGGTTGTTCTAAATAGAAACAACCTTCTTTTCCAAGTGATGCAAGAATTCAGCGGTGTCTAAAACACTCCGTATCTCCGTAAGGGGATGTTTGAGAACTATTTAATATATAAATTTCACATTGATTTCGTGAATGCTGTGGACAGTTCAATTGTTAGCGAATAAAACACAATCACTTAATATGTCATAGAACCACTTTAGGAGGGTCCGATATCTAAATGTTCTATACTTAACTGATTTTGCAATAATTACACTTTGTTTGAATAAGCCACCTGCAATCAAAATAAAACTTGCAAAATAATTGTTGGCTTCAACGAAGAACTTTACTTTATTTGTTGGCTACCAGACACTCAAACTTCTCTTCTATATCAGAATTTTTTTTATAGAGTGAAACATTATCAAAAATGCTCACTTAAAATAAACGGAATAGCAGAAGTAATTTCTCACTCTGATTTGGAGGTGGGTCTCTAATTATGCATTAATTATATTTCTAAATCGCATACTAATAGTTTTAATACAGAATGTTATTTTTTCGAAATCGAAATATTTCAAAAATTTTCAGCTAATTTACAATTTTTTCAAATGAAAAACCACATATTTTTGAAGATTTTCTAAAGAAAGTATAACATTTGTCATGTTATACGGTGAAATAGCCGGTAAGTGGGCGAGATACAAAAGAAATCAAAAATACAGGATAAAAGTAAAACGAGTCGATTTTCTAATTCAAAATGAAATACTGCAAAACGTTCACAAGTTCACAATTCATTTCTCGGTCTAACTTTCTTATTTTTTGTCTTTTGTAATCCGCTCATAAGTTTTATTTTTTAAATTCTTTCTCCAATCGTATTTTATTAAAATCATCATTTAGCTGAGTTCTAGAAAAAATTAAAGTTCCTGGAATTTGTAATTTTTGGATCTACTCGAGGTAAAACTAGAAGTTTGGAAATCAGTTCTATTTTCAAAATTTTCTCTTTCCACATTCGTTATACTTCTTAAGTGCTCGATGTTAACTGAGATTAATCTGGTAAAACTTCTGAGGTCGATCATGGATTCATTTCAGCCAGCATCTTCAGCAAGCAACTTTGTTTCTTGTTATACGTTAGATAATATGAGTTCTTTGAAATCTCTAATTAGCACAAGTGCAACTTGGTTGGTTGTTTTCCTGGATTTAAAATTGTCATCTGCAAACTTCTAAGCTATCACATTAGGGACAAATTTGTATCTGAGCCCCCTTCATACAATAGACATGGATGCCAAAAAAACAGTTCTGAGTAAATCCGCAAATTAATTTCAATTCTGAGCTATTAAATACTGTTTTCTGAGTACTTAATCCATTTACTTACTTAGCTCCAATACTTTACTACTTCTCTCCTAGTATTATGTAATTGACCGACTTCTAGTTTGATACAACGTAATATTGAATACTTATTTCCTTGATTCAAAATGCAAATAAAGGGCTCAAAATTTTCTAATTCTGAATCAGTGTAGTCGTCGAAGATAATGTGTTATGAAAATGAATGAAATCAACTAAAAATTCTGGTAGAAATAGAGAAAACATCGACAATTACTTGAATAAACAGTCTAAACTTTCAACTGACGTTAAATCTAGGGTCATGGTACCGCTTTAGCCTTTTACGAGCCGCACATGCAAAACGTGAATAAAATGATACGCTCGAATTGACTTCAACACATTTTGATATAACAATAATCTTATAAAACACATATTTGTATGGTCATGTTCCCTTATATGCAAATTATAACATTTCATTGTTTTGAGCCATTGAATTAGCATTTTATATGACTCATCAGCTGGTTAAGATTGATTTATAATCGATTGTGTTTTGTAGTTCGGTAGCGCTGATGCTTAGCCGGCATTGTTGGCTTATTAAAATTCAATAGTTTATGATACAACAATTATATTGGTAATATTCATAGCGTTAAAGAAGCAGCATCAATTTCAAAGACGCAATATGATAATTGATTGCTGGCTGACAATGGAATCAATCAATTAAATGTTACATAATTCCTCTGAATAATTTTAAATTTTATTAAATCCTCAAAAAAAATGCAATCACCTTTGTTGCCAAATGCAGGATTAACGGTTGAAGCAAATGATTTGCTAATTAAGAAAAGTCTCAGTGGTGGTGATAAGTCTTAAGACAAGTCTTGTTATTATCTATGTGTTCATTGTTCTGGTTCTTAATTTTACTTGTTTCGAAGCCAAATTGAACCTCGTCTAAAAGATTAACGTTGTTTTGCTATATTTCTCTGTGATTACGACCATGTCATCCGCGTATCTGAAATGGTTCTGTTTATCACCATTTATGATTGCTCACATTTTCTGGCAATATTTTATGGTTTTCGGGTAATATAAAAGTGAATAGTTGGATAAAATGATAGTTAACATTTCAGGTTGGTTTATTCTATCAAATGTCTTTCCATAGTCTACGCATATTAGTACTAGATGTTTATTGGGTTGAAGCCACCAGCATTTTCAAGCAGGCCCTCCAGTTTTCAGAACCTTAATGATCTCTGAACCTCTAGTTGAGCATTTAAATTCGTGGCAATTAATCAGTTTGATGGAAAGTTTTACTAACGATAATTTTCCTAATTTCATAGACAACAAAACACTGACTTTCTACTTCATTAATATTCAAATTTCGATTTCTGGGACAAAACTATTCGAATTTTCTCACTCGCGTTATTTTGACTAAATCGACTTTTCAATTATCTATTCAACGATGCCAAAACAAATTATGTGGCTCAAATGAGGCTTGGGAATTGGGAAATTTCGAAAAAAGCAGCGTCATGTTTGAGTCGATTTTGCAACTCAAAACAAAAATAGGACAAATCTGCTTTCCTTGAATAAAAATTTCTTGAAATCAAAACATTTTTGAGAAAATTGCCAACATTTCCTTATCGATTGTTCACTTTCTAAAAATGTCATTTAGTTATCTCAGGAATGATGTAAAAATGAGAGTTCTTGTTCATTTATCTTGTATCTTTTATTTATTCTGACGCATACTTGAACGAGATTTGTACGTTTTAAGCATTTCTAGAGATTATTTATTTACTTGCACTATCATGAGGTAACGTTTTAATAGATTTGTCGCTCTATCTCTAAAATAACAAATTACAAATAATTATTTTAAATGCTGACAATTCGAAAATGGGTCACAATTGAAGACAGCCCAATCCCAATTTGTCTGTGTTAATTGGAGTGTTGCCTTAGAAGCTTTGCTTTGTTAGCCTTATTATTATTCACCCAAAAGAAATGGCTTTGATGTGTTGTAGTCTCTTAGTTATAATTTTTTAATGTTTTGTTAGCCTGGTTTGATAACGGCATTATTTATTTAATTATAGAGTTGTGACACATTTTGATCGCTTTTACTAATAAAGTAAGAAACAACCTTATAATACAACTTGCCATCATTTATGTATTTGGTTTACTTTCTTTGCAATAATTGCCAAGAATTCAAATATAATTTCTTGAAACAAAGTGAAACATAGCTTTTTTCAGTGCATCAGCGATACATCTAGTATTTGAAAAAAGCAAACATTGAGCATGCAACTAAAGATATTGATTCTTCTGGCAACGCAAACAAAACCAAATAACACAAACTGCACCAAGACGAAAATAATTTAAGAATCAAAATAGCTTTACAACTGATTAAAACTGACAATAAAGTCAAACAACCGAGAGGTAGCGGACGCTAGAGCAGTTCCAGATATTTATTTTCTAGTTTTATTCATTCCTGTAACAAGTGAGCAAAGCACAGTGAGTTGAACCCTCTGATCGATACCACGAAGGAGAAACGGCAGAACGGAGAAAGGCACATTCGCGAAGATCACTGCATAACTCAAGCTGTTGTTTTTCCAGACTGGTTACGGATAATGCATGGACGGAATATTGTTCGGAGCAAACTGGATAACATGGGGTTAGTGATAAATCTCCTTGAGTATAAGTGTACAATGAAAGTTCATAGATGGAACTCGAGCGAAGATTCTATTGCAAACATTAATGTTCTTTTTCTCATTCCAAAATTGATTTTCGGTTACTTATATGTGCGACTTGGAAGTCTGAACAGTAAACTTTGCAGAATAACGACTTTGTATTATTAATCAACTCGAAAGTTGGTTTCAATGTTCAATGCAAAAGTTGAAACAGACTTCAATTAATGGACAATCTTAGAAAATCTACCCTTTCAGTATTAGGAAGCTGTGAAAATCTGGCCTTTCTAGTTTAAAAATGTCGATTAATCCAAATATGTATTTTTGTAGTATTATTTTGATTTCTTATGACTCCACTTTTTCCACTTCAGACCACACAGATTCTGAAGAAGGCAGCTAATCCAGTTGAAAGTTTTTCGATGGTTCGTGAATTTTGTTGAGAGCAACTCTGTCAAGTTTTCACGTGATATATAAGACAAGAGGTCATGTGTTAGTCCCAATAAAATGGAAAACGAAAATAAAAGCAAGAGGAGTATTACGTATAAATATTTGCAAAGTTTTGCCAATACTGGAAAGTACGAAAAAAGTTTGGAGCGTGTCTTCAGAGTTGGCACCGTTCCATAAAATCTCTCTACAATAAGGGTATTTTTGCGGCTATATTGATTACGACTAATTTAACTTAAATAGTTCGTATAATCGTACAATACAACAATTATACAATCTTGAGTAGTAATTTGTTGCAACGAAGCTTTTTTATTTTAAATTATTTAAGCATATAGATACTGTGAAAGAGAAAACGTTTTGATTCTATCAATATTTCATGAGAACTGAGAGTTTCTATTTTTCAAGAGATATTTTATTTCCATTCTATGCCATTTGCAATCTATTGAAAAGCTCTGATTCTCCTGAATTTGGATGCTTTTTGTGTAACCAACATAGAACGTTCCCTTATCATTTTGTGTTTTTCTAATTGGGTTTCTTTGGTGTGCGTTTTCCTTGCTTATTTTTTGCCACCCCACACACAATTTCTCCGTACTGATTTCAGAAAGATACATTCAATCAGGTAAAAAATTATCAGTTATAAACAACAAAGAAATTTTTAAGCAAAAAAAAGTTGGAAAAAGCTTATAAATTATACAGGTGAAGTATATGGAAAATCTAGAACGCAGTTCTATGAAATCAGACTAGTAAGTGTTGTGATACGCGACGTGTATAATATGATGGTCCAAACAACTTTTCAAACATTTATTTCTTTGCCCAAGTCTGTTGAAATATGCCGTTTCTTTATCCCCTTTTCAGTATCTCTTTATGTGATCGGGGAATTGGTTTATTATGACTTTATTATGTGAGAGTCTATTCGGAATCACTAATCAGGTTCTTTTAGTCCCATTTTGGTCCGATCTTCAATTCTTTGTCCGGCAGTAAAAGTTATGACTGTATCGGCTGGGACACAAAAAAGTGATATATTTTACTACTTAAATAACTTCTTGGATTGATCCCAATAAAACAGAGGGTAAAAAATTTACTCGATTTTCCACATCGGGTTTTCCGATAGCCGATGAACGAATTTTCACCAGCGACTTTCCACTTTTTTGGCTTTGATCGCTTATCTAACAAATATGGTAATTAATAGTTTAATACTTTTTACATTGCAAACACGTGTAAAAGTAGTAATCATTACCCGATGGTAACATTTTCAGTTCAAATTTTCATGTTCAGATGTAAACGTATAATTACAAATCATTAATTATGTATATTATATTATTAGCTATTGATCGGCAGTTGACGCACGTTACCAATTCGTAAGAGATTGTAGATGTTTTGATTGTTTAGGATTACCAATTTTTTTTATTACCTAACAAAGCCTTGCACGTTGTTTATTAATTATCTAATAATTATGTGGTCAACAATTACCGGAATAAATTAAAAAATAATTAGCGGTAATAATAATGTGTCAACTTTTTAAAATTGCGCATTATGTATCTTTTAGCAAATTGTCAAGGTTGCCAAGTTTTTATTTGGATTATTCAAAGTGTTTGAAATTCACAGGATACTCAAGCAAATAGTTTCATATTTTTCAACTCTAAATAGAAAAAGTCATTCTATGTATATTGCTGTGTATTTTAGGGTCTTTCAGCGACTTACCAACACCCTGTATATGCATCTTTGTAAACTATTCAGTAATATTTTCCTTTTAGTTCTGTTCTATCTAAAGTATATTAATCATTTTTAATGAAATATAGAATTTGCGATACGATACGTCTTTTTTTTAAATAAAAGTCCTCACCAGTTTTAATGACAATAGCACCGTTGCTCTTAATTTAATAGCAACGTACACTTTTCTAATATTTTGATTTATTTTATTTGAAACTGTTGCAAAATACTTATTAATATCTGTACAAGGAATCGCAAATATTATTTTCAAGAAAAGCGATTTTACATTTATATTCGAATATGCGCATTCTGAAATAGTAAATTTAAGACAAAAAGTACATGTTTACATGCGAAAAAGATCTTGTAACAATTTTTTCTGATAGGTTATTTTCAGATATTGCTTAGTTTTCTTCCCACTCGTATTTAATATATCTAAATATTTGTATAATCAACGAAATTGGCAACATAGATATTTCTTCACTGAGCTGATGGAAATTGAGAAAAAAATAGTTAGAATAGTTGCCCTTGTTCTGAGTAAGTATGGTTTTATCATACCGTTAACAATTGCAGTTATTGCGCTTTTATTAAAATTTTTTTAAAACTGCTAATACAACTTGGTGAAATCAAGCCCCCCGTTGAGATTTCAGAAAAAGTGATAAAAATTAATTCTGCATAAAAAGAGTCATACAATTAGTACTTAGATGCATTATTTTGCTAGATATGTATATAAAATTATTATTATCTGCATTACAAAGCTATACATATCTGAACGCAACATCGGGTCCTTATTTTTTCACTTTGAAAATTTTTCTATTTATCAGTTATGAAATATAACTTCGAAATATAATTTTCCAAATAGTTTTTTTGATAAGTTTTTTTACATCGTGCTATGATCTTAGAGAAAAGATGTAAAATCTGTAAAAAAACATTGCGCATGCTAAATTCGTCAGTGTTACGCAAAATTGGCAATTTATTTTGGAAATTTTACATTTTTAAATGTCTCGGATTTGCCAAAATGCCGAAAAATTATTGCACCTTGGAGACAAATGAAAATCGGCATCCCAGCACCAATAAAATCGATTTTACCACAAAGTCGGTATCCGATTAGCAACGTCGCGTCTGTATTTTATTCATTGTGAACCAGTCCTAATTAAATCTCGATGATGTCGATCGACCTGGCTTGTGTGATACGCTTTTGTTTTCCTTTTTCAGAGTATTTTAAGCGAATATCGCTGATGGCCATGAGAGTTCGTAGAAATGTTTATTACCGACCTTTTGCGTGGAATAATAAATAAGAATATATACTTGAATATCGCACATGGATATGTCGATATTCACTGGCAAATAGCATATTTATTTAAAATTAGAAGGTCGCGTCGTAGAGTTACCGCTGTTTTGCAATTATTTGCAAGTGTTTTCGTATGAACTAAAATCGAAACGGAATTGTTCAGATCCAGGAACTATGTTAAAGAAACAATTTTTTTTGCATTTTCCGCAAAAAATTCCAGGTCCTTCCATATGTAAATTTCAACCCTTCGATTCTAGTGAGAAAATTGTAATCGATAGTCCCAGATATTACGTTATATTGAAATTAACAATAGCTAAACACATACAAAAAAAATTGTCACTGGAAAATTCTTGCTCCGACACTGGGGTTACAACAAAGACAAGATTCTTCCATGCATCAAAACTCCCGAGAAAACTGAAAAGTTTTAACACGCCGAGAGGGTTTTCTCCAAACATTCTCACCGTGAAAAAGGAAAAACGACGAAGACAGGAAACAGATTGGTTCGCGGAAAATCGGTCCCTGGAACGGATTCGGAAAAGGAAAACGTGAAAATTCGCACAGGTACAAAGTTTTCAACCTATCGAGGTGGTTGCATAAAATTTAGTTTACGGAACAAGCTTGCGATGTGCATAAGTAGCTTCAGTCGGTCCGATTTGCTGCTGGAGCAAGTTTTAATATGAGACAATTAATCGTAATGTTTGGATGATTACCTAGCAATTTTAAGTTGGTACCTGCATTAAAAATAGTTTCAATAATATACAAAATTTCATAAATTTGCCATGGAAAACAAGCGATATACGAAAAGTTATTAGACTTTCTCTTAGATTTACTCTGGATTTAGCTTTCATCAGATAAGGCTAAGAAAGTGGATACCGAATGAGCGTGGTCAATGTAATTGCAATTTTATGCTCGCTCTATTTCCAATTGTTTGGTATGATACAGATCGGATTGTCGTATAGCTTTGAGATCCCAAGAGAGCTATGCAAACACATACTTTTTTAAATGGTCACTTTTTGTTCATTGTTTTCTGACTTTTGTTTGGAAATATTTGTACATTTGCGCGACATTAATAAATTCTAATCTAATTGACCCAATTTTCTAACATGGTAGCCTTTTTAAATTCGTAATTGGTCTCTTAAGAAATGATTTACATCACTGATGGTACATATTGCGCCTATCAACTATTCATTCCTACGATTGTCGATTTTAACGGTATACCAAGTAAATCGTGGGTCGATTTTTTTTCCGATTGAGCAACATCCTTGTAAACATCACGATCCACGATCGGACACCATGATTTAGCAACAATTACTCAGGTTAAGTCATTGATCTGTTGATCTAATGTCTAGTTTTGTCAAAAGATCGACTATGGAAACCGATAGAGTAACCTGGGAATTTTGTCCAACATGTAAGAATTGACAAACGCATTTGTAATTTGTTTCAGTTATGCAATAAATTCTGAACGTTTTTACTTCTTAATCATCTATTCAGCTCAGAAAAATGTAGTAATTATACTGATGACTCTTTTGTTACTCAGAACTATTCTGAATCCTTAAACATTCATGCAACTTTACATTACAGCCTAGTATTTTCAGTTTTCATGTATATAACGTTTTTTCAGAGTAGCTTCATTGTAAAGATATTAATATGACGTAATTATTGCTCAATAATTATTCAATAGAAGGTGTTGCATCTGTCTGCATCTTTCAGCCGTTCTTGACCTTACCAGACATTAACTAATGGTTTATTGAATATAAACTACTTATATAAAGTTCAAAATTTCAAACGAACTGTTATGTGTGTGTTAAGTGTTTAGTAAAAATATACTCCATAAATTCGCTAAACTTGTTAAAATTTTATTGGAAACTGACCTTTTCTCTAGGTTGAAACAAGAAAATAAAAATAATATAAGAAGAATATAATATAAGAAGCGAACGAAACATTCAGAAATCGTTTGCATTTCCATCAGCCTCGATGCTCGATCGGCGTCTTTGTTTTATGAAAGAATTTTGTTCAGTTATGGTCGTACCGTGTGTGAACAGAACTGGTTCCTTATTATTAATATCACTTCGTATAATGAGAGAACAAGAGTAAAGTACTCGAGTACTGGTTATTAATATTATGCGCATCGTTGTCGACTCAGCTAATTGACTTTCCAAATATTTTATTTAAATAAGCCTGATCTCTACAATAAACGCTATTAGTCAGCGATTATAAAACTTGAATAAAATTTGGAACAAGTATACGGTATAGAAATCGGAGAAAAAATTCAAATAATATGGAATGGTTTATTTGAGTAGAAAACCTGTTTCAAGTAGGGGAAATAACGGTTGTCCAGGTCAGGATCAATTAAATCATGCAATGATATTGTAAGGAGGAAAAGAAAGTGTATTATAGATAGTTGAAAACAACTTATTGCTCAGTGCTTTGTATAAATTTTCACTGGCAAATACAGTTATTGGTGTCACACAGTTGAATAAAATGAGCACCAATTAAATACTGTCGATTTGAACTTTCCTTACTGATTTTAAGCACATACTTTATTCCTATGCTCTTCTAAATGTTAATGCAGTTGTAATGCTGCAATACTTCAAGCCACTACATTATTGAAAGTCACCATTAATAATATCGTTCTTCTCATTATAACTGCAGATTTTTAAACTGTTGGATTTAAGTCTACCAAAGCAGTTTTATGTTTAATTATGTGTCAGCCAAAGAAAAACTTTCGTTTCTTGAGATTTGAAAAGCCATCTTTAGATGCGGGAATTGGTAAATAAGTAGGCAACGCTGTCGAGTAATCGACATCCACTTGCGGAGCTGAAGAATGTGATTTATTAAAAGGCATGCAGCGAAGCCATTGAACCGCTCCACCATCAACGGATTTAAACGATCGGGTTTACATACCGCATTTAGCGATGATCAAAATAATATTGTTCGATTATGTTCACAGTTGTTTTCATTTTTTATTACCGTTAAAGTACAAACTCAATTCGACACTTTGGCTCAAAAATGAAGCAATTTGCAAAAATAACGACACCTGAGAGCACCAAAAAATCAAGCGAGGGGCTGAGGTTTTTTAATTATTGATGATGATGGACGCCAGAACAAGAAGGTGTTATATTTGTATGGGCAGAACTGAGACAGAATGAAAACTTTGGGATTATTATAGATCTACTTAGATGCAACGTAGGGTGAGGAGCTTCTACAAATAGAGGCCGAGAAATGATTCGTTCTTCTTCGAGTGCTCTATAACATGATCACCTAACGTTGGGAATTACTTTAGCGAATTGTCTGCGAGTCTCATCTGATCTAAACAGTTGTTTAGCTCCTTCTTCGAATTCTTCTGCGACTCTCGAATTTATGTTCTACCCTTAACCTGAAGGATTCTGTATTCTTCTAAGAACATGTTCTAGGCATGCTCTTTCCATTATGTTAATAGTACTAAACAATCCACCAACGGCATTTGCTCTACTTAACGCAACTTTAATGGTATGCATATCTGTTCAGGGTAATAGAAGCATTCCTCCATGCAGCCATATCTGCAGCAGTTCTAGGTGATTAATCGTATTAGAGTCTCAAGTTGTTCGAGTTGTTTTAAATCTGCTCCAGCTCTCTTTTTTTGGATTTAGTAAGACTGTGGTGAAACATCCAGGTGATTTGGTATCGTCCTCAGCGAATTGCTGATCTATCTGTAAGAAAGCAATAGCGTGCTGTTTTTTAAGTGGTTGAATATCTTACATTTGGCGATTGTGCTGATCATTTTGAGACCCATCTTCTGACCTTCATGTGTTCGTATATCGAATAGGTATTCTTTCTTCCATAACGTTTAGTATTTTCTTCATCATCCATTGCTGCTTTATGTTTCTCTGATACCATCACATCACATGATCATACATTCACGTTTTCATTTGTTGCATGCATTTTTTACCTTTTTGTTCGGAAATTTCTCAGCTCGTTAACCTCTAATCTGGACGACAGGGTTGCTGTCTTGTTGGTGGAATATTTAAATATTTTTTCAACAACTATTCCATCAGCTAGTTTTATTTTCATAAATTTGAATTTTTACTGTATATCGTAACACAAAAAATATAGTGGTTTAGTCGCTTTATGACATTTTGGCTTTTTGGAGTTTTCTGTGTTAATGCAAAATTAATTAGAAAAAACTCTCAACTATATGAGTTAATTGATTAGATTAATAATAAATCAAATCATTTACTTTTATCGGCATTTTACGATTATGCAGGGTGATTGATAAGACATGAGGTACGTGGAGGTAAAGCACACTTTTATCCATTTTACCATTTTTGCACTCTTCACCCCACTTTTTAATTTTTGCTTAGAAAGCAGTCAGTAGGAACTTAATGAACTTTTACCTAAACTTTAGGTCCTAAAGCAAACCTACTAAACCTTGATTATAATAAACAAACTAGTTCTAGTGAATGTTTCATCAAACAAATTTTTTTGAATGTTTAAACTTGCGTCGAATTTAGTTTAACAACAACTGATTGATTTTCCATGTTTTAAACTGGACCAATTCAAACTGAGTCATTTACTCGGTACATTTCGGCACTTGTTTCAATTTCATTTAATTATTTTACATCTCCCATACTCATAACGGAAACGATTTGTATGCCTAAGGGCATATTTTGTGAGGTTTTACATAACACTCATCAGTTTTGAAATGCTTCTTCATACCACCCAGTTTTAAATATGCGGGCCACACGCAATTTTTCGAAGGGTTTCTCAAATTTCCTTTGTGACATCGAAAGAGTGGACCCACATGCAGAGTTCCACTAGATTTTGTTAACGACGAATAATCTTTCAATATAATCCGGTTAGAGAACAAGTATCATCGATTTTGCATAGCGGTATTGGCAGGTATTGTTTTTTAAGACAGACTAAATTCAGTTTCGTCGTCGTAATGATCGAAATATTAAATGTTCCTAAATTCCAAAGGTTGTATATTTTTCGAAGCGGTCCGAGTTATTGTTATATTACTATTTTCAAGTTATTTTAGTGGAACCAGACAGACAGACTAAACCATTAATGACCCAATAAAAGAAATTAATAAATCTTGTCGGTCAACTTAATTTCGAATAAAACCATCGAGGACTGTCGCCCACCCGATTCAATTTTGTCACCGCACGATCACCCAAACGATTTGAAGAGAAAGCATCACGGTTTCTTCCCCTCCTACATGTTTCAGGATAGCGACTTCTTTCTTCTTGAAATTCCAGCTTGATAGGCGCATAACTATGTGATTTATTAAGATTAACGGAGACATTTGTTACGTAATATTAAAAACACTTCCTGTTCCATGCGTTGGATCTTAGAAAGGTGCGAATGATTATATATTATTACATTATTACGATGAACAAAGTGATGGATAACGGGAAACAGTGAGAAATTCCTGAAAGTTTTGCTGATATTATTAAAGATTTCTTGAGATATCGTTGGTTTTACTGGTGGCAATATCAGGAATAAAAAATGCACTGTGACGTGAATTGTGTATATGATCAAAAAAATTATATCAACGGTCTGAGTGTACAGGGTATTTCCTTGATTGAACAAGAAACTTTGTAACTAAATTACACGGGGCTAGCCAATGGTAATCAGTCGATCGGCTTTGGGATTTTCTTGCCTTTGAATAGTCAATTGCACAGAAGTCTGTTAGAATACCGATTTTTTTAATTAAAAATCTTATCCAATCTTAGTACCACGCGAGAAATGTGAAAACGACTTTCTGGCATTGTTTGGTCATGAGCCTCAAGAAAATAACTTTCTTATAAAAAATCATGACATCCTATCGAACATGCTCTCATCTTGCTTCAGGGCCCAGTTAGCAAAACCTTAACTTCACTGAAAGGGAATATTTCTCTATTAATTCCTTGGTTTACCATCAGACATGATCTGCTCTATTGTTCGACATGTGTGACTGAAGCAAGCAGCCAGCATGTTTATTTCCGTGATGTGAATACGCTAGAGGACAAATGAATAATGCAGGTATTAAATTCTTTAATAGAAAGAGTAGTTAGTTGAAAGTAGTAATTATTTTCAACTGAACGTGTTATGCGTTTTTCAGCTTCCCAATCTTAGCTTTGCCTACTCGCATCTTAGATTTTAATACTCTATTATCCTCGATGGTGGCGACAATAACTGCGATCTTGTAATCTCTTATAGATTTTCGAATTTGCTTTTTTATGATCTTGTTTAGAGCTTGGTAATCTTCAGATGTTTTCTTCCATTCTCTATTTAGATACTCTGTGCTGGGTTTGATCTTCGGGTTCCCTCCATTTTTGTTCTATAGCATACTTTCTTTGAAGCCCTGTGAATGTCTGTTTTCATTTTTCCTGCTGGTTATTTATATTATTTAGGAGTTCGGTGAGTCCTAACCTTTTTTCTAGGCCTTTGTGACACTTAGTTTCAACTCCGCATCGGTAGGATGTTTTCGTGCTTTTATAAGTTTATTTATCAGATGTATTTCGATTTGAGCACCTGATTTCGGGCTTTTCCAGGTCCACTTTGTCTGGCCAAGTTTACCGTACATTTATAAAAAAAGGTGCGTGGCGACGTAAAAACATCTCCAAAATTTTTTTCACGATTTTCGGTCCCTGATAGACGACAACAATCGCAAAAAATACTTTTTAAAATTACATGACATTGGCTCTATGTAGATGTGGATTGAGGCGAATAAAACGTTATGGATGGATACGGAAGCTTAACTAACATACAGTTAATTCAAATGTTGCTGATGAGCAGACCGTTTTTCACGTTCAATTTCCGAGCCCTGGGCTCATGGAATGGACCTCAATTTAAGATCATTCGCTATAAGATTCCCAATGGAATCGATTATTTTTCTCGAATCGGGCATTCACCGGCTGTCTCTCCCCTTGCATAGGGAGCTCAACATTTAACAAGGATTTTCACTCGCGGACTCAACAGATTTTACATACAAAGACCGAACTCCGGAAAAATCTATAGTGCCTGCTTGGAGGCGGAGTTAAGGATACAGAACCCAATGTGGCAATGATTCTACTCTTAATTTTCTGGTCTGCTTCCTACAGCCATTTATCAATTTTCAAGTTCACTTTGCGACAACTTAGGACCAATTATTGTTCAGAAATCGTCGTTCTACATGTTCTGACAGTCCAGAAATTGAACTCCTTTGGTCGAAGGGTTTCTAAATAGAAATTTTCCAGTGATACGATCAGTTATTTAGCCGAGTTATTTGCGGCAACAATGAAGCTGGAAAACGAAGTTAGAAGTCTTCAATTCTTGGAGTACAATGTTCGAGTTCAAGGATTATTTTCCTTCCGAAGCGTATACAAGAGCTATCGGATTTACGATATAAACTGAATGGGGAGTTAAGCTGTAAGGGCGCTTTTTTTTCTGCTACATGCAGTGTGATCAGCTGCTGGTCGCTCAGATTTGTATATTATTGAATGTTCAGTCATGGAGCATCTCATTAAAAATGTAAAAAGCGCTCTTTTAATAAGCGTCAATGATAAAACGGAATATATAAAATGCAAAGCTGGATGATGCTAACCATTATGATCAACGAGAAAGAATTAAGGACATTTCTGCCCCAAACAAAGATTAGTTTTACTTTCTAATAGATAATTCATACTTAAATATCTGGATTGAATTTTCGGGAAAGGCTCAGCTGTAAAAGGGTTGGCTAATAAAAGTTATTTTGCCGTTGGATGTTCCGTGAATGGTGCTTCTTACAGAATTTCATTGAATTTTTTTGCTTCTTTGGTTAAAGATATATTTGTAAGACTTTCTCTGGATAGATATTCGTGCTGTTTCGCCTTTTCCAATAGAGAATGCCTAAAGCGAATTTTAAAATAATCTCATAATAGAACTGGGGGCAAATTGAAGGGTGAAAGTGTTAAATTTTGCAATTGCTAGAAGATCTGTTCATCAGTCGGTCTTCAAGTTTACTTGTAGTATGCAGGATCAACAGCAACTGATATATTTTTTTAAGTAGGGAGCTTATTTTCCTCCGCCACTAAAATCCGCACTCCGGCCTTTGTGTCAACATAAACAGCCTAATTCTTCAGGAGCAACTTTGCGGATTCCCAACTTGGAACTCAAACTGTATAAACTTTATATCAAGTCCCGCCAAAAGGCCGTATCGATCTCGTTTAGATTACGTGCCCTTTTTGCTCCACGTCACGTATTTGCTTCTTCGTTCAACTTAAGAAGACAACGTCGGCTCTTTGCTGGGAAATTTGATTGGTAGTTCGGAGCCGCCAAGATTCAGGAGTAATTAGTTTATTTACCGGAGATTAACCGGTGAGCGTTTTTACTTTGGTGGGCATGAACGCTCAGTATCTGATTGAGGGCAATTGAGCAGATCTGATTAGAATATATTATAGGGAACCTTCGGTAAGGAACTTTGCTCATTTTCATCAAGTCTATTGTTCAAAGCTGCTTTTCTTTAATGTGCTGAAAATTTATAGAGTGTAATTAGTGAAAGATGTGCGCAAAATTTAGCTTCTCGTGTGAATGAACAAATTAGTCGATCACGGAATAGTCTTTGAACTGGGCGAGTCAGAAAGGAGCAACGTGTGGGGTAGGAGTATAAACGGCAAGACTTCGGTTAAGGGAGCACCGATTCTGTTGAATTAAATGTTTGCCTTTGCAGCTCCAATCACTTTTTCTGCTAATTTTAAAGTGTTTTTGTACTTTTAAAGTACGTTTTATAGTTCTAGTTTTTCTTCCTCTGGTATTTTGTATTTTTTATATACCTATGAGTGGCCTCTATACATGGTTTCTTATCTCCTCTCAGTTGTCTGATGCCTTTTTGCCTGAGACACACAACATGTTTTATTACTATATATTTTACTGCAATGTTTCGTTCACCCTAACACTATAGGATCGGAGTGTTTGCTTCCTTGTTGACTTAAGTTTTATATCTAATTAGGCACCTTTGGGTTTTCGAAAAGCAAATTGTAAATATCAAAAATCGAGTATTTCTAGATCGAAAACTTCCATATCTGTTTTCATTTTAACAAAATTTCCATTGTTAAATAACAAATGTAAAGTAAGTACAAATGTACAACTAAACAAACTGAATGGGCGCCCGTCGTCTTCAGTATGAGTTAGCATAATCAATATTTAAAAAATAGAAAATGGTTTTTATAATTTTCATTGCTCTGGTTTGTTCAGCTAGTGTTTTTATCTGTTGCAGAATTTGTATTGGGATTGTGAATACTTGAATACTGAAGAACACTTTTCTAAGTGTGCTAATAACGAAAACTGGTCTGTGCTCATTTATGCTACAATCAACGACTTTTTCTATATTTTGACATAGTCTTGCATCGTATAAGTTCGTGCGTTGAATGAAATTGTTTTTTTTTGAGGTCAATCAAATTGAAATAGTTTTGATACAACTTGAACTAACCGCCTGGTTCCTTTAAAACTAATAAAAATGTGTATTACCCATATCGTTGTGATTTCAGCTTGTAGCTTTAGTGTAAATAAATAGCAGTGGTGGGATCTTTTTGAAATATTATTCCATCAACCTGTCTGAATCACGTGGTACCATTCTGCATTTTGTATAAAAATGTCGCTTGTTGATTTCTTTTCAACGCTTGCCAGATACCATTTAATTTCTTTCTTATTTTTTGAATAAAAATGTTCAGAAAACTGTTTAGAACTCTGAAAATGCCGTCTAATTTATTCATTTATTAGTTAGTATATTCACTTTTATGAATTTTTCATTCTCTCAAGCACATTTAAAATGTAAGCCGGCCAGTGTCTAAGATCTAATAGGACTTGCATAAGAGATGTGCATTTAACCTTTTAAGACACATTTTTCTTACAATTATTTATTCGATGTTTGTACCGAAGCTATAATTGCAAAACTTGTTTGTAAAAGGAATTGAAATTTCAAAATATCACTACTCGGCACATGTTTTTCGAACTGTCCAATGCTCGTTTTATTGTTTTCATTGCCAGAACTAATTTTTCAAACTCTGAAAATGCCGTCTAATTTATTCGCGCTAACGAAATTGCCCATACATGGCAAATAAGTAAAAACCACTCGATGCAAAATCTGTCTACATATTTCAAGCCTATTATGGCGAGAATAGAAGTGAAACTCAAGGAAAAAAACCAAATAAAACAAATATTAATGTCACTTAAACTAGCTAGGTGTGGGTGCAACACATTGTAAGCAATTGCTTATTACCTAATAATACAACTTGTATGTGTTATTGAATAAAACCTGACTAGTTACTATTCTTTTCGTCTTTTGCAATGCACTATAGTTTCATTATTGGTATTTGGAACAAAGAGTATTCGATACTGGCTTTCAAAGCGCAATGTTTATGCAGCATGTATTAATTGTGTCACAATAAGTATCAAATAGATAAGAATAAGGCTTTATTTTTTAATTATTGTTAAGTTCTTAGGGTTTTTGTGTAGGTATTTATTCTCAGATATATCTCCAACAGAATAATTGAATTTTAATTGAGTCATTAGACTTGGACTTGAAAGTATTGTTCCTTTCTCTAAAAAATATGTACGGTTTTAAACAGAAGGTATTTACATACTATTTTTCAAATGCTTCTTTTATAGTTGTTACTTGTGCTGGGCGATAAAAAGTAAACATTATATTCTAAATGGCTTTAAATTCTTTCGATGTAACAGATGTTCAAAAAGCTAAATAAAAAATAAAAATCATATTTCTTCAATTTCGTTTTCTGCCACGACGTTCAAACTTTTTTAAGCCATAAGCAGGTCATTTTCCAGTTCATTTCGCTGAAATCCACAATCTGCTTGCCGTAACCCTAAAAGGGCATAAAATTCATAAAAAGCCAAACGATCATCGACCGCAACCCCGGTTTACCCCTAGCAGTGTGAACTTTCACCCCCTTAAAACCATCTAATAACACATTCCATAAAGTTATACGCATCATCGTTACAACAGTTAACCCTGGAGTTTTCAGCACGTTAATATTTTTGGATCACTGAGTTTTACGTATTCCAGCTTTGCGAAAAAAACCGTCCTACATTAATAAAGTCAATATTTCTCCATATTTTTTACAAATATTTGATGCTTTCGATGGCCAGTTTTTAGAATGAAACTTATATACAAGGTGATTCAAAATTGGCGTCGTTCCTCTGGAGGTGTTGTCTGGAGCTGTTATAGGAGTACAGAAAAAATAGTAGAAGAAATTAATTGTTATTAAAAACTGAGAAATTTGCAAAAAACTGTATCAGAAATACGGCAGAAATGTTTTTCAAGGTAATCTGCCTAACTAACATTGCGCAAATACCTGTCGCTTCGTAATTATTTAAAACTCCGGTAACCGTGGAATTATACAGACTGACAATAAGATAGACAAGGATAAACGGTAAATTCAACAAGATTTGTTAACGAAATGTCAAACCTGTTCTCATAACCTCGAATATTGGTGTTTAAAAAAATAAACCATATAACACCAAACATTTGAATGGTTAACTCCAAACAAGCTAGTGCCTGTGTAATCTCCTTATTATCCACTCTTATCAAGCAGCTTCTTGTATTCAGTTAATTAACTCCTGCTCCATTTGTATCTCCTTGTGCTGTGTGTATCGTACAAACGTGGTAGGAATGTAGCCCTTCCTCCGTATTTACTTGGTGCT
>NW_026018526.1:0-23614 GCF_020466585.1 Dendroctonus ponderosae
AGTTGATTAGTTCAGTATATTTTACGAGCATTTTTTAAATACACTGAATTGTAGATGTACAATTTAAAATTCTCAATTATGGGTAGTAAATGCAAACAATGTGAAGTGTCTTAATGCAAGTGTAGATTTTGCGACGTCTGATAAAATCACGATTTAAATTTATATTTTCTTTTGCCAAAATATGTGAGCATATTAAGAATCTTCATAAATAGGATTCTGTATTTATATACTATACATATAAATATAAATTGAATACGGTGCTAATATTTTGCCTTCTGACTATTTATATTTTTGGCCATTATAAGTTTTCACTTTTAAGTTCTAGGCTTTAACAGCTTCAAATGGTTAAAAACGAATTATTAACCCTTTTTGCCACGATACTTCACAATAGTAAAAAAATTGCAATAATTTCAGATTCTCCTCCACGTTTCTAAAAATTTCTTCATTATAAGTAATTCTGGGTATCATTTAAACCAAATTTGGGATATAAATAAGCAAAGTTTTAGACGTCTTCGATTCAAACCAATGTCAGATCTTTAAGAATGCCTAACTATTCAATTTTTGGTCTGAGATTCTAGAGCAGAATAGATTTCTTTCCTGCCAAAACTTCAAGCAAACATTTTTTTTTTTAAGACTGACTGTCTTCAATCTTAAAAAGTTACCAATTTACAGTAACGATCGCAAAAACCCTAGTTTTTTCATACTTATGAACATGGGACAGAAGTTTTCAGTTCAAATTTTCTTTAAATTCGCTTTCGAATAATTCCTTTATGAACGAGTTTCCTTAAAATATTACAACCCCAACGAATCGATAAGTAGAATCGTTGATCAAACCTCAGGTTTTCCTTTTAGATACAATGTTACTATCAAGTCGGTGGTAATAATTGCCATCGACTCGATTCGGTGCCCAAAGCTAACATTTTACTGTTTCAGTGTTGTTAAATTTGAGAAAAGATCAGTGATTAGTAAAAATTCTAAACGGAACATTAATTAATGCAGTTTATTTAATATCCCATGTAAATATCGACATTCGGGTAGAAATTCTTTACAATTTTGGAACTCTTCATTGTCTATTAATCCCTTCTAACCTGCTCAGTTCAAAATAACCATTAAACATTTTAAAACAAATACATAATTACAACTGTCTACAACAGTCCTATTTTCCGGAAGGCATTTTCAGCAAAATTATTTATTTAAATCAGCCCATAGAAGTATGAACTTTTCTCTTTATTTCTGTCATCAATTTAAGCTCCGTGTTCCGTATAAATTATTCTGTTTGACTCGTTTTTAAAAGTGGTTGTTCTTCAGTTCTCTCAAACGAAGTGATACTAAATGGTTGGCCATTTACATTTCAAATCTCCGCGAGCGATTTCAATTCGTTTAATTCATATTGTTCGTTATAGTTTAAGCCTCTTCAAAAACTTTATTAATTAAACTGGAATAAATTTATGTCGGCACTATGAGTATTTATAATTATATTTCGCGTATGCCCTAATGTTGGAATGGAGTTAGTAGCTTACACTTCCTGTTCATTTTCAGTGGATTAATCATATGCAATTTTCAAGTCGCAAATAGTGGGAGCAATTACTGGCAAAGCCTAGTGAAAAAAGAAAAGCCAAAGTAATAATTACTTATAATCCGACCATTTGAACTTTTGCTGAAAAGTAGTTACATTTATACCGAGTAATATTTAAAAATCCGCATTTGATTAATTTTGCAGATTGAATGGTAAGGAATCGAGTCATTACGGTTCTATAAGCTAAATATTTATGGGTAGAGAATCATAATATCATAAATTCTGTCTGATCTGAGAAAAAGTTATTTAGCTTTGTCTTATGAGTGATCTGAATAGTTGTTACATATGGTATAACTATCTGACGATGAATATTGCCACATTGTTTTTCTCTGAGTCCAATTTCTACTCAGTTATTTTGCTTTTAATATTTCAATTATTATCAAGGCAAACAATAATTGATGGAACTTGGCCTATGATTGAATCCGACATGGACAAATAATCTAGGTAATCCGTGTTCAAGACGAACTGCAATGAAATCGACTCCTAAAACGAAGCGAAATGAACAAAAATACGTCTTGATCTGTCACTTGTTGAAATAATGCCCCAAGAGAAACCGAGAAAGCTATTTACTTTCCCTTCGGAGACACCGTAATATATTATCCTTCTCAACTTTATTTTATACAAATTCCGGGAATATTTGGAACGAAAAATCCCAGAAAAAGGTCAAAGTCGGTGAAAGTTTATGCCGACAACAATAGTGAAGAATGGTTACGAATTTTGAGAAATTAGATCGCTGGTTGATGAAAAAACGTTACAACAAAACAAAGGAAATATTGGACACCTGGCTTTTGATATTTTAATTTCTTTGTATTTTATTAAAAGCATATAAAGGAAGAGTCAATTAAGTAATAGATATCTGTATTTATGGGAAAAGTTTCAGGGTTTACTTGCTTTAAAAACTTCTCCGGCATATCGTTAGATGAATCAAACAGAAAATTTGCTTGTTTCATACAATAATAACAAAAACAAGAAATGCATTGCTTACTCGAAATTAAACTTGATTGATATTAGATCTTGTGAGGTATTTTTAATTTAAAAGCTAATCACAAATTATACGTCAATAAATTGTGCTATGCCCGTAAAACTGTAATTTTGCTTTCTCATTAATTAATGTATGGTTGGCTCAAATACAAAATTTATTTAAATGTGTTTTTTTTTACAGAAATAGTCTACGCGATTGCTAATAAACCTCTTCAAAATATTGTTTAATTACATTGTTGAAATTCCAGCTTTAAGAGTTAACTTCTTCAAGTAAGAAACTCAAAGTGTTTTAAAATATGTTTTTCCTACTATACACGTAAGATCCAGCAACAGGAGTTAAGTAAAAGGAATTATGCCAAYGTTGAATCACTCTGTATATTCCATGTTTGTCGGACAGTATTATTAATTTTTYAAACCTGTGGGTTACAAYGAACTCCTACTACTCTAAATACAAACTCATCATTTGTAAAATTGCCTTCGGTCTATAGTCTGTTTAAAATAGTTAATTTTGTGACCCAAATGTGASAATATCTATATTGTAAAACTCTTGTGAGTAAAATAAACTTGGGAGTGAATTGTCATGATAATAAACATTCTAATAAACCCAGTCGAAAATACATTTTTTTTTAAATAAAGCATTTGCTTCAAACTTGTGCGTGTTGTTAAAGTGTTCTGAGCTTTATTGTGCATAAACCACATATCCCTACGGGATAGAAATGATGTTGCAATTACACTTCGCCTCTTAATTAACTCAGTGTTACATACGACCTTTCATCAGCATAAATGTGCTCATTATGGATATTACTTATCTCAGTTCTCGCATAGGAAATTTCAATAGGTAACGGAATATTATAATTACAAACTCAGTGGAGGTAGGGTAAAAAAAATTACGTAATTACAAGATATTAAAATTTTTACGTAAGTAAGTAGCTCTCTGATATTGCTTATGTAATACTTATGATGAACAATACATGGATGCACTTAAAAATAACTAAAAAATGCGCCTTGAGAATCTCTCATTGAATTGATATACGATAATATTAATGAAAATTTGTAAGATTTGAACAGTTTTAAATGAACATTTGATATATCGTGACTTGTGTAAATCAATGAAATTTATGCGGGTACATGTGTTAAGCCACATCCAAAACCCTCCAAAAAGCTAACATTAGCATGGTTGCTTCCAGCTTATTATGTGGACAATTAGGGAGGTTGTAGTTTAACACAAAAAAAATCGATCACAACATGATGAATAAAGCATATGATTTGCTGAGAAGAGTCACGAGTAGCTAACTCTAATATGTTTTGTATGTAATTTGATTCAAATTGACACTAAAAAAAAATAATAACTGAGTAAATGAATATAAATACAACTTTAACCCAACTATGTATATTATTATTTTGCAATCATCTAATTTTTTGTTGCTGAAACACTAATTATTGGGTTTAAAGATGAGTTCGACCTGTTGTCAAGTCTGATTTCTGGGAAAAAAATCAACGTTCCCCAGTCGATTTTATAAAGGCTCTCACCTGTTGCTTTTAAACTTTCGTCACGCTTGCAAAGTACGGCCGCAAAGTTCATGAGAGAAATTTATTTCCTGCTCCAGCAAATTCTTTTTGCTCGACATTTTCTATTTGAGGGGCCCTTGGAGGTTGTTCGTTGATTGTGTGTGGCTTGGCATAAAAAAGTAGTCGCATACATCAAAAGTCTTGGATGAGCAAAGAAAGTAGGCGTATGGTAGGTTAAGCAAATGAAGCTTCGTTTGGAGACTAATTCGTTTACATATGAATGTAAAAGTTGCAAATAATATTACTGCCAGTGAGGAGTTTTCATCTCCACATATGTGTTTCACTTTTGATTAATTTCGATGGCGTTCGAATGCATCGATCCGATTGCTAACTCACTGATGAACATCCAAAATGGAACTGACGATATTGGAGTGCTGCAATATTATCATTTAATCTAACAATGTCGAATCACACACTCCGATCAAGTGACAAATAATCCATAGCTGGTTGGATTACTATGGAGTAACGGAAAGAGGTATAATCGGCTAAATGTTAGATCGAGATATTTAGGGACGTGTATTTGAATAGATTCAAGAATATTGCTATATGTAAAGCTACATTTTCAGTTTATCGCGACATCTGAGGTTTCATGTGAAACATGCGATTCTGTTTTTGTTAGAGCTTTTTCAAAATATATAGCTACTACTACTAAAAGTCACCAAGTCCAAAATTGCAATATTGTGTTTGTTGACCAAGCAATTAAAAAAATTATATATTTGTCTTCTAAAACTGACTAAGTCCCCCAAGGCCATACAAACACACAACTAAAATATGCGTCTAATAACCAATCTTCCAAAAGAATCCTGATATAATTTTTGGCTCGGTTTAAAAGTGCATTAACCACAAGTTAATATTTTAGACCTGGTCTGTTTTAGCTTTAAGCCCACGATATGTAAACTACAAAAAAGTATATCTTCATAGAAAATAGAAAAGGGAGGCCGTCATCAATAATAATACCAAACCATAACCCAGATATTCACAAGTAGGTACTTACAAATTAGCGGATACAAGTTCAGAAGCAAAAAGTCTTCTGATTAATATTCGAAGAACAGTGCATGAGAAGCAGATACTTTCAAAATCATTCACGTTTTAGCCATGATTATGTCAACAAATGCAAAAGGTATAGCTCAAGAAAGATATATCCAATTGAATATTCAGAAACTGACCGCTATGAGAATGTGGCGTGTAATGCCCCTTTTAATTGACTTATTTTCGTTCAATTAAATATTGCATGAATAGATGTTTGTAATATTATGCTTCCGGGAATTATTAAATGAAGAATACTTACTTTTGATAACCTTAGGTGGAAGTCAATAAATTATGAAGATCGCAAATAAATTACAGAGTGAATGTGGAATTTCGATGAAAAGAAAATAGTGGACTTTGTGCAAATTTTTTAAATTGATTAGTTTAATTTTTCTTATACGTAAAGTAATTTTGACACTATTCGTTAAATTATTCAGCTTTGCCAAACTTAATAGAAGAAACAGGAATGTATAGATGATTTTTTTACCTACACGTTATATTTTGGAGGCATGTGGACCTAACAAATAGCTAGTGTAATTTTGTATTTTCGTACGTTGAATAATATGAACATATGACAACAAAATATTGACAATTTTGAATGATTATTTGTAGGTAAAAAACATAAAACTTTATTACTTTCATTAATTAGCTTTAAGTAAAAAATGGAATTAAACCAAATTCGAAGAAAGGGACTCAATATTTTTTGGAATAATTCTATTGAAAAGCTAGGAATAATAATAACGTCCTACAAACTATTGAAATTCATAAAATGGATTGAAGTTCTACTATTAGTTTGGGTTAGTTTGGGTTTTACAAAATACTTATTCACTTCGAAATTATGGAAAAGTTAAAATTCCATGCATTCGGTTTCACAAGGTTGAAATTATCAATTATACTGTTGCCAGTTAATGTGTAGTACACAAATAAATGAAATATCTGTCGTGTTTTAAATGATTGGTGGATCTATTTGAATGTTAATTTACGCGCATATGAAGTTTTCAGGCCGCAAACAGAAATTGTAATCGATTGAAGGCATTTAATTAAATGGCTAATTGGTGCTTGATTATTCATATTAATCCAAGTTTGATAGTTGTCTGAGCTTAAGACAAAGACGGGTCTTATCAAGTGCTCTTTGAAGTGGAAAAATGTGCATTAATTAACATGGTATATCGAAATGTCCGAAAAAGGGTGAGCAAAAATAGAACTAGCCGTCAATGGTTCAGTTCGGTTTTTATTTCTGATATACTTTGGTCACCCGTGACGGTCAGCAAGCATCAACTAATTTATACATGACTGAAATAAAAAAACACATTTTACTTGGACGGTTTTCTGTAAATACATGAAATCAAAGTAGTTCAAATTTAATCTTAATGAACCATGTGATTTCAAAAAGAACATCGGTAAAGAGATGATTTTTTACTTTTTGAAAGCAAAGAACTGCCAAAATAGAGAAATACATACATCCTTTTGTGTTTTAAAAAGTTAAAAATATCCCTTCTCAAACCGTCGAACATACCATGTATTATTCTTTCAAATAATTGAATCTCAAGCAAATAGCGCCAATCTTTTAACATCGGAGAGATGACAAGAAAAAATAACATGTTGAAAGGAAAAGTTGGGATTACACAAAAAACGAACGAATACCGTCAAAGGCAGTAGCTCTAAAGCTAGACGGGCATCTATCACAGTCACTTTCACTGGCAGTATTTTTTTATCTAAAAGGGAACAGAAAAAAAAAGGTTTTGTTCCCACAAACAACACTTCCGCACATATTAAATGGGATATTTCCCAGGTACTGTCGGATTATCTGTGAAAACTCTTTCAATGTGTTTTTTAGCAGTAATTTACTACTAGAAAATTATTTTTGTCGTTCTTGATTAATGATAGTAATTCTTTTAAGGTACAAGCTCGGTTCAAGGTACAAAAGAGTACTTAGAGAGTACTAGAAAAATATTGAACACATTATCTTAAAAACTTTATAGAAGATATTAATAGTTGAAAATCGAAATTGAACTTTGGTATTAAGTATTAAATGGTCCCATCCTTCATTGGTACCCTATTGGAATACATTTGACATAAAAATTTCGATCTTAGCTTAAAATTATGAAAATTTTGGATATTAAAAAACTACCTTTCTAGATTTTTTTTATGGAAAAGCGGCAATGAAGTTTTGGTCATTAACAGGTGGTTACAGGTAGATAGAAGTCAAGAATAACAAGCATTTGTCAAATTGTTACTTAGCTTGAAGCTTCTTTCACAAAATTTACAATATTGTCTACCAAAACAATATCATCTACTAGTGCGTTTTATTATGGTACATAGTAACACTAATTTAATTCTAATGTTGCTCAAACTGCAGGAGAATCGCAATATTTACGATAATAATATTTCGAACTATTTTCAGTCTTATTCTTATTAAACTTATGAGTCTTATTCTTATTACTATTTGAACCATTTAAATAAATTTTACTTGAAAACAGATTACATTTTATCACAAATTCCGTTTTTTTTTCAATGCAGAAACGCATTGTTGAATAATTTACATTTAAGCTATTTTGTTTGCTATTTTTGCAAAATGGATTAGAATGGATCAACATTTTTGCAATGCCGGTAGTCAATTTTCTTTTAACTTTGCTTTGTTGCGTAAGACTTTTGTCATAAGATATGTGAATAAAAGTCTATATTATTTAGTGTGAGTTTATTGTCAGCGAAATTGTATGTGGGTGTAATTGATCATTTAATTAATACTTAAAATTAGTATGCAAATCCAATCTAAAACTGGGTAAAACGAACTACAGGAACAGGCAGAAAAATGTCAATAAAACCAATAAAAAAGAGATAAAGCACTGACAAACCAATGTTGCTATATCAGCTGAAACTCAATTGTGTTCCGGCAAGAATCAAGCTCGAAAGCACGTTTTGCTGCTTTATGTATAAGTGGACGAGGGCATTTATTTAAAGTAGTCTTACGAATTACTGCCGTAAAATGTTCTGTTCGGGTAGGAGTTAATATTAAGAAATGTAGCACTTACAGGTTCAGTGAAGTTATAGCTATCAAATACTGTAAAAAGCCATAAGATAGCAGAGTTACTATTTATATTGAAGTTCAAGCAACATGAATGCCGACTAAGAACAGTTTTTCTTATGTTGGGCTTTGATTGCCCAACAAGGACATACAGTTATTTAAGTGAACGCAGAGTCGTAATAGTAGCTTTAATACAATGCAAGTAAAGAATTAATTCAAAATTTACGTTATAGCTTCTTATTATCTACTACAAGTATAGCTGTTGGGTCACTGTCTGTAATCAATAAATATATTTTCAAAAGTAGTATGTAGGATTTTAAATATTATCGATATTAACCGCATGAAGTCTGCAAGCTTGACTTTCAGACTCAGTGCCTTTCATTTAGCAAATTTTTGGGAACATGTTTTCCATGAGAAAGTTGAGCATTCAATTAGTTTGTAACACTTGCTTAGCACTTTATAAATCCATTAAAATTTTCAATAGGAAATACTGTTTGAGTTAAATTAACAACTCCTTCATATAATTCCACTTTTAGTTCAGTGTTTTTGCTCCAAAGTTTGTTATTTATTCAAGCAGTGGAAGGTAAACGATATTATGTTGTCGTGAGCGTTGTCGAAAGGGTCTAGATTTATTAACTCATTTTTTTTATCGGATACTCTGCCAAGAAAGCTATTGTAGTCACCTTTTGATGGAATGCTGATAAATACTGATGGATTAGTTTAAGAATAATGTTATTGAATAATTCATTTTTTTGAAAACAGGACCTGAGTTTAGATTGATAATATGTATTAACAAATATTCGGAAGTCATGGCATCTTAGAAATTGCATGCTTCAATCATTGATTTTATTAACCGTGATTTTGTCATGAAAGATCCTTAGAAGAATTTTCAAGTGTCGTCTGCCCTCGAAAAATTATATTTCTAAGTGTAAATTTGCCGATATTTAGAAATGTCATATGTTCTGATACCTGCCTTGGCTTTGGGTAACGTCCTCCAAATGTACATACTGAATAACAAAAGCACCAAAATGTGCGTGAAGGCAATTTGGATAATTTTGTATAATCGTCAGTGTTGCGTTTTGCGTTAAATTCATTACGAAGCAATGACGCAAAACTTTAATTTACAATCTTACTTGCAGATGCACGTCGAAATCAATTACAGATTTTTCCAGCTTTTCCATTAAGCAAAATTGAACACTGAACCGACGCAGCTTTATTTTTACAATTCATAACAATATTCAATGCTGTTCCAATTTATAATTTCTATAGATGCAATGGCTGCCTCTGACACATCAAAATCCTCAATACAGGAAATTCGCTCGGCGCAACAACATTATTTTCATTGTCAAATGCAATCAAAATCTATATTTGGATTTTTTCATCGACCACTGTAAAACTTTTTCCCTTCACAAAGTTTTCGTGTTGTCGAGCATTCGCTTCAAACATGCCCTTTGAATTACTGAATTCGACTCAACAAGTAGCAGGACTAGTTCTGTTCGAGCTGAAATCGATTTTGGAATATATGCCAACAGGTTTGATTAAAAAAAAAACGTGGAACTTAGGATTTTCGTAATATCATATCAGTTCTTTAAATTTAATTTCAATCCAAAATCTGCGCTAGTTTCCTGGAACCGATGCAAAATGAACTGCTTTTCTTCTACACTAGATGTAATAAATAGTGCATCGTCTGCATAGCCCACATTGTTAAATTTTCTTTCCCCTATAGATATGGCACTTTGCTAGCCATGAAAACTGCAACGCACTTTATACTCTAAATATTCGGTGTATATGTTGAATTATAAGGGCGAGATAATGCACCCTGGTCTGGCGCCCTTTATTACCTGAAACTTGTTTGATGCGATTCATTGGAGCTTATAAGGCCCCAATTGTGTTCATACAGATGTCAGATAAGTAGGATTAGATGATCAGGAACCTCCCACTTCTTTGAGTACTTGCCACTTCTTTGGCCATTTCACCATGTCGAAGACATAAGAATTATCGCCAAACACAGGTACATTTTTATGTTGACTTCTCGAACTTTCTCAATGAATTGTCGTACGTTTCCCATTTGCGCTCTTCAAAAAATGCTTGAATTCAAGAAGTTTTAAATTTGCGTGTTTTTTTTGAGTGGCAAAATCCACTTGAACATGACGCTGCTTTTTTCGAAGTTTCTCAAGAACCATTCAAACCAAAGAATTCGTTTTGGCATCGTTGGATAGAAAATTGAAAACTAGATTCAGTCGTAACAACTTGAGTGAGGAAATTCGAGTAGTTTTGACCCAGAAAGCGAAATTTGAATATCAAACACTTATGTTCAAGATTATGGCAAAATTTCATGTTTTCCGTCCCATTTTTGCTCATTTCTCGGAGGTAAAATGAGCAAGAACGCTCATTTGTACATCATTCTAGACCGAAATAAATGGTCTTTTTAGAAAGTGAACCACCGATAAGAAAATGGTAGCAGTTTTCTCAAAAAATGATTGAATTTAAGAAGTTTTAGATTTGCGTCATTTTTTTTTTAGTTGCAAAATCCACTTGAATATGACGCTGCTTTTTTCGAGGTTTATCAAGAACCATTTGAGCCACAGAATTCGTTTTGGCATCGTTGAATAGAGAATTGAAAACTCGATTCAGTCGTAACAACGTGAGTGACGAAACGAGTAATTTTGACCCAGAAAGCGAAATTTGAATATTAGACACTTAGGTGCAAGATTATGCCAAAATTTAATGTTTTCCGTCTCGTTTTTGCTCATTTCGTGGAGGAAAAATGAGCACTAACGCTCATTTGTCCATCATTCTAGAGAGAAATAAATGGCCGTTTTAGAAAGTGAACCATCGATAAGGAAATGTTGGCAGTTTTCTCAAAAAATGCTTGAATTCAAGAAGTTTCAAATTTGCGTGGTTTTTGTTTCGAGTTGCAAAATCCACTTGAACATGACGCTGCTTGATCATGCGACAGTAATTGGAGTCTGTCGGACCTTAAGCTAATACGAAAGTAGATTTCCAATCAAATTGCATCACTATCAACTTGAAAACTTAAAAATATTGAATACTCTTGAAGATATCCGACAGAAAATGATTGTGTGTGGTGGCCGGTTATTAGTAAACCAATGACATAAGGCAACAAATAGAGCATCTGGCAGATCTACCCACCTATTTTTTTTTCTAAATATTGCTAGTAGCTCAATAACAATTCAGCTTCGGAGAATAGTGCACAAGATATATTCAATTCAAATTTAGCAAGGAATACGCTCTTCAGCTACATCCATCGATTCACGGAACACCATGTATTTTAGTTCATAAAAAGTCAATTTGAGCAACTTTTGCAGATGATTTCTAAACTAGCGCGCATTAGACAGGCTCGCGACATTTCGAGGGCCATATTTTTAGAGCCGCTCGATAAAACATTACTTCAGAATGTTCCTGCTTTTCGAAAGGGATCTAAATACTACCACCTGTGGTATGGCACTCCGGAGATTTGATCGAGGAATAACAATAATAGAGTTTCCCAGCATATTCCTTGGGGAACCTTAAAGGCAAATAATTTAGATGTTCTTCTCAAACTTTCTGGATAATCATTTGTTCGATATCTGAACCGACGCACACGCTTAAAACCAACTGAAAATAGCCGCTTAAAACAAAATAATTTCGTTTTCGGTATTTATGTAATTGTTACCGATATTCATTAAGTCGCAACAGGTTTCCCGCATAACTCATTTAAGCTGACCGCCTTGATTCTCCATTATCCTTACTACGAATATGTAGGATAAAATGTCTGACAGAGGACAAATCCAGCAAAATGCAATGAAAATTAGGGTTTAAAAGTCGCCAGCTTTCAGCATTTAATTAATCGTATTTTAAAATTTTAGATAAACTGTGTCAGTTCTGTTTTTTCTACCATAATAGTCTAATAATGAACTAAATACATACGTATATGTCAACTATCCAGTTGACGCAAATCAGGCTAAATACAATTTTACGGGAATCGAAGTTTGCAACAACTGAGCAACTGAAATGTTAAACTGTGCTGTGTTTCTCTATTTATATAAACACTGTCTTTTTATAAAGAACAGAAAACTTCTTCTTCTTCTTATTCGACCAAAAGCTTTAATTTTTCTATTTATAATGTTGCTGCTTTTTTTGGAAGAAGTAAATTACAACATTCATCTAAATAATTATAACACACAATGTATTTATTTCCAGCCAAGCAAACGGAGCGGAAGCTTCTGTTTCTAGATTAAAAGTTCGCTATTGATCATGTGCTAATAAAAAATAAGGTTTGTCGAGAAGTTTCAAACAAGCTATAGTTTTCCAAACTTCATTACCTCTTTTGTTATTTCTTTTGCTTTCTCTACCGTTTCAGAAGAGGAGCAACAATCAATTAAGTTATAGAAACTTGAACGGTTTCTAAAGATTTCTATGCTATGGAGTTTGGTATGGGATATTTATAGCTTATACTTAGAAAGTCGAAAAAGTAGAAAACACGAACGCCTGAAAAACTTTTTGTGACAATTTCTGCATGCAATCTATCCTTTATTGTCGTGGCAACTGTATTTGTCGGTAAATTTCTCATAATTCCTGGCGTATTTTTGAGTTATTTCCCATTAGAAATATCCACTGCTAATAATAATAATAATAATATAAGCATTGCTTAAATGTTAAATTTAAATTTTATTACTCCTAACATAATTTGATGTAAGCAATTGATTGCGTCGTTGGGTAAGAAAAAAGAAAATAATTTGAAATACTTAAGTATTAGAACGATAAACTACTCACATATTACGTTCATAAATAAAATACATATTTGTTTGAAAAACTGTTTACTTAAAAGACATAAAGAACTTGTGGAAACAACTCACGTTAATTGTTTTATCCCCTTCCCCTACATTTCTAAGAAACTCTTTTAAAGCAGACATTAAAACTAATAACTTCTGTGGCGTTTAATCCGCTTCGCCGACCCAAGGCAGGAAAATTCACAACAAAACAAACTAATTTCGCGAAACGTTGTAAAAGTACATTTTTTACTTATTCAGAGACTTCTGAGCGTTAATCCCGAACTACGACGCACATTAAAACTGAAATGAAATACTTTTGCGCCAGTGCAATCAAAGAAATGAAACTTTTAACGTAAAAGAATTGCTCATATTTATATAGCAAGATTTGTATATTGAAATAAATTGAATTTAATCAGTTTATCGGCCGATTTTGAGGCAAGAACATTTACGGGAAAATATGTTACCGCTATCCAGAATCCGACAAAATAGGCACCATGGCTGGCGGTCAAATTTAACATCTGAATTGATGGGTTGAATTTAAATTGGCTAAATTAATATTCCCATGAATTCCAACTTAAACAATAAAGTTTCTGTTAGCGGCAGTAAAAAATATTCCTTTGTTCCAAGCTATATTGAACATATTCCATTTATTCGTTAATTATATGTTGTCTGGCTTTAGTCCGCCACCACTATTTAATTGAGTCAGCGTCAAGTGAATTTGGCTTTTATGGAAATTCGCTTATTATTTGTCGAAATGAGCGTCTTATTACTTATACGGATAAGCTAATGCTGGATAAATATACAAATCTTGGTTTTCAATATTGCATTATTATGGTTATTGAAGTATTTTTAACGATATTACCAAATAATTTATTTGATTTCGAATACATTGTGGTATTGCTAACACAAGTACAAATTGTTTATGTAAGTCATATCAGTCATAACAACATGAGTGAGGAAATTCGGGCAGTTTTTACCCAGACAGCGAAATTTAAATATTGGCCAGTTAAGTGCAAGATTATGCCACAATTTCATGTTTTTCGTCCCGTTTTTGCTAATTTCTCGGAAACAAAATGAGCAGGAACGCTCATTTTTACATCATTCCAGAGAGAACTAAATGGCCTTTTTCAATAGTGAACCATCAATAAGAAAATGTTGGCAGTTTTCTCAAAAAAGTCTTGATTTCAAGAAGTTTCAGATTTAAGACCCAGCATCCGCCTTGAGCGGAAGCATCGAAATATTTTGTGTACAGGTTTAGTAGGTCATAAATCTATTTCTTAACAACAACCGTGATTAAAGTGAAAAATATGTTTTATAGCGATCTTCTTCAAATCAGCTTGATTTTACCTTGATATTTCAAGTTTATCTTGCGGACGCACCACCTTAATAGTAATATTTTCGGAAATTAAACGAAAAATACTGCAGATGGTCATCTAAATATTTTTTTAGTAGAGATATACAGTAGAGATATACACTTCATTCCGCTTAAAATTAAGAAATGCCAATATTCCAACATTAAATTTTAAACTCATTTTAAGTAGTTTAGTTCGAACAGTCCTCGGTGAAAGTCCGTTTAACCCAGTTTCAGTTCGACACTAACTCAAGACAAACAAGCGACCGAGCTAAACCTCCACTTCTTTCCAACTCAATGCCGACATTTAATGGAGCACAAACGTACTTTTTCCATTACCAAGCCAGTGCCGGTTCAGAGAAAAACAATAAATCTGCCGCTGTGTACGAAGAATCAATGGATAAATAACACTGAACAAAACATTTACGAAAAGGGATAGTGTGATCTAAAAGAGTTAGTTACATGATCAACTGAGTGAATAAACCTTTTTCCAGCCTTTTTGCCAATTTCTAAAATAGCGAGTTAGTAGTTGACATTTGAATTTATTTTTGAGAACTACAACCAGAAGAGTTCTCATACAAAGTAAGTATTTAACATTTGAAAAATAATTTACGAACTGATGAATCTAAAGGAATTCAATAACTGTCGAGCTTCTGGCGATTTTTACGCACTAGTTTATTGCTTTCTCTGATCTACTTTAATGTTAGTTCCCCTTACTTTAAAATACATTTTTCGGTTATTCTTTGGATTGAAATAAACGATTCTATTTAAGGATTCAACTATCTTTAAGGATTTGAGATTTCCTTCAGATAAATTGAAGGTCCGGAATTATTTAGATTCATTTGTCAGATTAGCCATTTGACCTGGAAATAAACTCCTATTTTCGAGGTCGGAGGAATCAACAGATAATTGACATTTTAGATTTCTTTGATTTAGCTGTTTGCTGATTCGTTTGTAAATACAGTTCTTTTCAAATAAAACTGTCAAACCTATTCTAAATAAACACAATTCATAAAATTGATCGTTAATCCGCCTTGCCATTCCAAATATTACGCTACTGCTCATGTTGGGAACAGGTGTAAAAAGCTTTACGCCCTTTCCATTAATCTCGTCCAATTTTTGTGAGAATATTTGAAGAAAACTTTTAAGTCGCCAATTATTTTAACGAAATTGATCTTACTCGCTCCTGTAGATGGTTTCCTATTTAATTTCCAACCGTTTGCACTTTCTTTAAATTACGCGAATATCCTCAAACAAATGGCCCACTTATTCCAAGTCCGAGTTCAGATTCGGAATGAATGCATTGAAAAATAATTGACTAGTTATTTTAAAAAAATAACTTGTTCAAAAAATCAGATTTTTTCGGATTCATTTGTTTATTTTTAATACAAATTTTTGGATTTTACGAGGTACAACTTTCGCACTACTCGCGTAAAAACGTTTTTGATTTTTTCTATTCTGAATAGCTACATACTCGTCCGTGATGTGTTTAACCTGCTATAAGAATAGATGATACTTAAATATGCATACTAACATAACATAAGACATATGCTTAAGTCTCATTTTCAATTGTACTAATTTTTAATTTTTTTTGTGTAAAAATATTGTTCCTTCGTAGAATCACCCTAGTAAGTTGAAACGCCATGCTAACATTTCAATTAATGATTTCATAAAGATTTCGACAAATACAAAAAAAAATTAAAAATGCAAAACCTTCCCTTAGAAATAGACAAAGTAAAAGTTTAATAATTTCTTTCTCAGTTCACGCAAATTAACATGACATCTTCCATTCGGAATTTCAACTGTTGAATTAAAAGCTATAATTAATATGTAAATCAGCAATACCTACATTATTTTGGACCATTGCATGAATACTTGAATATTGATGAATTACCTTTAATATTGCAGCCTGTTGAATGCAATTTTAAAATCCATAGCGCAGCAATAAATTGCGTTTTAAAAGTCCTCATCAGTCAACACTCAATACCTGACACCATTTCAGGTTCACATTGGAGCTATTCAAACAGTTTTCGATCGGCGAATTTTAGTTCCCCATCCACTTGCTCAAAATTATTTAATTTTTGCAATTAACATTGTGGCAGTCTTTATTTTCAGTGATCTAATGCCATTAATAAATGCTATAAACATTGATTTTATATCATTTCAACAATTCAATGCTTTTATCTATCCATAAAAACCTTTGGATAGCAAAATTTCAATGAAATTACTTCCACTTCACCTAATCGACCCAATTTATTTAAATATTATCAACAGAACTGATCGAAAATGTATGTAAATTTTAAGAATAAATAAGGCGAAGTAAATGTGTGTCAAAATAGCGATAAATGTGCTGACCTGATGTGGAACAACTATTAATAAAAATATCATAGATCATTTATCAAAAATGTGGCTGACGGTATAAGATTTGGTGTTTTTCGGCAGTGAAACAAATAATATATGCCCCTTAATAGCTGGCAGGTTGCCCACTTACAAGAAAACCCCATTATGCAAATGGGAAAGGTCAGATTACAGTTAACAATTATTTATGTGTGATTTTTACTTATTTAAGGACTGTTTAATTTATCCAAAGAGTTCATTTGTTGCAAATACGCATCATAATTTATAATTTTTAAAGATTACGTTAAACAGGAAGAATTGCTGTATTTCTGCCGTGCCCAACTATTGACGAGGACCCTGAAGCTGAGAAATTTTAAATATTTTGATTCACTGAACTACAAAATTTCTTTTTGAACTTAAACAGTAGTTATTAACATCGCCTAAACTTCTCAGCTTGTTAGGAATAGAGTGTTGATCACATTTGTTTGTGTGGAGTTCATGCGACTTATCTTTGATAATTTTAAGTTTAGTCGTCGTAATCGTGTGTTATGATTCTAATTAACGCGTCAACTACTTGGAGCTTTAATACTTGATTGTTGACTTGAAGAGTCGCAAACTTGAGCCTGATTATCTCACAAATGGCATTGCATGAAACTTGGAAAATACGCAGAACATTTTTGGTAGGAATCTGTCATCAGAAACAAAATTTAAAGCATTCAATTTTACGAAAGCCGACCTACAATGCCAATAATAATTCTTTAGAGAGATTATTTTCCTTCTGTAACCTGACTAACCACGAATGTGTCAAATACTTTCTTCTTCTAAATTCTTGTTCAATATTTTGATTTCCATTTTTTTAAATCTCACTTTCCTGGAAGCTTTTGGCACATCTATCCTGGAGAAATATGAAGAAAGTCAACATTTATTTAATTAACTGCAATCCATATTATCTGCACGTATCAGTCCGATATTTTTAAGCATTCAATATAGCCCGTCTTTAAAGAGGAATCATTAAAATTTCAACGTGTAAGTTCAGTGATAAAGCTAAACAAACATTTTCCATTTAGTCTCGGATAAGGACTAAATATTATAAAATAGGATGTTATACTATAAAATTATAAATTATATTAAAAATATCTGGCTAGTTACTTCAGTGTTAAAAGAGTTAATTTTCCAATGTGCTCGTCCGTTACAGAACGCAGTTAATTCGATTCTCACCGAAACTATTAATTTTAGCTACACGTCTATGCCAGAATTAAGCAATTTAGATCAGTATCACGATGTTATTGTCTAGATGCATTTACCTTGTTTATAGTTTAGGAAAACAACAAGTTTTGTTTTGATAAATTGAAGCAATTGCGTGAACAAACGCCCAGATTAATTGAAATCTGATCTGTGGAAGGGAGAAAGTTAAGATAATTTAATTTGAAATTAGGTCAAATTATTTAGCAGTTTCCGTGAACCATTATCGACTTTTTATAAAAAGAAAAGTTTAAAAAAATTAGGCTAGAAAGAAAAAACATTTTATTTCATAGTTATTTAAAACCTAGAGGGGTGGTTTTTTAAATTAAATAATCACATGGGTTAAACAAAATTTTAACATCGTCATTCTGCTCTATCCCCTAATAATACTGAATATTTGCATTATAAATAACACTATTGCTTAACGCAAGCTCCTGCGATTTATTTTTGTATGTAGATTTTGATTTTTTAACTAACAATAAATATTAAAGGTTTTGTCATTTTTCTCTATATCTTACAATGTTCGTTGCATATACCTACCTAATATTAGAAAAAAATTTAACTGCATTCGTAATAAATTGTTTGTGTAATTCATTTTCATGAAGTCTTGTAATCACATTGTATCACACAAAGTAGAAAAGAAATATATGCCAACAGAATTTGTCTTAACAATATTTCTATAGCATGTAAAAAAATAAGCACTTATGTATATTCGCTGCAATGCACTTAAATATATATATTACTAAACCTCTTTCCTCTAAAACAGCAACCCAGACTACAAGTCCCTTTTATGCGTGTCACAAGTTACAAAACAATTCCTTTTGTTAGATAAAAACTGATATTAAATCTACCGTGTTTTTAGAGAATGAAAACGCCCTTGCTTTTATCTTTCTAAATTTATTTTTGCAGTGTTCGTTATTTATTACATACATGCTTTGGACCTTATAAATTTGGATTATCTTCAGCTTAATGGGCGAATGCAAGTCGATGATTTATAACTTGTGTTAAAACGTTCAGAGTGGGTAATAGAATTGAAACATTTGTTTTGGACTATGTTGTTTTTAATATATTTTAAAGAAATTGTAACTCCGCTTACGTTCGCTGAGTCTTAATAAGTTTCAAAAATATCACAAAATTAATGGAACATAGTGAGTGGATTTTTTTTAGGTAAGGAAGCAGTGCTTTTTCTAAACTCGTCCAATAGCAGGTAGAAACATTTTCAGAAAACATTCATGAGCTCAGTTGAAATGTACTTCAGCATACTCCGCTTTGCTAACAAAATTCGGCGATCATGTTTCAAAAATTGACAATAATATCCGTTTCAACAAGTTACTCTCTTCTGGGTAGTCTACGTTTATTCCGTTCATATATATTTTCGAAACGGTATCTGAAAATTTATTACTAACCAACTAAGTAGAAAAGCCTTTGGTCTAAATATTTGCATGTGGAAAGTTTATTTTTCTTTTAATTCTCAATTACAATTTTCAGAACGAATATTTCCAAACTAGAAAACAGAAACGGCTATAAGTTGATCCTTTTCGCGCTGTTAAGAACGCAATTTACCTTCAGAATGATACAAAGTCAAGTCTTAACAGTTCGTATAAACTTTCAACTGTATTATTACATACTAAGTTTCTCTATCAACAACGAAGTTCTGATTTCAGAAAACTTGCCAAAGAAAATTCTGGGGCAAATGAACAAGTTTGTGTAAGTTTATGAAAACATTTCGTTTAATTAAATGCCAGAACATATGGAATCTCACAATTATCCTGTTTGAAACTAATTTAGAAGTTCAGACTCGATTGAAGTAAAAAGAGCTAGTCACTCGAAATCTTTTTCAATACCTTGAATAATTAAACAATGGGAATTTATCACTTTTATTGCCGAGGGGGCATATTATGGGATTGATTTCCTGTAGCTTCCATCGAGTTTTTTTTTAATTTGTAGGTAAAATTACCATTTTCTTCAGTATATCTGTGTACACAAGTGAAAATAATAATAATTATAATTCGAGTCACTCCTACATTAAAAAAAATTTTCTGAAGTGTTTTTTGAAAGAAAACCGAATACTTCCAAAAATCTGGTTCTGTAGATCTGTGTATTTACTGTGCCTAGTACACAATAAACAAACTTATTTAATTTTTCCGACACTTTCTATCAAGGTTTTACTTGAAAGTTTGACTATTGTACTATATTCGATAGATACATTTGTTCATTCGATTATGAATTCAATTCATCCCCAAACATATGTCGGTCTCTCCTTTCCATTCAATCTGCTTGAAAACGTCTAAAACTGTAAACGAAGTTAGCGGATGTGCTGCTATAAAACGTAAAGCAGTTTAAGGCTGTCCTCTTTACCTTCTATGGAGGCACAGTGGTGTGAAATTAGGTTTAAAATGGGCTATAATGAAATAAACTCAACAAGTTGAGTTGATTTAGTTCGGAACTTGTTGGCTTCATAGTAGCTAAATGAAGCGAGACAAATTAGGGTCGTTTATACTACCTGAGAAAATTGTCTAACAGAAAATGGTAATAACTGAGCTGGAAGTTAAGTCATTTTCATTAGAGCCCCTTTTATTTTGCACTCATTTTGCATAGCATGTGGACGCTGAAATCACCTATAACCTACTCTTTTTCATCAATTTGTGCAGCATGTGAAAATGTGGAACTTTCACTTATAACAAAAATAGAAGCTCAATCCCTAACAAACTCTCTATAAATACCGCTGAAAGTTGAAGGTTTGAAATTGCTATTTGCTGCCGTATTGTCTTTTAGCTTGATCTGCGACTAGAACCCTTACAACTATAGTTAACAAGATGTTTCTAAACGATAAGGAATTCTTACTTCAGAATAGCTTTAATTCCATTTGCAAATAGTAGAATTCCCTATAAAAAAGAGAAGATATGTAATTTCACAATTAGAATCCCGGGAAAGCTTGCTAAATTGCCCAAATTGCAGCGAATGATAACAGCCTGTCTGTGCCTTAAATACAAACGGAGAAGTTCCGCTAACGACGTTTGCAGCTTACTGGAAGCTATTTTACTTTCAGCTGCAACTAAACGGCAGAATATGTTGACATTGCAACTAAAGCCGTAAAGAATCAATTTGAACCTCGGTTCCAAAATGAGTTCTGATACATTGAACATGCGCTAACACTTTGATAAAAAGTACCTATAATTTTTATAAAACTATAAACACACAATAAAGCAGGATTATCTATCAAAATCAATTCCAACAGAAGAAACTAGGATTCACAATATTTGCGAAAGATCTTAACATTCTTTCAAGAAAATTGGATTGAATAAAATTTATTTGCTATACATTACAAAACAACTTTACAGTTTGAAAACTGAAAACGGTACAGGGGTCGTTTCTGTCGAATTCCGTTGATTTTCTAAAATGTTCTCACTTTTGTCACTCTATATTACTTTGTCGACCGATCGAATAATAACCCACATTGTGTTGATATGATGGAGGTAAAATTTAAACGTATGCTATTTAAACGTATGCTTCTACAACGCGATTGCTGGATTATTAATTATAAACCCGAACGAGAAAAAGCTTATTTTTTTGTGCTAGCAGCATTTTTTATTTCAATATCCCGGTTCCACTAGATGTGGAAACGAAGCTTAAATTAATGGATTTCTAAGGCAAGTTCCTTCGCTTTAATGGAGAAATTTGTGAAAATTAATGTTAGGGATATTTCATGTTCCAAGCAGCACAATTTCAACAGTTTTCTACTAACATTAGTGCGTTCTTTCATATAATGAGCCAGTCTAAAACTGAAATGGTTGGTAATTTAAATCGCCATTTCAAAATTGTTCTAATTAATTTCGTATTTGATGACTGCATAAACTGATCATGTTAATTATCTGTCCCAAGTAAATTCATAGTAAATAAAGCAACAATTACCGAAAATATGCGAATTTCATCGCATTGATTCATTTTCGTGTTTTTTTACCATTACAGGAATTGCGTTTGATTTAAACTAGATTAGACACGATGTGTTGAGAGTCTAAATTTTGTGTACAGGATCATTCAATCAATTCAAGGTAGGTACTTAAAGAGAACGGGCAGCATTTAAAACAAATATATTGTTTATAGGAAAGCTACTTATTAAACATGCGAGATTAATCGAGCTACTAAGCATTGTCTGAAAGCAGCTAACTAGGTATTTGGCAGCGGTTTTGTCATTACAAAACTTAACTTGTCATTAGAAAATATTATCTTTATAAAAATGTTTTATTAAAACGAGGGAACCACGCAACCGCGCAGATAGGTACTGACTGAGAAACATCAACGTTACATTTGAAGAGTTTAAAATTGTACTTTTTAAATTAAAAATGTAAAACAATATCGAAAATTTCAGAAGTTAACTTTCAATGGCGAAAATCTAAATTTGCTAAGCTTTCGACATAATATACACCCGACGCCATGGGTTGTTTGTAATAAAAGTGACTGTTGTATTAGTAGAACAATATGTTTTTTAATTTAGTTTTACGTTGCTATATTAGCTTCGTTGATTTGAGGTGATCTCCTGGAGTGTCCGGGCTCATGCAGTGTCTTTGAGAGAAAATAGAAGCGCACTTGCAGCAAGCAACCTTGTTGCAAGTTCAATCTGACCGATTACAAGAATTCAGCAGATGAACTGCTCGATTTTATTATTTTTCTGGCTTTTGTTCATCAGATACAAGTAGACTTTCTTAATACATATTTTATTACATATTATTTATTTTTTCAAGTACAATTAGGATATCGGCATTTGTACTTATATCAACCCAGACGGTTTTCTTTTACTCTTTAATCGTTTCAAATATACGCCCAAAAATATTAAATATTTTATCGCAAGAATTGTAAATTGAGTAGTCGAATGTAATTGATCAACATTTTGCAGAAGCCTGTGGTTTTCGACATATGTATCTGTCTCGTGGCGACCCAGTTGCTTGAAGCACGATTATCTTAAACCCAGCGTTTGCACAAAAGATAATTGGAATCCTGGATCTTCTACGGCAGACGATATTGCTGCTTAGCTAAGCTTTTTTTGGGGCACTTGACGCTATACATTGTCTGTTAACAATACGAGCACGTCATTACGTAAGATATTTCTGTGAATTTCTTCCAACACTATACTCTACAAAACTGCCGAGATACATTGCAACAATAAATGTAAAATTATAAAAACATACAGGAACATTCTACATACGTTACATTCATACGAAGATGACATAGTTGAAACAATGCAGCACAGAAGTTCGATTAATAATATTACAAAAGAGTACTCATACTACGTAGTGAATTAAAATATCGTGATGATAATTTAGTATGCCTATATCATATTAATTAATGAGCCATTATGTTGGAGGTTTGATGGATATCTTGTCCTATGCTACTATATTATTTGATACTCGCTGAAATCGTGAATGTATTATAATATTACTACGAATCGCTTTTTCGACTAGCTGATAATTACAGACCAATTACTGGTCGCAAAAATTAAATTCTTATTATGTTTGTTTTAATTGTACATACTTGCCTGACTGTGTTTCAATTCCAAATCAAAATTAATTCCCGGGTTTCAGTCATTTATTGTCTCTATTTATCAATTAAAATACGTTTTGGTGTATTTTCCCACCATCATCAGTTTTTCTGAGTCAAGTCACAATATTACATTAAAGACTCATGGAGTTTTTGTGATTTTATAAAACAACAAAAAATACCAAAGAATCATCGGA
>NW_026018527.1:0-23398 GCF_020466585.1 Dendroctonus ponderosae
GCACCATTATTTATAATTCATAGTTCACAAGCTTAAATTTAATTTCTTCGTCAAAGGCCGTGGTCATTATCAGTTGAGTCGCGCAGCACATTTTTACTCAGCAATAAATCACAATTTAATTAAAGGGCTCCTATAAACCACAATCCAATTACTACACACTGCCCGTCAATAACACACAAATTCATTTTTCGAAACACATTTTCTTCTATTTATTGTCGTTATTGTTGCACAGAATGGATATTTTCTCTATTGTCAACAGATAATGAAATATATATTATTATCGCCAATGCAGAGCAAATTTAGTTAAAAGGTTTGTGATTTGGGGCAAATGTGCTTCCAAGGCAAAAGCGAATCGATTTAGTTGAATAATTCTTTTGGTATTAATTGGTGTTAACATTTTCGTTGAACCAATTACGGCGTTTATGAATATTAGTCGCATCGTCAGCCGTATCGTTTTCATCTAATCTTAATAGTCATAAATTAATTAAAATTAGAATTAAAAATCTTTCAGTCTACTCCCACTAATCCGTATTTTTGTTATTTCCGAAAATGTAGTAATCGGCGCATATATTTTACAAAATTAATTTCGTTTTTAGAAACTCATACAACATTTATTATTCAAGTTAAAACTGACAAATTATATGAAATGATGGAACCACATGAAGTTCCGAGCATTTCACCATCGCCATCGCCGAACCAAATCACGCATTTCATTCATACTCGCCGGCATTAGAAAGAAGCATTGTGTTTCGAAAGATTCGAAAGAACATTTCCGTGAATACTTTTTGGAGAACGAAATACCAGCTTGAATGTTTATTTGTTTTGTTAAAAATATATGCCGCTCTAAAATTGTGATTTAAGTACAGTTCATAAGAACAAGTAAAGTAAGAACTAAATTAGAAAAAGTACTTATTCTAAGTGAGGGTTTTGGAACATCTCGTATGATCAGCTAAATTTCCAATGAAATAAATGGAAGCAACTCATGTGCTTGTATTATGCAACATTTTCCAGGAAAATAAAACGTGCCCTCATCACTTGGCATTTGTACTAAATATCAGCCAGATTTATCTGCCATTTAACTTTAGGTACAACTATCCGAAACAATAAGCACGAAGTTAAGTTGTAGAAAAACGATGGCACAATGTTTAATCAGAAAATGCATTTCTGGCTGCGATTCGAGCTAAAAAGGCAAATGGAACTTTTTAGTAGATAAGGAATTTGGGTTAGTTCATTTCCGTTCTAATAATGATAAATTCAGGATAATAGCTTCGATGCGATTCTTAGTTCATGATTACTTAAAAGCAGGAAGTCTGTTGTCAGATTAAATATAAGATTTTAGAGCAAAATGAGAGCGTTGATTTGAATACCAAATTTCTTAAGTGTTGGTTCTACAAACTTGGATTTAAACTCAGTGTAATAAAGGGTGTCTCATCAAGAGCGCCGGATTTGAATTTGCCACCATTTTTTTTGTGTGACCATAATTTTTGGACATCTGTGATGTACAGACCTTGCGATTCAAAGTTATGGAGCAGTATTCGAACGAACAACGTTTAATTATATTGAAAACAAACAAAGCAACCGAAATGCACTAAATGTTGATGGTGATTAGCAATATGCTAACCGAGTTTTTGCGGCCCCCGTTCGATCATATTGATGTGTAGAATATGTTTTTCCACACAGCTCGCGAAACGACGACTTTACTGCGTACCAAGTTTCCAGACCGTGTCATCTCTCGGTTTGGCGATGACCACCAAGATCCTTCGATTTAACGCCAATGGACTTCTTTCTTTGGGGTTACGGGAAGTAAAAGGTGTATATGAATAAGCCACAGACAGTTGAACGCCTTAAAGAAGACATACGATGCGCTATTGCTTAAATTGGACCACAGTTATGCGAAAACGCGATCCAGAATTTTATGAAAAGAATTATCGTGTGCCAGAGGTTTCGTGGTGGTCAATTGCCGGATGTCGTATTTCATGTTTAATTGCAGCTATTTCTCTTAACATTGAAATATAAATTTTTGCTTAGTTCGAAAAAAATATGTATTTTTTTTTAAATATGAAATCCGGCGCTCTTGTTGAGACACCCTTTATGAGCAAAACTCAAGCGTGCATTATAATTAATTCATTCATTATAATTCAAACATTCACTAATACACAAAGACACGAGACAAGAATTAAAGCGCATCTGCAGTAACTAATGAAACTGATTGATGTGTAAAGCCCGAATTCAGACTTAGAAAAACTAAATAATGATTTTGAGCTATCATCTTAAACTAAATATTCTAATTACGTTAAAAGAAACACGAAAATTTACCCAAAGTATGAGGTTATTGAATTCGAAAAATTGGGTGTGTGTGTAACACTATTAATATACTCGTACTTCATTCAGGCTACGTATGTAGGTTTTCGACGCTTGGATTTTAAGTAAAAGTGATTATTTTTAATTTTTTTTTATTTTATAAAATTTTTTCAATTCTGATTTATACTGCTTGTTTGCCTGTTTCTTTTTAATTTTTTCCTCAATAATTGCCTTCAAATAAATCTTTCAGTTCAACAATGTAAGTTGTGATTTGTGACCGGCGTCTTTTCTTTCAAGGCGTTACTGGGTTTTAATTGGAAAGTACGGGCATAATGTTTAGACATTTTTTTTCGAAAATATAGCTATTGAAATTTACTATTTGGACTGTGCCATTACGCAATATTTTAAAGTAGTTCAATAATTATTTGACATGCTGAATAGTGAAGCATTTTAATTAAAATATTGCTTACACTTACTCAAATATGCTATTTACAATACATGATGTACTACAAGCACAAATTTTAATAATTTTCTTTTAAAAAGACGGCGATTACCATGCACTTACGAATATTTTGTAGACAAATATGTTAGCGTTCAAGTGTACTTGTGATTAGGTTATAAGTTGTGTTTTTCAAAATTAAATTAATAACAATGTTAAAAATACAATAAATATGATCTCCATTTGGAGATTATAAATTCTTCAAAATTAAAAGGGTTCTGATGCCACGGAGAAAACAACGGTGTTTAAGAAACAGAAAAAATGTTATAGTCGTTCTGATGTTTGTACTCAAAAGCATCGATTTAGACCCTTTTCAACTTGATTTGGCTCAAAACTTTGACCATAGAATAAAAGTCCTATCAGATACAAACACTACTGCACAAGAAGACGGAGAAAACTGAACGAGAAGACAAGTTATACCAATGTTTGATTCAGTAAAACTGAAGCTGATGAAGTTTGCGATATATGATGTGTTTTTCGGTGGTAAATTAAAGGTCTCCTGCAAGTCAGCTAACGCTTCGTGGCATTGAAATGTTAGTATTTGTTTTTGGCTTAGTGACAAATTTACAGCTACATCACCTCAGTAATATTGCTTTCATTAACGTCTTATTTTTGTTTGTTCTATAGCGGTTGCTGTTACCTTTGCTGATTTGCAGAAAAAGCCACGAGCACATGCTTAATATTAATGAGAAAAGTTCATGTATAAATGCAATTAAAAAAGAGTCATGCCAAATTTAAATTTATTTAAGTTTGACATTAGAAAAACATTAAACTCTGGAACCAAATTCCTGCAGACTACGGGTTTGCAGTACCTGAAAACGGACAGTTTTTCACATGATAGGCGATAAAGCCTCACCAATTCCAATTATTTATATTTTTCTATTTGTTAAGTACTTCCGAAGTACCTCCAACTGTTTAATAAAATGTTTAATGCGTATAATTGTTGCATGAATTCAGATCGATAATGTAACTGCCATTCTATGGCACTATTGCTGTTGCTAGCGGATTTGCGGCGAATAATAAAAATTGTACGTGACGGTGCATAATAGACATGCAAGTGCGATATATTTTATACGGAAAGAATTCTTGAAAAGACGTAAATGTCACCCGCATATAAAATATATACCTGTGAAATGGCAAACAGCAAATACGATAATCAAAATTGAAATGGTGCAAACTGCAAATATTTACGCAGTAGTAACGTAGGCATAATGTGTACCTACATCTACATGAATGATAGATACAGGGTGGTTTTTTAGTGCGATAGAGTCCATTACTTTCGATGGTGTTGAACTTTCGAAAAATAGTTTCATATAAAAGTTGTTCACGCACATTTTAAAAATATTTTGTATGATACAGAGTGTCTCAGAAAAGCGAGGCAAGATCAAAGTGTATTTTTTTTAAAAGAACTACTAATTTTTCATTCTCATAGAATGCAGTTTGAACCGCTGCATATGCACCGTAAATGGTTTTTTTTTGTTACTTGGGACGTTGGCAGATTATCGTCATTTTAGTAAAATTTTGCTTCAAAACACGGTATCTAAAAATTAATTGAAGAAGCAAAATAAAGCAGTTAAAGATACAAAAAATTTCGCCTTTCCAATCACCACAGATCCGTTAAGAATTTTATTGAACCAAAATATTAACTAATTGTACAGGGTGTTAACAATGTGAACTTCAATCTAAAACTTTTTAACGCAATATAATTTTTGTAATTTTTGTAATTGCCTTCCATAGCCACCTTACAAAATGTAGCAACTTTTTGAAACTTTTATATTCAAATCAATTATAATTTGAAAACGGTTGATTTCACAGCTTAAAGTGTAAATGCAAATTTGTAACTTTGTAAATCGCCTATCTAATGACGTATTAATATACAGGTACTTTCATTTGAAAAACAAAAGTTATATCACGTTAAAAAGTTTTAGATATTAGTCCACATTTTAAACACCCCGTACAATGTATTGAAATTTTACTTGAATAGAATTCTTAACGGATCTGTGGTGATTAGAAAGACGTATATTGTTGTATCTTTAACTGTTTTTTTTGCTTCTACAATGCATTTTTAGATACCATGCTTTTAAGCAAGATTTTACTAAAATGACGATAATCTGCCGTACGTCGCAAGTAAGAAAAAAACAATTTACAGTGCATATGCAGCGTCTCAAGCCCCATTCCATGAGCTATTGAAAAATGGGTAGCTCTATTAAAAAAAATTCACTTTGATCTTGCCTCGCTTTTCCGAGACACTCTGTATCATATCAAATATATTTGAAATGTGCGCACTTTGTCAACAACTTTTATATGAAACTATTTTTCGAAAGTTCAACACCATTGGAATAATGGACTCTATCGCACAAAAAACCCACGCTGTATGTTGCATTCTATGTGATATTTACTATTTGAGGTATTGGGAAAAGTCTCCAATCGTCGAGATACTGGGAAAGGCCCCCAACGTGTTAGTTTTTCTCTCGGATAATCTCAGTCCATACTAATTACTAAACTGTTCTATATGAATACTCGTATTTTACTTGAAGTAGTTTCAATTTTAATTTAGCACCTTTGATGACTGGTAATGAACGGTACTTTTTAAGCTCCAACTAATCATGCTGAAATCGAGATAAACGGATGGAAATTATTAAAATTGCGTATTATGTATCAAAATATGACAAGTTTTTGGCATTTATAAGTTAAATTTACAGACGTAAAGCTGCCATCGCATAAGTTAAAAAAAAACTGCAACTATTGAACCATTTCGTACACTATTAATAGCTTTCCCAGTACCAAATTGACATGGCATTTAGTATTGAAAAAACTAGTGTTCTCCTCCATTTACGACACTATAATTAAATAACATCGGCAAATTCGTTATTCAATTTTGCCAGAAGAAAATTCCCGATAAAATAGAAAAAACCTGATATTTTATTTGCATTCACGATTAAACCCTTTATCGTACATAATTGATTACTGTTTCCTGGCATTAGAGCTTGACCGTAAATGTGCCAATCAACGCAGAAAGCTCAATTGAGCTACTTTTTAGAATAATCGACGTTCATGGGTCAAATTCTCTAAAAGGATGCCTCATCAATCTTTTTGAAGCAGTACAATGCGGTTTTATACTTCGATGTCATGGGCCTTTCCACAATATGACCTTTCTTTTTCATAAAAATTTAAAAGCAATTTCCAGTCGAATAATTTTTACAGGACGATCTGCTTTCTGCTTTCCACAGTCGAAAGGTTATAGTGCCATAAAAGAGCAGATTATCAAAGTAACTTTACCAAATCCCATTAGAAATAGATGAACTACAAGCATGGACAAAGGCAAATATGACGAAACCATTAAAAAAAACCTACATGCGTTGAATAATATTGAAGAGATTTTGAATGTAGAATAAAATAAAGCTGACACTCAGGGAACGTATGAGATGCATTATTTGTAACTTCATATCTAAAAGGAAAATAAATAAATATATTGCGAACATGCAGCTTGAAAAAATTTTTGATAACAATAAGATAAATATAAAAAGCAGAGTATTTTTCAAATTGAAAATAAAAGTTAAGCCCCACAATCATTACAACACGATGACAAAATTTGCCACTTCAAAAATCTAGGATTTAAAGACATTACACACCACTCGTGAATAAAAAGAAATATATTTTTTTAAATGCATATACCCATTTCAAATTTTTTATTTCTAGAAGTCAATCACGTGCCAAAATAATTTAAAAAGTCGGAAAAGCTATGAAAAGTTGTATATCGGCATGAGATGTTGGGTAAGTTTGGCTGTCAAAGTTATTAAATATGGATGCCCTAAAGTTCTACAGTATATAAATATGGGAATGAGCGGTATTTAATGATAGGAATTACCTGCGTTGTAAGATCACCAGAACAAATAATTTGGGAAAAGGCAATAAACAAGGTAAAAATTATCGAACCAAAAACAGATATGGTGACAAAATCTAAAGCATATATTTGGAGACAACGCAATTGAGTGGCACCTGTRAAGGACGATTATATCTGCAAAGGTAACTGGTGAARCTAAAAGGAAATTAGGAAGAAACCAACACTTTTGTAAGAAKTTTTTTTTGTTTTCRTTTTTAGTAAGTATAAAATCGTCACTAATAATTTAGTTTCGAAAATKGTGTTTTAYTTGAAAATAGTAGAACAACKTTGACGCTGGCTAATTGAATACCGGTAGTAGATTGWGCTTCCAAACGAAAATGTATTCTCGAGAGACTTACTGCGGAATCTGCTAGTCTTGGTCTAAAAGAACGGACMAACTGTTCAAATATTCAGTTAATCGCGAACATCGCAATGAACGCTCAATGCTTTGCTTATGAACAATTGAATTCCTGTAAAAATCKGGGRCATGAAATTCGCATTGTCACTCATACTTGAAAGATCAATAGAGGAATAAGCTTGACTTGTCCTTCTTTTGGTAAATGAAGACGTCCTCACGTCTGATTTCTTAGTTCAAAAAAATAGTTCAAAAAAAGGTTGAAAACGCTCATTATTTGCCAGCAGACAATCATTTTCATTATTTAATTTCGGAACTTGTAGGTAGAGTTTTGCAGATCTACGACATTTTGATGCAGATATTCTTTACTATTCGGTGTAAAATCACTGTAACCGTTAACGCAGTCTTGGCGCGCAATTAATGGAACGGGTAACTTTTAACGCTCTTTGAAGTAACCAATGTTATTAAAACCTTTCAATTGCGACAGATATTTCATTCAAACGTACGCATTTCGGCCTTATTCGACAGTAAACCTAAATTATTTCGTTTTGATAATATCGAAGAATAAATTTCGAGCAGCGAAGTAAGACCTGGTTACCTAAACTAACAAATTACTGGTCTAGTAGCATTAATTACGTTATAATGCAAGTCAGTCAGTTATTCTTACCCGTCCAATCTAATTTGTCACACACGTAGCAAGTAGTTTTGCACCAAGTGCAATAGCGGCAGCTTTTCAGCTCAGTTGGATCCAAAGTTCGTGTCTTAAAATATGAAGCAAATTCTTGTTATATTCCTGTATATTTGTTGTCGTCCAATAATATGCAGTACAACTTCTGGAGCGAGAAATTGTTTACTTCAAAACTATCCTATTATCAAAATCTCACAACCCTTTTACTGATCAAGAGATTCCAATATTTACATGCCAATCCAGAACATTCCGAAAATTTGTTACTCAACGCCTACTAATCCAGGATTTTGTCGTCCATAAAATTGTGTGCTACAAATCTGGATTTCTCTCATCCAATTTTACAGCCATTGTCAAAACCCCATTCGCTTTGCAGCATCCGCTGGGTGTGAAATGTGCATCGAGCGTAGGTGAAATGCATGTCAGTGGTCTTCTCGTAATGTTGTTGAGCTGAGCGTCTGATTTTTATCAAAAGGACGAATAATACGATTCTCACTGTTATGTGGATTTTAGCTCATTCTTCAAATGCATGCATATGCAGAAAAACCTGATTTGATCTATACTAATAATGTTAAGAAAAGTAAAGAATTATACTAACTTTCGTGACGGTTCGATATCAGAAGTTACTCTGCTTGCATTTACTTGGGTAGAACATCTACACCATAATGAGTTTCTTAATAACCATTGGCCAATTACAAGGAGTTTTCATAAAAAGATAAACTTTTAATGATAATAGTTGACTTACTGAATTAAACAGTTATTAAGCTGTGTATTTGTATAATAATTCGACAACCAATTTTTTTTCGCAATTCTAGGGTTTTTGTTTTCAAATATTACGTTTGCAGTGCTGTTTCCTCACATGCATTGAAGACGCTTCGGAACCAAGTTAGCTTTAACCAAAGTTGAATAAATCTAGGATCGATAGCTGACGGCCGTAAGTAAGAAATGTTTTTTATTTATTATCCGAAAACATTTTGTTTGCCTACGACCATTCTTCCTTAAAATACATTCTTACTCATGGTGACTTCTCGTAAACACGTTAATAATTAATTTAATCGATGGCCACAAACAAATTACGATGTTGATTGAACAGAAATATGTCGATGTGATGTTCAGATGTGACGTGGTATTCACTTTCTACTATTTGAAAATAGGTACTTAATTTTTTTACTCTCAATTTAAGTAGTTGTCTTAAAAGACTTGATTTATTGTTACCTCTATTTTGAAGACTATTTTGCAAAACTAATATGTAGGTATTTTATTTATTTTTATATTGCTTTTTTAACAGTTTTTTATTCGATATTTTAGACTTGAAGCAGGAAATACGTTTATTACGAAATAAAAAAATGGTTTAGCATTTAGCTAAGAACCATGTGCCACTTTTTCGACTTTAATTTTATCTTCTTGGCCACTTGAGCGAGTTTCGATTTATAATTAATGCGTATTGGTGAAATTAAAAATCAAGAAACGGATACTAAAAATAAATATATAGGAGGATCATTTCAGCTTCGTTAGATACAATTTCGCTATAATTTAGTAAATTTTCGAAAATTCTGAAAATAAACCGCCTTAGTAAGATTAGATCCCTAATTAGTAAAATATACTGCGTCTGATACGTTTTACCACGTTTAGGTTTTCATTTTAATTGAAGCGAAATAATTCAGTGGAAAACTACCAATATTCTCGACTGTGAGGAGAAATAAAGCAAACTTTACCCCTAGAGATAAAATCACCCGTCAAATAACTTAAATCACATTTTAAAGCAAAAAATACCCCTCAACATCGTCGCATGCAGCCAAAAATCTGACATGGTCCGTCTTCATCTTGATAGCTTTCCTTAAATTCCCACGATATTTTCACACCTAAAGAATCAAATAGAAAATATCAGAGTTTTTAGTAATCCTCATTCGGATGATGATTGGTGGTCACCCCGTATTAATTATGCTCATTTTATAAAGGGTTTCTTTGAGTAACGGCAATTAAATTTGAAAAGACGGATGAAACTTAACTTTCATTAATATAGCAATTTGCAATGAATTAAGGAAAATTGCTGAATCTTTGAGTAGTTGCAAAAAATTTAATCTACATCAGTCCGGTATAGAAATTAAACCGCTCATAAAGATAATATCCCAAAATGATGATAGTATTTAAAAAATTATTACTACTAAATTTGCCTGGAGAATATTGGATTTAAATACTCAGAAGCTATCAAACAATCTAAAAGTTTTACAGACGTTTAGTTTTAATGACGTCATCTGCAGGTTTGTTAAATTATTCAGCTTCAAGATGATTTCTAAATTTTCATGAAGGGATCATTCTATGTTCATCTCGTCATGAAATGAGCAACTTTAAGATCCCGAATTTTATAAGGCGCTTTACATATTTAGACATGCAGACCATACATTTAAAATATCATTCATTATCTGGAAAGATTTGCATGTTTTTCTGATAAATCAAATAATCGCACGGTAGTTTGTAGCATCCGATCTACAGTTTCAATTAAAATTAACGTGCTCTCTGTTGCCTATACTACTTTAATTTAATACAGTAAAGTTTGAAAAAATAAAAATGATACGACATAGATTTTGTCTGAAGCGAATTGTGACTCCAATTAAATATTTTCTCTCTACATTACTTAACGTGGTTTAAAAATTAAAATATACACAGACCGTTGAGCTTTTCTTTTCGGTAGTAGAAATATTTAAATTATAAGCCAATTTAATAAATTTGATTATAATTTCTAAAAAACAGCGACAAAAATGTGTCTCAAATCGCTTCAACTGTAATACTTCAACGAAGGTTTCAAGCAAAGAATATAATTATAAAACCGCTTGATTGATGCTCTGAAACACTTGTATTAGGTTTTTTAAAACGTCCAATTTTTTACTGTACCTTTAATTTTCTAATGCATCATTTGTCCGATATTTTGTGAGACATTTGAATAAACTATGCGGCCTCCATGCTGAAGAATTTCCCTTAGAGAATGAATTGGAATCCGTTGTGCCCATCACTCACACAAGCAATAAAAATAATACATTTAATTCCATCCAGAGTTACATATGAGCAGATCCGCGGTTACAAATCACAGAATCTTTCGTCGTCTAATATACGCTCGAAAGTTTGCAAGTTGCAGTATCCCGACGAAAACATAATATAGGTCAAAGTGTGAAAAATAATCGGAAAATTTGACATGAAAATGGCAAAGTGCTTTATTTCAGTTGATTTCCCTTTAGTTTTACGAGATTATTTTCGTTTGGTGCCAGGTGTTTCAGTAAGCGAGTAAGTTTCATATTTTTCGTCAGCAGCATGGTTCGAACGCACTAATGGAATAACAAATCAAACAGCTGGAAAAACCTTTAAGGCGATTTCAACTAATTTTGTAGAGCGTTTATTAATGATTTTGCTGCAATGGTTCGATATACTGGTAATAATATTGTTTCTTAATGAAATATTTAATTCAGTAACTATAACTAACTATGTTTTGGAATTATTATACTTGTCAATTCTTATTCTTTGAATTAAATAAATCAATTTCTGATCAATCGCTTAAATTAATTAGGTTTTCTTCTAAGTACAGAATGTCGCTGAAACCAAAGATCTACTGCATTAATTACAATGGTTAGACCGCTTCCACTTTGCCTAAGAAATGGGCTAAATAATTTTCTGAATTTGCATTAGACGCCTTGATTAATTATATCGCTTACGATCCTCGATGGTCGGTGCTGTAAAAATAATGTGATAATTATACCGGATTAATTTTTGGGACATTTTCAACTTTCGTTAATTGAAAATGTACAATCTATTAAATCTTTCTTAATGGCCTTAGTTTGTCTTAACACTACTTTAAAAAATGTATAAAAATTGGAACCTGGAAAAATGAAAAGTTCCATAGTAAATTACATTTAATTTGGTTCTACTGCAATCCCGAAATCGCCTAAAACCCATGCTTTATCGATTGACGTCCAGGTCACAGAGTGTATGCCCACATTTCCAGACAGATATTTCACTGTTCTGAACAAAATAATTCCCGACATAGTATGGCGAATTTATGGCATTTTACTTCGCTATTCTAATATTTACAACACTAATTTATGTCCATGATCTATTTAGATTTGACAATTTATGGGCTGCGAATGCTTTGCTTTCAATGCAAATTCTAATCTAATATCACAAATTCAATGTTAATTATAAACTGATTTGTTAGGTTTATTTATTATCGGGTCGGATGTTTGTAGCGTAGCCGGCACCGGCGAGATGCACGTTGGATTCCTTAAAATGAGCGAATTGGCTCCATTATGTAAAATAGAAAAATAAGTTAATATATATATCATTAATGTGTGAAGCAATATTTTTCGAAGCAGTATTGAAAAACATTTTAAGCCCGACTTATTCAAACCATAATAAGAAAAATTGGTAATACGTATTCTTCTTATAACTGTCCAGGAAATTATGTGAAAAATTGTAGCCGATAATTATTTGAGCGGATAATTTATAGTTCTTCTGGTCGCTTCTACATCTGTATTTTCTCCCGATCTCGAATGCCGTACAGTAATTCCACAGCCAGGTTACGAGCTGATGACATCCAGATTTCACATCCCAATCTGCTAGTTGTTGGACCAGGTTGGGTATTTGGTCCATTTTAGCCTTCTGATCTTAAGGTCATTATAGTGCAAATGCAAAACGTTTGCTTGATTTTTGTATGGGAACTTAATTTCCTGTTTTCGACTGTCGATTTTTCTTTCAATTTCTTTTTTAACTCTCTCAATATTTAGATGTTTGCTGAAATCAGTATTTCGCACATCAAAGGAGTTTAACATTTGTGGGAAGTACCAAAAATCGAAAATTTTAGAAATTTGGAGTAAATTTGTAATCTGGACTTCCTACCAATTAATCGACATATTGTCTTACGGATATAAATACGGTATACAATACCTTTTTTCTTACATATGTTTATCCACTTTGCAGCTTTGCATAGTGAATCTTTCTCAGGATCTCTTACACTATTGCATGGATGGTAATATGGAGTTTATCAGTGTTCTTGCAATGTGATTCTTTTGTTTATCATTTCCTTTTATTAGGACGCCGTCTACCCACAACGGTTGGCGATCGAACTGGCTATAAAGGGGCGTAAAACTGCATCTCTAAAAATATCTGTCTATGTCCGTCCGAAACGTCGTAGTAGATCCTTCAGTAATCAGTTCTGCCGTCTGTCCACAGATGGTTTACCCGCGATCTTCTCGCTCCTACTTCACATCGTACACGATGTATCCGGGCTTTTGTTCTTTGCTGGTTGTCAACACTTTTGAATATTCTCCTCAGTACTTCTTCGTTGGTCAACCTGTACATCCAGGATATGCGCAGTCCACTGCGATACAAATGTTTAGGTTTTGGATTCAAAGAGTAACACTGGGAAAAATACCAGCGCAATATACTTATGCGCAGCCGCAAGTTTAAGTCTATACTAGTGAAGCTGTTCTTAAAGGAAATTAGTGTCCCTAAGGCCTGTTCTGCCCTTGATCTTGATATTTGTATTTCAGGATCACTGTTCTCGTTGATGAGATTGAGATGAGAAGGTTGGCGAGACGTTCTCCAAGATATTTATCGGAACAAGCCACTTAATCCACGACCTGGTTGGTGATTTAAGAGATCGGTCATCTCGTTGCCTTGGAGAACACAACCACCTTGGTATTAGCAACGTTCGTATGTAGACCATACTGTGTGCTACACTCAACAATGAGGTCTATCATAGTCCTTAGATGGGAGAGGTTGTCGACGACCACGAACGTATCGTCAGCGAATAGTATATTATTAATAAAGGACCTATTCAATTTAATGCCCTCTTTCAGATTTTCCAGTGCCTCCTGGAACACTGAGAGAAGACAACAACATTTGTCTAATACCCCTTTCAATTTCTGTTTTTTCACATGATACCGTCTATCCTAATGTCTGCAGTTTGATGCCAGTACAGCTGTGTGCGGATGTTCACATCTGCCGCATCGACAATTGTGCATTTTACGATCTCAACGAGCTTCTGGTGTCCGAGAGAGTCGAAAGCTTTCGGGTAGTCAATAGAGTACGCGAATATGTCAACCCAATCAAACTGCATTTGATTTTCTTCAGTGTTGACACACCTTCCGCTACCTTTCTTTCCAATATATCAACATGCATGTATCTGCATCACTCTGTGAGAACGTTGGGAGAGAAAAGGGTCTTGCGGATGCTCACTCCGTTCTTATATTCAAACTGATTCAAACTGCAGTTATGCAAGTGGGGACGATACGGAGAAAGACCGTGAGGACCTGCTACGTCAGGCTTATCATTCGGTGGTCGTCACATGTAGCCGGGTTCGGTTTTTTTGAGTATTTCAACTCAACGGAATCACTCAATCTAGAAGTGGGATAAAATCAATAATCGATTTTTCTATGAGAGTCAGAATGAGTATAACTACGTCATATTGGTATTTGGAGTAGTCGCCACCAGAATAGGAGATAGCGCCACTTTTAGTCCTGTCATTCCCAGTATACAGCCATCGAACGTCAGCTCTAATATTTTGATCGCTAGACTATTTATTTCTGCATCTACGTTTGCGAATTTTCCTACCACACATAGGCTGCGTACATGCCACGTTGGCAAGCATTTGCTTGCAACTTATTAGACTTGTATTGTGACTGTTGCATGTGCAGAGTATTAGCGAGTTTGTGATGCAACGTCTCGTGTCACATTTGTTCGAAGACTCAAGTCCAAAAAAACTGGAGAGCAATCCTTTGTGATTTATATTGTGTTCTCAATTACATCAGTCGTGTTGTATACTTGATTAATAGTGGTATGCCACCGAACTTGGTGAGCAGTTCCTATATAGAACTTGATGATCAGGAATAATATTATGTCTTGAAAAGCATTCTAGATTTTTCCTGTGAGGTCAATGATAATTCAGCTGTTAAGGAAATTAGTTTTGAAACATGTAGCAACTTCTTCTGAACATACCAGAATACTACTTCCGTTAGTAGCTTTTTGTAAAACTGATTTTCCAGGCTTTCCGCAGTGGGATGAAAAGGCTCTATTAGGTATTGTAAAATGTGCCGTTTTTTGCTTGTTACCCATCGCCCAAGTTCAGCTTCCCTATCAGTTGAAATGCAATAAGCTGTCGGTCGTGTTCCGTTCGTTCCCGTTCAACAATTGCTTAACCAATGGCTTGCTAAAGGTATAGTTTCCATATTTAAGTTAACATTCTTCAATTCCTCTCATGATTCGCGATAGACGTTTAACGTCTTTAACTGAAATATTTCTACATTGCAGCCATATTTTTCTGGATTTTTACTTATCAGGTATTAGCTCTCGGCTTTCTTCTGTGTCATTCTGACCTACTTCTGTACTTTACTTCTTCCGTACACTGGTAGAGTATGAATGTTGACAGTTGGATTTCAAACAGCCATTTTCCCTTAGTGAATTCTAACCTATTTTTATTTTGTGCACAAGATTAACGTAATTAACTCTTGGATATCTATAGATTGCTAATTAAAATACTGGTATTGTCATCATTTTGTTTTAAGCTTCCTTCGTATTAATTGGATGAAATGTGACCTATAAGATCAACTCACTAAAATAAAAATACTTTAACGGTATTATTTTTATTCATTAACTTTATTAACGGTGTTTATAATTAATTTTATTAACAATATTAACCGTAATATTTTTAAACTTTTGATAAAATTATCTAAAATATGTTTTATGAAGATGCTCAGCGGTTTACCTAATTAAAATAATCTTCTAAAATCAGTAAAGTTTCTAATAGTAGAAAAAATCCTTATGTTTGCATGGGTATCACCTTCTGTGGAATAGCTATGTTTAATTAGTCGTATATTTTATTGTTTATAATGCTACACATGGAACAAGGAATTTAAGTCCTTGGAACACGCATACTTCAGCAGAAACATCAACAACTGAACATCAAACAAAAACCACAAACTGGATACTTGAGTAAGCTGGATAATTGCGTATCATTTGCAGTACGCTTAGAACGGAGTGGAGGATACTAAAAAGAGAATGAGTTTATATCAGTGGCTTTTGAGCTTGGAGGAGGAAAATCGTTCTTGTTATACAAAATTGCTGGGGTGGAAGGAATTCTCTTTGGGGAAGAGTGGAGCTACGACAAAATAAAGACTATGAGGTTTGGGTTAGTCAACACTCAAAGTCCAAAGAATTTGTTCTTTCCACTTAATTAGTTATTGCATCAAGTTGATACTTGTGATTCCTAGTTTCAACTCTCAAGCGTGACCTAAAAAGCATTTTCTGAGTTCCCTACTAAAGACCTGCAGGCTAAATCGAAGACTTACTCGTGGCTGACTAAAGACAAGAATAGTTAACAGCATTTTAAAGTACCAAAATGTAGAGCCCTCGCTAAATAAAAATTCTTCGAACGTTTGATTAAATTTATCATGACGAGTCTGATGATATTAGGTAATTAATTAGGTCGTAATCCGTTGGACTTTTACGCATGAGCAAAATATAAAACATGAAATTTGCTTTACTTCATTTGTAACAATTGCTGCTGGGATTTGAGGGATACAGCCAACAACCAATAGAAGCCATAACAATTTTGAAAACGATTTCATATGACCAAAAGCGTGTTGGGAGTTAATGATTAATTTGAAATATTTAGTGATCTGTTAGTACGGACGTCAGTCGCACAATTAAAAAACATATATTTTTAAGGTGGATCATGATATTTTCATGGACGCAAACACCTAAAACATTTAATTCAAATATCTTCAGCTAGTTGACCCCGTTTAACTAATTACATTTTTTTACCAAACGTCAAAAGTCTGAGAAAATCGAAATCTGCACTTGCCTATTTCTTAATAGTCTTACTTTTTCTAATAAAGCGTTTGTCAAATGGTGCGTCCTCGTAAAGCAAAAAGTTTCAGAAAGTTGCTTGTTTAAAATTAATATTCTCTGATTAAAAAAACTGCCCAAGGCTTTTTTCTTCGTTAATCACGAGAACCGACAGATTAACTTTCCAAGACATTTAGTTTTTAAATTCACATTTTATTTTTTGATTAATTAGTCATCCTACAAAAGTAGAACTGCAAGACCAGGGCATGTAATTAATTTTCAGAGCGGAATTATGTCCCTTTACAAGGTCTACAAAGCGCTAAATCTGATCAGTTTTCACTATTAGTTTCCCTTAGATTTAACCTAAAAGGTCTAGTTTCAATACACATTATAGATAGCTTAAGAATTTAAGTTAAATAATTAAAGTATGATATTCACGCTTTATGAGAGTTTTTCTTCTTCAAACAGGTTGCTATATGTTAAAAATGGGTGGGTTTCCGTTTAATAGACACTAAATTATTTCCTGTGTTCAACATATCAAGTCAATTGAAAATCCTTTAGAGAGTATTTGAGGTAATTGTTGCCTTTCTGAAGGAAATGAAGCTTTCTAACGCTGATGAACAAAAGACTATCATCACCCTTTTGCTGGGAATTGGACAACTTTTTCATTAATCATTATAAATGGAATCTCCGCTTTTTCAGGATATGAGCTTTTAATATTTTAAAAAGAAGACTTTGTTGATTAATTGCTTTACCGGCAAGAGTTCAAAGTGGCGCAAATGGATTGTCGAACAGAAAAACAAAAACAATACGTCAATGATAACAAATTTCACCTTTTGACACACTTCCTTGCAGATCAAACCTTATACGACAAAAAGGCCTCTATGGTATAAAAGATTCTAATTCCAAACAAAACTTCACATATTTCACTTCCATGATTATTTCTAAACTGTTTAGAACTTCATTGCTGTTCATAATTTACGTTTCAATATTTAAATAGTTCTAACCACGTTCGTAAATTGAGGCTTGCGTGTTCAGAGTATTTTAGCTTTCTATGCACAAATAGTTGCTAATAGAGCTGACAGGTTTCTTTAAATAGGTTAAGAGCAACTAGAATAGTAACGTAGTTGGTCACTCACTGATGATTAATTGATTTCAACTGTAACGTGCAATATACTACAATGAGAAAATGAAAAATGAAAATGTCTATGTTACAATACTTTATGTTTATTATAAAAACTTTTAACAAGGCATTGTTAAAGATTAGGAATGGTTCAGTAAATGAGCTACTATTGTTCTGTTAACGAATATTTCGGTAAAACAATGTGGAAAAAAAATTTCTGACGCGCGCAAAATATTATTGGAATGGTTGATAAAATGAAAACTGAAACAATGTTTTGAAGTTGTACTAAAAAAATGTAAGTAACAATTCTTGTTATGGCAGTTTCATCAAACGTTCAATAATTGATTGAGAGGGTGTCTAAGAATTCAGAAGTGGACTAAAATACAAAATATGCCAAAAATAAGAATAAACTCACTAAAAGTACTTCTGCTAAGAACTTTAATTCTAGTAGATGTCAGAGATTAAAATGGAATAAAATCGACCTAAACAAAACAGAATAAAATAAAAGATCCTTCCACGATGACACAAAATGGCTTAACGTTAATTGCTGTGAACTATATGCAAATAAGTTTTGAATCAAGTTCAGTGCAAGAACACCTTCCCTAACTCTAAAACTGAACAACAAGCTGTTATTTAATTTTACTTACGCGACTTCAATTAAAGCTGAATGTTTACTTCAGCTAGTACTGTTAGTTTATGTTCTGAACTGTACAAATTATAATTTAAATTGCAGTTGAAGGTAAGCGCATAAAATATGATACGTGTAGTGGAATTCAATGAATGAAAATTGATCTTTAAGGAAATATATGATTGCACAGGCAAATTATAAATTAATTTATTAACAAAAAAATGATTTAGTAATATTTGCTTTTGTTTTAATTCAGGTTTCTAGCGACTAGCGACAATTCTTTAGAGAATCAGATGCCATCTGGTAAAACTTCCAAATTACATTTTTTCATCAATCAAGAAATAAGCTAACTTTTGATTAAGCGATCGTTAAAATTTTCGCACAAATGCAACTCAAAGGTCATTAGTTTGAATGCCTTATTTTATGTCCTTAGATGATTTGAAACTTCAGAATATACAATCCAGTTTTCTTGGCATCAAATCAATGTGGCCACTTAAAATTCAAGGCATGGCAGAATATCAAACGTCTGGAGTTGGAACTGTGACTAATAAAAGGGGATGAAAAGAGTGATCATGGAATGACAAGGCTTAATTTATTATTACGGCCTTTAAATCATTTTATTATTCAACATATGCTCTTCAATTCTGCCAGGGGCGATATCAAATTCATCTGACTAACAGAGCATTGTGCTGCTATTATCGGCGCAACTTGTAACTGTTTTAAACATTGGATAGAAAACAGTACAATTAATGTGTTAAAGAAGATCGATAGAAACATTATTTCATTCATTCGATTTAATTAAAGAGCAATTACTAAGTAAAGGCAACTTTGTTTGTCACAATCGTAGTAATCCGTAATCCAATGGAAATGGAAATAGCCATCAAGCCTGAATTGATTTGTGATTTCATTTGTTGAGCATTTCATAAGATTGTCAGGATAATTGTACAATTTTCGACATACGATCAGGTTTCCTAGTAATTTGTCAACTTTTCTTCTTTATTGCATTTCGAAATCTGTGATAAATTGGAAATTGTCTTGCTGATGTGCTTGTCGTCTCTGGAAACTAATTATCGGTCACGCTACATTTGTCTATAAGTGATTATGTAGAACAGCGTTGTAGCAAATTTTTGTTTCGTTTACAATTACAAACACTTTTTAAATTGCCCATTTCTTAATTTGAAGGAGAGGAAACTTGATAGGAATTTAAAATTTAGTGTTTAGAAGTTAATTGCCAGGTTTTTAAACATCTAGAAATTACAAGTCAAAGCCAGTATTTAAGATAAAATGATCAAACAAAAATTAACTTTTTCTGTTTCGTTTGAAATAAAAATATTTTCGTTTACACAAGTCATTTAAATTACTTTATAACCAGTGCGTTCGAATATAAATTTGCATTATTTTAATCCAATTATAAATCTTTTCTGGGTACTAAAGCAACAACTCCATCGATGTGTCTTTTCACTTATTGATCGAATTTACAAATAAATTGAAGTGAACGTTGTAGCGATCAGTAGTTAGCCATTCTATTTCCATATTCCACTGCCTGAACTAAATGCGCTTTCAAAAGCTATTGAATTGAAAGAAAATGTTGTTATTAGCTGTAATGGAAAGTATTAAAAACATATTATTGGTCGAGTATAATATTATATAGGTCGAGTAGATTAGTGCTTTCGTAAGCAAATAGAAATTCTTATCGGTGAGTTTATTCCCCTGTATCGCCCAAAGTTAAGAATAGGTTAACTTGATGAATCATTTCTTTTCTAAAAAGTTTTCTTAATGATGTTTCTAAGAAAAATATGGTTTCAGGAAACTTTTCTTTCACGAAAGGTCGCATTATTATTTACAAGCTTAATAATTTTACCAATAATTACTATAACCAAATAGCGAGTATTCGAATAGAACTAGAGACTACGGAGGAAATCGAGATTAAGAAAGGCGTAAGACAGGGATGTATACTATCACCAATCTTATTCAACCGATACTCAGAAGACATCATAAACAAAGCACTTTCAGAGCAAGATATAGGTATTAAAATGATTCGCATCCCAATAAACAACTTACGATATCCCGATGGCACGGTTGTAACTACAGATACTTCAGAAAGTCTGCAGATACTAGTTAACAGAAGTGTAGATTGAAGTGAAGAATACGGATTATCAATTAACATCAGTAAAACAAAAATAATGGTGGTATCTAAATCGCCACAAACTTTCCCTGACAAATAAATTGAACGTGTGAGAAAATATACCTGGGAAGGAACTGTTATCAACGAAAATAACAATAGCTCTCAATAAATCACGATAAGGTAAGAAAAACTTAGAGTCGCATTTACTAAAATAAAGAAGGTGTTCTGCGGACAAGATTTAAGCATTAAGCGTTAAGCTTAAAATCGCCTTGTGAGATGCTACGTGATGGCGGTTTTTTCAATGGAATAGAAGGATGGACATTGAAAAACTTGGATACCAAGAGGATAGAAGCATTTGAAATGCGGACGTACCGTAGAACACCTACTAAGAATATTGTGGACAGAGAGAGTGACAAATGTGGGGGTTTTGCGAATAATTCAGAAAGAGAAAGAGTTAATACTTACTGTTAAGAAGCGCAAACTGTAATACTTGGGAGATGAGGGGAGATAAATACCAGTTACTGTAACTTATTATCCAAGGAAAAATAATGGGTAAAAGATCCGTAGGAAGAAGAAGGAATTAATGGTGAAAGAAGCTAAGAGAATGGTACAATTGCAACAACTTCCAACTATTTAGATCTGCAGTATCAAAAATACGAATAGCTTTGATGATGGCCAAACTTCCGAACGACGACGGCACCTAAGGAAGAAGAAGAAGATTGGTCGCAAATTTTGCATAAGAAAGCAGGCCACATAGTGTATCAATCCGGACACCTCTCACCGTGCTGACATTACATGAGGAAATCACCACTTTATAACTAAACGATTGCATACTGGCCTTCTTCAAGACACCACAAAACGTATTAGTAACGGGATTTTATAGAGTCTAGGGTAAAGTAGGATGAGATGGACAAGCAGTAGAGACGGCCAAGATCCAAAATCTAACAAAAATGTTGTTAGCTGGCGCTCCGTGTCTTGTCGAGAGATATGAGTGAACCTCCTAGTTGGGCCCAAGTCATATTCGAGCACGAGGAGAACAAAAATATTATTGGACTGTTTTTAAGTTTTTAAATCGTTGCATGGTTCGTGATATTGTGATCTTGTGTGGCGAAATATCTTGCAGGTTTCTACAAATTATGTGAGTGCAACGTTTAATTAAGACATACTGATTTTTCTGACTTCTAAAAACCACAACAAATCTACACTCGTTTTTTTTTGACATGTTGGCCATATTTCCCCAGCAGTCGGGACCAAGAGTCTGAGGGCACAGATGGCCACTGACATTTTTTGTCGGTTTATGCAAAAGTTAGTTCAGTTCCGTACTCATTGCAGAAAGATGTCAGCGCAATCTTTATTTTAAAAATAAAGAACTCAAACCGTGGAAATTATACGCAAGAAGTTTGAGGCGAGCAATTGAAGCTGCGAGAAACGGTCCTTCTGTAAACAGTGCCTCAAAAAATTATGGCATTCCTCGAAAAACTATTGCAATCTTGCAAACCCCATATCTTCCACGTAAATGCGAAGGGAAATCATTGTTGATCCTTGATGGACATGTATCTCATTGCTCCTGTGCGGAACTTTTAGAAATAGCTGAAGCAAATAACGTCACTTTATTATGCTTACCTTCTCACACCACCCATAATTTGCAACCACTGGATCGGGCTTTTTTAGATAGCGTACTACAATCAGACTTGCAGAGAATGGATGCAATGTCAAGCATTAGAGCTACGGGAATATTTACTTTAAACCTGGATTGCATAGCCCATCATGCCTACGCAATTTTTGACCATATAGCTAACGTCCCGACAGCTATATATTGACAATAGACCAGTAACAAACACTGAACATATAAACTTACAATCGAGAGCAGCTGAAGTAATAACAAAAAGTAAGAACAAAAAGTAAATACTCTGGTAAACCCGGCATCCTCTTGTAGCCAAGTATTTACAGATGCTCGATAAACAACTCCAATTGAAAATATATCTGTTTCAAATTTGACTTCTGGAAAACTTCTTGATCAAATTAATCCTACACTCAAACTTGTTATTTCTGCCCAAAAACAAAACTCTATTAATATCTCCCTAACACATGCGATTGTAAAACATGGAACCCGCAAGAAAATTACACAAACGAAGAAAAAACTTTCAGAAAAACCAATTGCCCGAAAGCACAGACCCTCACGTTCGTCAAGTTCAGATGAAGAGGACAAAAGTGTAGAAGTACAATATGATGATGAGAGTGACACGAATGATGATTCTGATGACCCCGAATGTACCAAATGTAGAGGAAGCTACAAGAGCACCCTAAAGAAAGAAGTTTCGATGCAATGCATTCTCTGCAAAACTTGGTTTTATGGAAATTGCTCTTGTTTTATAAACACTTGCAAAAATATCGGTAAAAGCGCGATTAAAATGAAGCAAAAGAAGTAAATAATGAGTGAAAATTTATTTTTGCATAGAAATAAAATTATTATTTTCATGTTCTATTATATTAATTTGATTTATATTTTGTGGCCGTCTCTCCCATATTGCAGAGGCCGACTTACCTAACTGAATTGGGATAGATGGTCAACGGCCACTTTTTTCTATTCCTATTAATAAATGTTTTCAAAGTATTTTATTCGCAATTTTCTTTCACTCACCTGTTGGCTACAGTTGATCTATTGAAATAAAAATGTCTAATAGGCGTAACACTTATTAAAACTATACAGCAACATAATTCTAAAAATGTTTAAATCTCACCCGACTTTACCCTATAAGGTGAGCAGATTTTTAACTTTATTCGCAAGACACAGATGAACCAGAAAATGACCAAACTGTCCTCCCTCCTACTATTCTATTCTAGAGCTGTATTTTTGCGTTAAAAATGACTAAAATGAAAAATTCGTAGAAATTTTTATAAATATTAAGGAGCTGAAAACTGGTTTAATTCAAATGCAACCCGTTCATACAATAGATAACTTCTTTT
>NW_026018528.1:0-23357 GCF_020466585.1 Dendroctonus ponderosae
TGGAGTGATTGGATGTATAAATGGCACCCACATTGAAATAGCAAGCCAAGGTGGATCAAATGCATGAACAATGAAGCTGTAGCTGGACCGAACTTAGGGATATTGTTATTCATTAGCCAGGTTTTGATCATGATAGCAGAATTTTTTATGGCAGTTTCATGCAGATAGTGCTTATGCCCAGAATAGGCATATGTATACTTCAGAAACATCGAAAAACCCAAAAAGAGGAGCCGAGCAGCGATATAATACCTACCGCATATATTTTAACAAGGAATGTTATTCAGGGCGCTTTTGGTGTATGGAAAGGTCGTTTTAAACGTTAGAAAAGTGCTTGGAAGTATCATTACGACATACCACCAGAATTGTTGCTGCTACAGCGGTGGTTCTTAATATTGCTATTGACACCAGCCAGAAAATCGATGAAAGTATAACTATGGAGGCAACTGAAAGGTTTCCGCAGTCCGAAGCGCCAAGTATCAGCAGTATTTAGCAGAACAACGGATTCAAATTGATTTCGTATTGTATTAAACCCCCAATTTTTTCTAAATTTGTTTATTTATCTCTAGTCCTTTTGCTTTCACTCCCTCCTGTTTTAGAATTTCTTTGGCAATTGATATACGAACATTCTGCCATTCTGAAATTGTTTCTCAGAACTCGACATGAAACTGCGCTTAGCACTCATGTTATACATAATTAATAAACATGTATTATAAACGTAATTTTTTCTTCAAACACCCATAACAAAACAAGTGATAATAAACGAACTGAGGTTATGGAACCGAAATGAAGTTATTTTCTTATGAGAACATAACCTACTAAATCTGATTGCTTTGAACCAGTTGTCACTCAAGTGAGTGACAAATTAGTGTCGTTTTTGAATACCGAAAGTTGGCTTTAGTTAGGGAGCACTCATCTCACCCTAACGTGAGTGGCAGAGGAGTGAGAGTTGGATTTGAGATGAGTAGCTTATGAGTGGCGTTCTTGAATTCGGGCATAAAGCTTGGTTCTCCAGGGTCCGGAATGCTATACAGAAGCGATTGCGGAAAGTGCGCGCGCAGCATACTACTACCATTATACTATATTTCAGCACTCCGTCGACAGTGTTGGCATATCTTTCGGGAAGCGAGACACGATAGAACTCTTTTTCCTACATTTTTTCTTGCCAGTATTTTGAGGCGCATGAAATGAACATTCGAAACCAAAAGTTAAACCTGTGTTGTACGTTCTCAAAAGAAGGAAACGAAGACATCAACATGAAATACGGTTGAATAGACGCCGCTGAACATAACCTTTCACTGGACCATCACAAATAATCCGCCAACTGACTAACCGACGCGCTAGATAACCTCAATCAATGGGCGACGACAAAGATGATCAGACTTTTGCGAAAAACACAATTATTATGTATCGTAGCTACAATTTTTCATGTGGTGTTATGGATTGTTGATACCTAAATCACGATTAAGCAGCAAATAGCATTGAACAATCTCATTTTGATGCATAAATAAGTGGTTTCGGAAAAGCGAATCTCAAAAGTTTGTAGGTGTTTTTTGGCTTAAATTATAAACCATCTAGGATTTAAAAAAAAAACGAAAATTCGGAGGAACTCAAACGACACGACCACCACACACAATTGTATTTTTTAATTCAAAAGTCATCATGTTTTTAAAGCAGTTATTATTGCAGCAACACAATATTAATTCCAAATTTCAAAATCCTCACATAAATTGTATTGACCGAATGGGGCGGCCACTTTAAAGTCAATTTACATAGGCACACTAAACTACTGTAAAACTTTATCTAAACGTTTCTAAAAACACATATTACCCAAACAAAAACAATTCCGAACCGTATTAAAAAATACCGCCGCATCTAACTGGTTATCCGTCTCAGTCGCGATGGTCATTAAATGACCATGTATAAACAAAAAGACCCCATTAGTTCGCGTTTATCTAATATTTGTCCACAGTTGCCTTTAAACCCACCGGCAGTACACGCCGAACAAAGACAAACGTATCATCGATAGACCAGAGGAAAAGAGATATGGGCATTGACCACACAGCATGATAACCGACCACCAATTAAAGATGTAAAGCACATTAATTTGGCCAGGTTGGACCTCCAACTGCTCTGGATTCGGTTACGTGAGCTAATGCGAGCTTTATTTAACGCACATCAGTGCATAGGTATAGAAAGGAGAGGTGAGCCTACCGTGGACGTGAAGAAAACAGGAAACAATGAAAGGAATGTATCGAAAAAGTTGCGGAAAAGGAACTTTAAAAGCGATGTGTTCTCTTTTTGTAGATACGTCGAGCTGAGTTAGTTTTTGGGTTCATTTAATTTGGCAAATTTAAATATGGGGTTGGCAGATTGGGTATTTAATTAAACGAGAAGAGATTCTTGAATTATATTTAAATATTCGGCTTTTTAATGAGTACCAGAATGGGACAGAGCTAAACAATTTTCAATATAATGAAGAGATTGTCATCAACACCGGCACGAATCTACGAAATGTTGGAAATAGTGAATTAAAAATAACGTTGGCTACTAAAGGATCCAAGCAAATATTCTTTATATTTGCTTTTGCGTCTCCTTGGCAAGAGCGTCTTTGTACAAAAGCAAAATAAATGCCAAGAAAAGTATATCTTAAGCATGGTTTCTTATCGAATACTAGCAACTTTAAATTCGTCACATAAATAAAATAAAACGACACAAATGCCACCTGCCGCCGGCATTTTAACCACATACATAAGAAATAATCACTAATTCAAAAGATAAAACAGTTTAAAAAAGGAAACCGGTTTCTAAATTGAGATCAAATAGGAACAATGTAATCGCGGTACTGCAAATAAATGCATTAAACAAAATCTGCTATTTACATATAAAAATGTTTTACATGAACATATTAAAATTAAAATGTGTGTGCATCCTTATAAATGAAATGTGTATAATAATTATTTTGTGTGTATGTATACATGTTACGATTAACGTACGAAATGATGTTCTCGATCTCGATATTAACCGGTTAATTTCGAGAACATTGGTTCTTGGTTAATGGTTGGGTTCTTTGGTTAATGTCCGAATATTACGTTAGTTAAATGGTATTCGCGTAAGAAGTATTTCTGGTAGAAAGTGATAGTCAAGATTCACACTGTATCTAATACTACACACAACAAGCCAAAATGGCTGAACTCGGCTTGATCAGACCAGAATTTCTTTCGACATTTACGACATTACATTTATGTTAAACTCGAGATTAGCCAAGTGCGACGTTTAACCGTAACATTCATATAATCATTATCATTTTTCATTGTCAATCATTTTCTCCATCAATTTTTACATGAATTATCCATATCTTGCAATACGCTCTCAAATGGTACGCGGAAAAACCTCCAATCTCCAAACATATAATGTGGCACTACTTGGCACAAAGGATCATTATCCCAGCTATAAAAACACTTTTTGCATCGCTGCAAATTCTTGATTGGGTAATTATTCAAAAGTGCCTGGTTCTATGCATAATGATATCGCCTATAATATGGCGACATGACTAATAAATAACCAAGGCTTGTGTTACCGTAATTGTGCAATAATTGCTTGTAATGAAGGTGAAAATGGCACTTAATTTGATTCTGTTAGTTAGCTCGTTGCGTGGTTTAGGGCAAATTGTAAACACAGTTTATCTACAACGGTTATATAATGACTATGATCTGACACTCTTTCAAATGTCATAATGATGCTTATTATCACACTGGTGCTTTATTCAATTGATTACCACACTAGTGCGCTAACAAATCTGTCGATCATTATCAAAGTTGTGTCTTAAAACTGCACATTTTAAAATAAGTTCAAGCGATGATCTGCCATCTGATATTGAGAACTAAGCTTATAATGTTGTTTCGCTAGAGGGAAGAAATAAATGTCAAGAAGCTTTTGATCGATACCAGAAATGGTGCTGTGAACGAAAGATACACACACAAAGAACATGGAGAACTAAAGGGGTGAGGATTTATGTATTTTGGTTACCTTGCTAAAATATATTAATAATCCTTTCTCGCTTGTTAAATTGAGTAACTTTCGTGCACTGCAGCATTTTTGGTACCGATCAAAAACTTCTTCGTATTTCTTCCGTGGTTTCCCTGGCACAAAATCCGAAACAACATTAAAAGCTTCGATTTCAATACCAGATGGCAGATTACGCTTGAACTCATTATAAAATGTCTAATTTTAAAACACAACTTTAACAATGATTCTGATGGCAATAGTAAATTTTCATTAGCTGTGTTCTGTGTTCAATTTTATAACTAATTATTTTACTCAAACAATCATTAAAATAATAATCGTTATAGTTGTAGATGAAATATTGTACGTAATACGTAGGATATTATATTATTAACGCACTTATGGGATAACACGACTCGGCCTACAGCCTCGTCATGCAAATCTTCACATGCGTGCGTTAATAATATTCATATCCTACTAGTTGCGTAAATAACTATTATACTGGATATTTTTAAATGAATAAAAGTAAAACGTTTCAAACAGTATGTGTTAGATCAATATAAACTGATTACAAAGGGTAGAAAATCACTGTGAGTAATGCTCCATTGTCGACCCAAACGTAAATTTATATTACCAACTTAACCCATTTAGAGACGGAATTAGTATTAAGCAACTACTAAATTGTTTATAAAAGCAAGCAAACGTAAATAAACGTACCGTCAAAATCTATGTATATGGCGACCTATCATATTCCAGACTTTATCTCATGAAGAAACACGTTTAATTGGGTCTCCTTTTTAATTATACAGAGTATTCTAAAAAAAGATACATATCAAAGCTTTTAAGTTAGGTAGGTAGCCAGCAAAATGGATATGTTTTTTAATGGAGCACTATGTATCTGATTACTTTGTTACCAACATTGCGTAAGAAAACGAATTATTTAGTATGAAAACACGGTACACGATGATGCATATTATGAAAAATTTGAATCATTTTTGACATGCTGTGAAGGAATCATTATAGCGCCGCATAAATAGTTATTCACCCCGCATACTTGATGCTTTTACCTAAATCGCCATTTTCCAACCAATATGATTCAAATTCATTCAAACTCTTCATTCAGTAGTTTAGTTTCTATTTTTTTTATTACTATTTTGTGTGTGTTTTTCTGTTTTCTGATGATTGAGCTAAAATTTATGGACAGCCATAATGCAAGCTTTCTCATTTTTTCATATTATCTCATACATTCAATTCTAGGAAAATAGGTAAATTTAAAGTTTTGCAAAAAAACAAGGCAACATTTTGAGTCTAAACTCATTTGCTTTGAAACGTAAATTTTCGGACGTGATGTAACTAAAAGCTTTCAATTAACTAAGTCAAAAATTAAACAGAATGAAAAACTGCTCACCGAAGCGGTCCTACGATTTTTAAAATGGTGTCCTGTAGTTTTAACTGTTTCCACGTTTTATCAAAAAAGGGTCACCTGTATAATATTATGCCTAATTGAAACTTGAGCTAATTTTTCTTCCATTCAAAAAAAAACACAGAGTTGATATGTAGGTATAGTTGAAGGTAATTTTAAAACGTTGGCTTTTTAAAACTCTGCATTTCATGAAAAGGGGACTAAACTTATTCTTAGATTAAGAACCATCGAATGAAGCTACAATTCATCAGCAGTTATATAAAAAAGCCGTCAAATAAATTCGTTTTAATTGGACCGTTCTAAAGATGTAATGATTCAATTTTGTCAGGAAATTCAAATGAATGTAGCCTTTCATTGGCCCACAAAACAGTGTGGACAAATAACGTAAAAAAAAATGTTAACCAGTTCAAACGATCCCAGCTTGGAACGCCATTAAATAACTCAATGAAAACCCTCCTCGCTGATGGATACTAATTAAATTAAAATATGACCCGACCCTCTGACTCCTTCCGTCACACCAGTTAGCGTTATTGCACCTAATCCTGATATGGTAGACAGATCTATAAATTTTTCGAATCAACCTTCTCCTGCACGATTCTTCGCTTTTCTGTCATTTAGCGGTTTAATTAAATGCTGTCTGTCGGCAATGGGGTGTCAGTTGCCGCCCTTCTCTAACAATTATCTTTACGAATCATCCCTCCTTATTTATTTGACCCGTGCAGGTTGTGAAAGGCTGGGCCAACGATGAATTAATTGACTGTGATGAAATTCACCGAATATTTTTGAAATCAATTTGGAGCATCAATTAACCATTTTTCCTCAATAGTTACTCTAATGGATATAATGGTTTATATTGGCTGTCTGCGCCACTTTATAATTAAATCTCCTGTTTATAAACATGTCGGGTTTCATTACGAAATTGCCTCGAAGTTAAACCCGATGGAATTCGATATTTTCTGAAGTTCAGGTGAGAAATTATATTATAATTATGCTCAAATGTCCCGCTAAATTTACGTTTCGATCGATAAACTGGTCACTGAACAGCAACAACCCTGAATTTAACACGACAATTTCCATCTGCTCGGTTTTGTCTCACTCAATTTTAATTAAGTTTGGCCCTATTATTGCCTAATATTATCATAAATGACTGGCTTTCGATAGTTTTTTTTTTTCGTTACTAACATATAATTTTAAATATAAACTGTTATGACTCTACTACCACTACTCCTACTACTGTTGCTGCTCTAGTACAACTACAACAATACAACAACTTTAAACAATAAAATTCAAATACACATTTATAAGTGTGCCATCGTATTCGGGACGTCAACAAATACGATAATTCTTATTTAATAAGGCTTTTAATTAACACACTAAAGGCTGATAGAAGGTGAATCGCCACTTATGTTTACTGACAACATATGATTGTATTTATGGCAATGATAAAGAACATTTGCCGTGTTGACTTTATGCTTATATCTTCTTATTTGGAAATCAACATTCTTATCTGCATTATTGCTTATATGCTGAGTTAATCCTGCAACTTTTTTTTAGTTGATTTTCTTAATTTAGTAAATCCTGTTTGAACAACCACGTAATAAATGCATGTAAGTACAAGGTTATTTATTAAAGTTTCGCCACCCCGGTTTCATGTATAAATAAAAATGTTAAGGAAAAGATTCAATATACAAAAATGTATTAACGTCTGGTTTATTTTAAGATAATACTGGGTGTCTCAAATGAAATTCAATTGACAGACCAAATTTAGATTTTTTAAGGAGAATGCCGTACTTTTTACTGCATATTCGGACTCGATATTCAATTATGGGCCTAGTAGTTACCAGTTCCATACTGACATTAAAATTCTTCTGAGTTAATAACCATTGTTAAATAAAATTTTGCCACCACTTTTGAATGCCTAATTTTAAACAGGGGGTATTTATTTGAGGATAATATAATTAGATGAGATGCTAATAATTATTAGTTAAGTTTGGGGTACACCTACAACTGTTATTTTAAAGTTAGAGAAAAAGTTAAATACTGAAGTTTTAGTGACTAAATTAAAAATTAAATATTTCAAATCAATTACAATTAATGAAAAACACACAAAATTGCAACTAATGGCTTTAACTGAATTTTTACAGAAAAACGCCAATTCTATGCCTAAAGAGCAACTTCTGGACCCCAACAAAACTGTCTTTCCGCCAATAATGGTTCTACAAATTGAGACACGCTGCATTAGCAAATATTATTTTAGAATAAACCAAAAGTTAAAACTAACAGCTTTTGTTGTGAACATTGTTCTTTAAGTTTCAAATGACGTGTTAAAAACCAAAGTCAAATCCATATCAATCAATATTTACTACTATAAATTATATTACGATTATAAGCGTACAAAATTAAGTAGAATTCGGATATGTAGCATATCCGAATTCAGTACATTGAATGTAGGGCATTCTATTTAAGAAAATGGAAGTTTGGTGTGCCAATTAAATTTGAGACACCCTGCATCAATAATAGTATCTTAAATTACCCTGGGCGTTAACATCGGCAACGTTTGTATTCATAATTTTTCTCAAAACTTAGAATTACATATTTAGAACAGCAGGGTGGGCACAGTTCAATCAATAATCCTGTAGATGTCATTCTCGTTTGGAAAATTAATCAAAGGCAAATTATAAAATTTGATTAAATATAGCGACAGTAAAAGACATTTTTTACCGTAAATGAGTTTATAACTACTCGAGCTAGGTTTTCATTATAGAGTATAATTGGATTTAAAATATTTTTTTTTGACAGATAATAAAGATTGTTATTTTTCCACTTTCCAGATTTATTTGCCGATAATTCATTATTGAGCACAATCTTCACTGTTTCATCTTTGAAAACATATTCAATTTTAGGCGACACCCTGTTAATGGTAAAATTTTGAGAAAAACTATTTTTTGCTTAGAAAGTAGGACAGAAAAACAGAAGTTTCAGACAACTTCCGGTATAACCGTAACTCACTTAATGTTGCTGTTATTTCATCTGAAAAGACCGTCCCTGAAAATCCCATTATGCAATTTTTCAATATTCAAATCGTATTACTTCCCGAAATAGTTTTATGGACGCTGACTGTGAGACACCCTGTATAATTATAAGCAGACGAACATGCTTTTATGTCGTTTACAAATGTTACCAGTCGTTTAATGGATTCAATGTACCTCTATATTAATATCTTTAAAATAAATTATGCATGTTTGCCACAAGAGTAGTTCCCAATCGGATACAGGTATTCCCGATCTTTCAGAAGCAAACTTGCGTTCCATTTTCAATTTTGTATTGATTTTCTATACATTTTAATACGCTCTATTAGACGTGACTGAGTTAGCTGAGACTATTTCATTACAGTCTACGTAAGTTGAAAATTTAATTTACGGCTCATCTCATACATATATTCTTGTTCCCAAAGGTAAACAATTTTACTTGGAAAAATATGCGAAACTGGTCTTTAAGTGTAATTGGCGGCATTTCTTCTGATTCTGAATATTTTTTCTATGTGCATTATTATTGAAGGAACTTGAAGGCCAGGAGGGTTACAGTTTGGCATGGCTCTAACGTAACTTAACTTAGATAACTATTGGAATCGCTCGGGAATGGTATACTTATTGAAAATATCGAGGTGCGCCAGCTTAAAAAGATGTGCTATTTGCGTAAACAACAAAAAAGTGAAAGAAAGTGCATTTTTTCCGAAATCAAGCGCATATAACTCGATAAGTATGGATTTTAGACAAAACATGTATACTTTGTTCGTTAAATTTTCTACACGATCGAGTTGGTCCAAAGGCCATAGATTTGAAACGGTCGTTGCAAAATGATCGAAAGCGTAAAAAAGTAGGTAAAAGCCAAGGTAATTTAAAATTTTTGAGCGGTATTAAAAGGTTTGAAAATGTTGACTTTTAAGTCAATAAATCTATTTAAATGAATATGTGTGATAAAGAAACTCTGTAAATTATGTAAATTTAATGAAATTGTCAATATTTTACTATTATTTACACCTTATCTGCTGTTATTCAATGTACTAATGCACTAAATGAAAATTAAATTAATTTATAACATTATTGCGCATTAATTATTCAATCTAATGCTAATTTACAATGAACAATACATGCCCAATAAGGATATTATGATTAGCACTACTTTTTAGCAACATGCTAAAAATGCTTGATTATGAAAATCGACTACCTATTGTTTATTTATTTAAACTGATAAGTGCAACTACGAAAATTGAAATCCTCTGGTTTTTCTACCCCAATTTAATAAAAATTGCCAAAATCGGCGCAGTAGAAGCCGTAATGTATCATCCTGAAGTGAGGGCGCCGATTTTCAAGCGCTTTTTTCAAAACGCTTAAAAAGCTATTAAAAATTAAAAATGGTTAATATAGCAATTGCATATGATAGATTAAGGATCCAAGAACGTGTAACTGCGCGCATGAAAAAAAATATTCATAACTTTGAGCCTGGCTCAAATCTAAAAAAGGTATTTTTTTACAGGTAGGTTATTTAACAATTGCATTATGCAAAAACCGTCCGTCCGATCTTAATCGGCCTTGCGGCTCTCAATTTGTTTTGCAGTAAAGTACGTTTCTCTAAATGTGTGGCCTGATTGAGTAATTTTTTCATTGTTCAATRCGTAATTTAAGATTACCTTGTTTTTTACCTACATTTTTGCACAAAGCKCAGATTTTACATCTACGGATATCATACCAACTCTATCTTGTGGTTCTCTACAATAAGCAAATTTATTTCTATAYTTTCATATATTTAAGTAWACATTTTTTCTCTAAAATGCCTACTTACCGAGTTGTACGCGATTGTTTCCGCGAAAAAACGCGATTTTCACATTTKTTTCCAATTTTTKGWTGTTTATGCAAATAGCACATCTTATATATTTTCAATAKGTCCTGTAGGTCCTACCGATTCCAATAGTTATATAAACTGTGTCTCATTCTCCCGGCCAGTTTAGGCGAGACTAACTACAGGCACAGAATTGTGCCTGTATTTTAAAAAAATTTCAAACAGCACATCAAGATACTATTCAGAGAATTTTTGTTCAACTTTCCTAGATAATTTAACTTTAAACCACTATTTTGGGAGAAATCTATCGATGAATTATTTGCAATTTCCATGGAAAAAACACTTAATACTTTAAATGTAAAGCTGAACTAAGATAAATTGCCAACCTTAAACGCCAATCCTTGCATATCTAAATTGAATGCGTTTAAATATGTAATTAACTCGAGTATGTATGTCATAATTTAAAATTCTGCAACAGATAACTTGCAAAAGAAATGCGAGAAAATTCAGCTGTTTGATGATATATTCAACTAACAGATGTGTATGATTAATTTGAGTATAGAAAAACATGTTTCTTGCGAAATCTCCTCAAATATATGTCGTTCGAAGTTCTCGTAAGTTCTGAAATTTGAAACGATACACTCAATGAAATTGTTCGGTCCGTGTATATTTCACAACGCGCTGGGTGGCCGCCGCATAAATTCGTACCGTATATTTGAATATGTTTATAGTTTTGCGCTTTACCGATTTGCAAATTAGCTTTTTATTACGTAGATGGGTGTACTTTCCTAATCGAAAGCTACCTATCATATTTTGAAAGTTGGTATCCTCAGAACCGAAACTGTCTATTGTAAGAATACAAGTCAATTAGAGTTGAGTTGAGCCGACGGTTTTGTTTCTAGCAGTTAGCTTTATATGTACCTACCAGCCAGATAAATGTAATTTTTTCAAAAGATTTCTCTCTTATAAGAAATCATTAATACACCCAGGATTAATTGGATCAGAAAAAAAAGTCTTCAATAATGTGGACGAGCACCAGATGAAGTAGATTTAACCGAACCAGTAGATGAGATGATGTTTTATTGATGACCAACAAAATAACAAAATGTGACTAAAAATATATCAAAGTTTTGTCAAAGAAGCTGGCAAATATGTAAGAGCTTGTAGTATTGAAAACTTCATATCGTCGTTATCAATAAAAATTATTAACCTAATTGAATACAGAAATAGAGAAATGTTTAATATGTGATTTCCAAGCGTCATTTAAATCTACCACCTGCTACTGGATGTTTTGTAATCGCATATTTATACAACAAGCCAAATTAAAATAATCAAGTCTGTCATACTAGTACAAACATCAGCTGTCCAATTTTTTTGTCCGTTTATTACTCCCGACATATCTCGGCTAATCTCTCGGTGCTCCTCGTTTTGCTTTTCCTTTCTGTCGTGGTGGGTGGCTCGATGTAATATAGACGTACCGCACGTCAACTTAAGTGATTTAATTTTGTTTTTTAACCGTTTTGCTTAGTAACAGTAGCGTAGATAAGTAGTTCTTTCCAATTGCTGTTAATTGTCCTAAATATTCACACTATTTTAATTTTGCTTATTGTAGGTTAAAAGGTTATTGGAATATTACTTGTGTATGTACGTATAACACGAATATGTTATTAAAAGATGTAAATTCATAGTGATTCAAATTTGGCTTCATTCGTTTTGAGAGGTTATAGAGGCCACTTTAGAATGCGAGAAAAATATTAATTTTTTTATATTTTACAGATATTAGTTGAAATTACAGAAATGAATCTCAACTTTGTTATTAAGTACTGCTTTGTAATGGTCCCAAGTTTGATTGGTTGCTTTTATGCTACTCTATGTTGATGGTAGCAATTTGTTAAATTCCGTATGTTAAAAAAGTACTCTTCTACAATTTTTTAATGAAAACTCAAAGCGGCAAAAATGTTTTTTATCGTTAACAGATAGTTACAAATAGATAGCTTTTGTCGAGGATAACAAGCATTTGTCAAATTTTGACTGTGTTTCAAGCTTCTTTCACAAAATGTACACGAATATCGAATATGCGGATACAATATTAGTTGTGGGGAAATATCACATCATTAAGCCATAATATTTTGTTGGCCTAACCTATTTCATTGCATTTCAACCTCACTCTCTGTGCACGTTGAGCTTTGCATTTGAGAAGCCACAGTTTGTGCACCTAGAAATCAAAAATTCTTCAAAAAAATCATGTATGTATTATATTAATATGTACTTTGCCATCCTAGCGTTTGATTACGTTACTCACGTTCTCAAGTGTTAAGAGAATTAAACACTAGTGATTAAGTGAAAATCAAGTAATTTGCTTGTAACCCAGTAGATGTTAGTTACCTTTCTTATCTTTAGCGTCGCCTCTAGCATTACCTCATATCCAAGAACTTCCCTGTCACGATATTTAAAGTAAAAGATATAAAATTGAGTAATGAATTAAAAACTGAGAGAAAATTAAAAAATATTTATGGCGAAATGTACATATTCTTCTTCGTGTTTTATGTGAATTTCAGCTGCGTCATTTATTGTATGTACAATGTGAATAGGAAATGTGGCAAAAAGGTCATTTTTCGTATTAACTTTCCTAATTTTAGAGATAATACTTATTCAAATTTAACCACCTAATTTTTTTTAACTTGAATTCTAATATTGTCAGTTTTCTATAATTTTCATGTTTTGCTGCAAAATATTTAACACGAGAAAAACCAGAAATTTACTTTATAGCAATGTTATTTTCAGATTCATTACGTTCCTAAACTGCGTTCGTCTAAGGATCTTTTTCTTCATCTTTCAAAGTTTCGATTGATCCTAGTTAATTGCAGTAATGCTTTAATTGATTGCACTTGATAAATGTGCTCAATAGGTTTTCCATCGCATCCAAGAACAAATTCATAAACTGATGTAACAGTATGATTGCAGATGCAACAATTCAATATTATTGAAAGTCACCCGGTTGACTACACGTTTCCTACAGATGGACACGTAAACACTTACAAAAGTCGATATAATTAGAAGTATTAATACGGAAAATGCTTACAGTATCACAATGTCCCACATAACATGCGGTACAAAGGTATTGGGTAATATTATGTATAATTTCTTATCTGGTCTCCTCAAAACGTAAACTCTTCAGCAAAACACAGTGTATCTGACTAATGCGCAGTAATGTTCAAGTTCCCTGTAACGAAACTCCCAATAAGCCAACACTGTATGTAAAATAAGGCAAAAAAAACGATTTGAATTCAACCTGAATTACCATTACTAGTAAAAGTCTTAAAAAGCGGAAAACTCATCACAACTTTAACTCAACAAACTTAAACTCCTATCCACCAGCGCCGAAAAAAGATCATCAACTTTACCGCCTAAGTAACTTTATTAGCTTATTATAAAATTAACAATTAATCCTTGCTTGAATGGTCTGAAGTGCCTTAATACAGAAAGTTAATCAAACACTAAATTATTTTATTAGTAGAAATTAGCATGTCTACTTAACAATCTACGAAAACTTGTGTTTCAATCTTATTCAATATGAATGTTTCTAATAACGCCACATTTGTATTCGTCTGTTTTAAAAAGTATCCCATATTTCACAGGGCGATTCCTCGAGTTCATTTTAAGGTAAAAAGTCCATGTAGGCACGGGTCGGCAAGGTCTCACTTATCGACTTAAAGTAATTTAGTTTATACTTTTTTCTAAGCAGTTTTTGAAATACTATCTATATTGAAACGAAAATTGTTATTTGAGACTTTTGCAGTGTGACAAACTTATATTTTAGTTTTCTTTTGCTCTTACATATAGATTTTTCTGTTAGATTTTTTGCCTATTAGAAGAGATTTTCCTGTTACAGAAGTTTTACGTTCCGTCCAATTATCGATAGTGATAAAAAATTACTCAAAAAATTTGTCAACTCCATGTAGCTCGAAAGTTAAAGACATCCATGCCTATATGAACTTTTTATCTTCAAAATACCCGAGAAATTGTTCTCTGAAATATCAGACACTTTTTTTATTTAAATTTTTGCCACAAACGCCGGTTTATGGCACCAGAATCTTGAGACTCTAATAAGATTTGAATCAGAGAATTTATTAGCAAAGGAGAAGATTTTTAGGGTGAAAATGTAAGACAACACCCTTTTTGCCATTCGATATACGTACAACAGTTTAACATTTACAAAATAAAACGCGCGACTTTCTACTTTTTGTTACAATTGCACGTTTCAACAGTTTCAAGTKTATTGTTKATGATGAACCATTAATTAATAAAATTAAATTAAATTAATTAAAAGTAACTAAGAAGGTGTGTTGTACCTACGTCGAAATCAACGTAAAATACCAGCAGTAATACTAATTTGATTTTCTTGAACTCTTTTAAAATAGTAGAACAATCATAGTTATTAAACTCACCAGCACGAAACAAGAACCGATCAAGACTAAAAAGAGTTTTTATAGGTAAAACACACGCCACTGAGTAATATTTCATGCCTTGGGTAAGCTGTACTGGCAGAGTCCGAAAATAAACTCACAATCAGAATTTCATATGTAAATTTAGCAATTAGGTGGATTCTATTTTAATTTAATGTTAAAGCTAATGAGATGGATGTTTTCATTATACCTATTTTTAATTAAATGACTACTACTGCAAATTTGGCCAGTTATAATGAAAAGGAGCTTTTGATTGCTTTTCTGAGTAAGTGTACATAATTGCTGTACAATCTGAAATTTTAATTTTTATGTTCAAGATAAATGTTGGAATCAAGTCAACATCTGAGATCGGGAGTCCTAGCAGGCAAATGTTCTTCAGTTCTTCACAATTAATAATATGTATAAATAAACATATATATCGTTGTAAAGCATACAATTTGGTTGGCGTTTCATTAACCGAATGAATTTCCTTAATTCTAAGTATATTTTTGTTGTTAGTATCTCCCTTTGAGGTCAGTAAACTTTGACTAGAAGTGATTCTGAATCACTTTTTTAACTCCACCATTTGACCGAAGATTATGCCTCATATCCTTCTTTATAAGTACAGTGGAACAAATTAAGTTCGAGTGTTTTTTTTTTAATTTTATCGATTCAATGCCATTTTGGAAAAAATCGAATAATTCGAACTATTTAATTCGATTCTTCCCATTACCAGTCATGGTACCAGAAGATCAAGTACGGTGAATGGGACAAGAGTTCTATGTGTTCACTTGAAATTCACCTGTCTTAAGAACTGGAACCGACAAAGGGATGCTTGATTATGCCATCTAGTTTTCTGCCATTTACATTTCAATAGCTCAGTCTAGCAGAAAAACAGCATTACATGGATTACTGAGAATAAATGAATAGCTTGTTAACGACAATAAAACCCACGTGATCCTGGTGTTTCATGTGTCATAAGTATCCGGACAAACGTTTGGTTTGTGTAAAGTTGTGAACAAGATGTTGCGAAATCTTACAGTATTAGCGATGGGGAAAATTCAGTCAAACAATTGAAATTATTCTTTAAAGTTACTTGGTTATACGAGATGGTTCCCCAAAATGAGGAAAATAACTCTGAGAAAGGTGCGGAAAATARTKCGGAGTGTTATTGAGATAGTTTCGTAAGGAAAGCAGTTTTTGCATAAGAAAATCATTTTTCGTATTTTGCAAGAGACTGCAGACTCTACTAATAATAGAAGAATCAAATAAACTAGAAAAATAAAATGTGTCCGCAAAAGTAAAACTAAATACGATCCCAAGTTGRGTAAACCATTCCAGAGTTAATTCCGACRAAGTTTACAACGTAAATATTACCAATAAACCAATGATGATGCTTTATCGTAATTTAYTTGTTTRTTAGAATATTGGAAATRAGAAGATATTTTTAGTCYGAATTCAGAAAATTTAAAAATGCCGTAGAATGYTGCATTTGTGACGGCAACAACCTTCTGTACTCACTTTAAATGTTAAAAATCGTTTCCTAAAATGAGAAAAACAATGCTTTGCAGGCATATAGAAAGTCCAAAAACKGTYTGCACTTTGATAGCCTTTTCCATGGTATTTGACCAGTCGACAAATTCTATTAATAAGAAAATGAGTCTTGATTATGCCATTGAAGGAATGTTTTATTCATGGTGGAACCAGCATAATAAAAGGCGCTTTTCCAGTCGATAGCTGAACTTTCCTAGTCTAAATTGAATGGCAAAAAGCACGCATGTATATCGAACGACTAATTACGTTACAGTCACGATATGTTCCGTGCAGATCGAGACTATGAAGTCATTAGACGGGGCATCGAGTTTGAGTTGGAACACTTTTGCTAGGTCAATTTTTCAGCGAGTTGAAATGGAGAAGTTATGTCGGACCTCTTAAATTAATTTGACCAAAAATCAGTACCAATGAGATAATGCACGAGATGCACACTGGGTCAGGTGCAACTTTTACACATACGCCGAACTTATATGTGAGGTAAAAGCCTGAACAAACAAGTAGAGTAAATATTGACTTGCAATTATCCAGCATTTGTCCGAGACCTTGGCCACATCAAAAAAAACCGCCAGATAAAACCCATTAAAACAACTCTTCCCATCCAAAAGACAGGTAACCAAATAACCTTTTGATACGTTATGTGCTTGTCCTTACAATTAAGGAGAAAGCTCTAACTTTGATGTTGTTACGTAACGCGCTAAAAAGCTTTCAGTTTTATCATTAACACCCCCCGTTGCTTTAAGATTTCCGATTATCGAACTTCTTAATGCCCACCAACGCCGCTTATGTGTTTATATATCTTTCTTCCTAAAACCGTTAAATGTGTTGGTCAAACAAGAACAAGCAAAAGCAAATTAGAGCTGAAAAGTGGCGTTTAAAACATTAAAATATTTTAAACGTGTTTGATAGTTTGATTAGCGCTTTTAAAGGTGAAAAATATTCAAAGCACAAAGCAGGGTAATAGAAAAAGGTGGCAATGTGGTAGCACCTTTTAGTCGGTAGTTTACCACTCAGAAACAATAAGTTTTTGTTTGCGTACGTGGTGACAAGGCAATATGACTCAATCAGACAGATATAGCTAATGAATATAGTGTGTGAATTGATGACATATTTTTGCAAATTAGCGAACTGACAGAAAATGATGATTTTACGTTCGGTGTCCGGTCGCATATTTAGACAACAATTACGTAGTTACATCATGTGCTATTACATATATAACAGGAATCATCGTGGATGGTCATAGAAAAAATCATCATGAGTCATCCGCACAATGATATTATAATTTGAAATAATATTATCGGTATCTGAAATAATATTATTACACGATGTAACATATCTCAAAACATTCAGTGCTGCTTTTGGCAAAAATAATCACCTGGAAATTAACGGGAAAATTAAAGTACTGCCTCATAATCGTCTATTTAAATATAATTTTCTATGTTTGAGTGTAATTTCATCTATGTTTGACACGACATCAAGTGGTATACTAGTGACTAACACGTGCACTGGTTAAAAAAATCGTTGCTTTAATAATTCATCAATAAATTGAATTCATTGAATCAAATCCATAATTTGACTACGTTCAACATAATAACAGTTATAAGCAAGACTTAAAAATAATTTCCACGGCCGGCGAATTCACGAGGAAATAAAGTATTTTACATTTTTTCCAATTAAGTCAGTCATAGTCGCAAAATATTAAACTCTGAAAAATGTGATTTTTTGTAGTAAAATGACAATTATTTTATTTGTTTGGTAAAATCTTCAGAATTCACAAATACTTTTCATTCCCAATCAAGTATTTTTAAATAAAACTAATAAATATCAAATTCTCATCCGATACAATTGCGGAAAATCCCAGAAACTTACGGATTTTCTCAGTTTTCTACTCAGAGAAACAATCACTAAAATTTGAATTATATCATATTGAAATATCAAAAATATTACTTGATTCAGGGTGTTTGAAAAATGCGTTAAGAAATTTTTAAGGGTGATTCTATATGCTAAAATTATGGTAGAAAGTCATGTAATAATATCGGAATATTTTTCCAGTTGCAGCTCATCAAACAATTTTTTTTCTTTTTATTACTGACCTATTCTGAACATTTCTTCACTGATCAAATTCAAAATCGGTACAGAGTTTATCATGGTGATCTCTAACTTTCTTATTAAAAATTGGTTTTCATTATGCCACTAGATTTTTTGCACTTTACCTGAAATCCAAATTTCATTTCCTGCACATCTTTTGGGGAGGAAGAAAATATGTCATTTTAAACACTGGGAAACACTAGACAAAAATCTGCTCGTTGAACGACTCGAAGAACCTCTTCGTTTAGAAGCAAATCGACAGTAAAGTTTTTATTACTTCAACCCAGTGGCCTTGTGGAGAATATTCAAATGCAGCACACAAATTTACTCGCAATTGAACAGTAATATAATAATTACTATCAATTGTCAAATTTTAAAACCATTAACAGATTTTACATTTTTGTAACATGACTGTCTACCATTATTTCAGTRTGTAGAATCACCCTTAAAAACTTCCTAATCATTTTSCGAATTCCGCGTATATTGTATATAAATATATTATACATTGCATGAACATATTATTTCATAGCTTTCACTATTGATTTCTTACCTGCCATACAAAATGCTCAAGATATGATTTCGGTAATTTAAATTTAATTCAGAGTGACTTTCTTTTTCTGAACAAAAAACTGATACAATCAGGGATTTTCCGGTATTTCGGTGGCCCGTAACATGTCTAATATGGCAAATATCAGCTTTTCTAATTAAGTTTTTATCTGCAAAGGACAGTACCTTCTCAAGAAACGTATAGTCTGACACAATTTATAGAGTGAACATTAGTTCTGTAGTAAAAGTATTGAAATCAGGGATTTCCGTATCTCCGTCCTCTCCAGGTGCTTTATAATTATTCATTCATCTTATTACATTCTCGACTTCATCTACGGATTTCTTCTGACCCTTGATTTAAGACCTTTGAGTGACATGCACTTGCACGGATCTCCTCTTGGATTTCTTGGCAACTGTAGAGCTCCCTGTAGAATTCCTCTGTAGTCTGCAGTAAGTAAAGATTTATTTTATGTCATTTGAGATGTTCTTTCTGAGTATATATGCTGATGTCTTAACCTCATSAGSTCTTTGATACTTTGTCGAAGCTTGTTAACATGTTTGCCTGTTTTCTTACAATATTGATTCTGTACACGATGGACTGCATCTAGTATGATGTTGTTTACAGTTTCCATATTATTTCCATCGATCAGGGTCTTGTCCGAATTGGCTGAAACTGTTGAAAATTCTTCTACTTTGGTAGGTGTGTTCCATTCATGTTCGTGTGATTTTTGTTTGTCACCATTTTTGTCTTTCCTTGGCTAGACTGAATTTAATTTTGGCTCTGACCAGTCTGTGATCGATGCCAGTGTGAAATCTTTGGAGCGTTGCTTTTGCATTCCCATCTGGACTCATCCATGTATACATACCGTGTTCCCTTTTCTGGAAAAAGCTATTCAAGAGGTACAAATTTTGTTGGAGAAGACAATTAATCAACATATCTTCTCTTTCGTTCCGTTCCCTTAGGCCAAAGTTGCCCAATATAGTCTCCTACTTTTCTTGTTTCCTCCAAAGTTTTGGGTTGAAGGCGCCAATTATGAATGTGTAGTGGCCTTTGAGTTCTTGAAATGCTCTCAGAATGTCTTTATAGAACTTCTTCTTGAACTTCGTCTTCATCTTTCAGTCTTCTTGATTCAGTCGAATTATTACATGAACAATCAGAGCGGATATGCTTTTGATGGTTGTGATGGCCTTGACATGTTTTTTATATATTAGGTGCCTTCATCAGATTTATCCGGGTAGCCTAAGTGGTAGAAAACATGTCCAGACTTGAGTGGCATCATCGATTCTCCTCTCCTCCGTATTTTGCAAAGGCCAAGAAAGTCTCAATCTTTATGTGCTAATTCCTCTTTTATTTCCAAAAGCTTCTCTTTTGATACCAATCTTCTGGAGTTGTATGTTGCAATTCCTAAAGTTCTTATTTTACTTTTCGATCYCGTTAAAGGTTTGGACGTTGAATTTTTGTCTTCCCCCAGAATCGTTGAGACTTATGAAATAGACGGGTTACGAWTTTATTCACTCAAATCCGAAATTGCAAACTCAGCTATAAAACAGCAAGTACACTTAAAAATCATAAAAGATCTGAGAAACTGGAAATAAATGGTACATTTGGTACGGATAATCGAAGCAACATTTTTCGAAATTTATTTCAAAACAGGTAATCAAAAATTCAATTAATTTTAGATAAATAACGGTTACAGAGAAAAAGTTTAAACCTTACCTTCACATAAACAACGCACAAACCTATAAGATATAAGAAATATAGTTATTATCAAAAATTCACTAATATCTCTAACACACAGTTCTTCCAACTTCACCATTTGGCTGGGAAAAAATGAGCAAGTAATAATGTGTTAAAACATGCACGGTGAGTCCTATTGTTTTCAGTGTCGTAAAAGTGGGTACACTTGAAATCATKGCGTTACTCGTCTAGAAGGGTTTAATTTACAGAAACAAACACTTACATACTAATTGAAAATAATGTAAAGTTTTCGAGCAGATGCTTCATTTCGASCTTATGAAGACCCTCCACATCAGCTAAAGAAAGACAATAACATTATATTACTTTTTGCTTGCGCTTTGCAGCTGTATGTCCGAAAACGGTCCATAAATAAAAACCTGCCATTAAATTAGAACATCAACAAAACTATTWGCAAAAGAAAACAGTCCTGAAATGACCTCGTCGACAAGCAAATGTGATAAGATGTAGATGAAATGAGTAAAACTCATCTCTGATTTGCATTGAAAGAGAGATACGTATATCATTACTACCGAAAATCAAGTTGAAAACGAGATTTTCTTGTCAAATGTATGATTAGGTTCTCTGCATACAAATATTGTAATTTTGGTAAGAATTATCTTTATTTGCTATTTCTTTGTCGCATAAATACTCCCCCGCACACACACCTTCAAAAGAATAACGTCAATTTTGAATCACCCTGGACTTGTAGAGTAAATCACATTTGTAAGCATGGTTTAATGGTTGAATGAACACTTATGCACTTTTTTAAAAAAAGTTTATCAGCAAACGGAAACGTAAAGTAACCTGATGCCTAGCGTGATTTGAACCTCACAAATGAAATTACATTTTCAACATTGACAAATCAAATAACTTCTGTGGGTGGAATCGCTCTCTTCTAAGACAATAACATATCGCATTTTATCTTATCATTACAAATGATGATCATCAAACCCTACCTCGACTGACACAATGACCTATTTAGCGCCTTTGTAAGTACTGATGTGACTAACGATATTCATAATTCAAATGAAATTCTTTCTGCAAAACCAAACAAAAAAATGTTCCTGTCGCTTAGGATAAATAGTGAAGTAATCCTGGCACAATTCTCCGAGAGTTAGATCAATCATATCGCTCAAAAGTGACACGACTCTATTATAACGCTTTAGCAATTCAGATTTGTTTGTAAAATAGAATAAAAGAATCGATTTGTAACATCGAGGAAAGTGTAAACATAAATTAAACTGTTATGATGTTTTATTTGTTCTAAAAATGCGTGCACCGCTCAAAAATGTGCCATTGTTATTTTTGTGGCGGCTCGTTCCGAAGTTTGTACATGAAATGTGTCAGTTGGAAACTTTAAAGGATTTTAACGAGGTCATTAATTGCTCGGAATCAGTGTTTCATGTATCTAGAACTTTTTTAACGACTCCAAAGCCTTGTTTGAATTATTGTTTATGCACCTACAAAGGAGTTTGCGATTCGTCTTTTGGCACTTGAATTTTTTGAGCTTAGCTCTCTAGTGGCTCGCCAACAAATCAATCAGCTGAATGTTATCTGTGCGACAGACAAAATCCAGTTCTACAAATAACGTCGCAGTGCAACATACAAAGTAAGTCAAAACTGGCTTGTTAGAGTTATTTATTGCGATAAGTGCTTCTGAAAGTGTTAATTTATGGCCTTTATCATACGTCTTGAATAAATTAATTAATCACATCAGGAAAAACTAGTATCAATTCGAAGATAGAATTTACATCACACATTTGGAAAATATGGAAAATGTGTGTGCTACCGATTAAACAGATGCGTCTGTTTCCGTTTCTCGATGATAGGAACAATGGATCACACTCTATATAAAAGTTGGTACTCATGGAAGCTGCTTTGCGTGCTGGCTAATCCATTTGATATATATCGGTAGCATCAATAACAAAATAGCTGGAGAACGGTAGTCATGAATATATTAGTTATACTTGTTTAGTTTGTAATAAGCGACTAGCAAATGTTACTAAAATAACAGCTTTGAATTTTTTAAAAATTCATAATAATTTAAGGTGGTAAATACAAGAAAACATCATGACAACGCCGCAAATGAGGGAAATACCAGGTAGTAAAATTATAGTAAGAGCAAGTGGACTCGTAAATATTCGACATTATTGTGGCCCTTATGGCAAGTGCGGTAGTTTGTGAAAGTGTAGTGAACTTTTTGAAGATTAATGGGTAGAAAATGGAGGATGGGGCCCCAGCTTGCAGAAAGCTGTTCAGAATGATATCTAATCTATAAATATTTTAGTTTGAACTGAGTTTAGTTTCCCGAAAAGCAACTGAAGTTTTACGGATTCTATGAATTTCTCTCTCTTTGCTTTGCTGATTTCAAATAAGTATGGCTTTGTACAGATTTCCTACTGTACTAAACATATTTTCTTCTTTCTTTCCAAGTGGCATTGCGCAGCTTTCGGTATTGAGCATTACTTTGCTCCTGGTTGCCATGTACATGTAGAGTTAGTTTTCAGTCCCATATTCATCAACTGACTCGAAGCGTGAATTTGGAATCGATTGAGCAATTGGTTCTCTTTCGTACTTATTTTTGAAACTTTGGGAATATTTTGGGCGGCTATTTTTATATCAAGCTGATCTGAAGCTTTTCGTTAAAGAATCACTTCTGACCTTCTTTTGACAAAGGCTGTCTACCTGTAACTATCTGTTAATGACAAAAAAGGTCACTGCCGCT
>NW_026018529.1:0-23268 GCF_020466585.1 Dendroctonus ponderosae
GTAGTGTACAGCATCGATTTCTGTGGAACCCAGTAGCTGTCAAAACTTTCACATTTTTACGAATAACTCGGAAATCGTAAATTTTTCAGGTAAAACGTTTGACACAAACTTAACTTAAATTTTGACGACAAATCTGAAAATGAATTAAAAAAGGGGCGGTTCCATTTAAAAAACCAAAGTTGGTAACTACCACACGTTTATGATACACCCCGTATATTGGAAAGTAATTTTAAAATGTGGACCTTTTAAACGTGAAAAACTTTCGTTGGACGTATTTTCTTGTAAAGTTCATATTTACTGAGATATCGCACTTTGACGCACTAATGAGCAACCCTGTATTTAAAAAGTCCTCGATTAGAAAACATAGTTTTAATAGATGAAAACATATTCGCACACAACAGTTTTATTTCTAACTAATCAGTAGAAATCAGGGTGTGCATTAATATCCCGAAAGGCGGTTGCTACTTCCCAACACTTTTCCACTTCCACTTTCAAATAGTATAGAAGAAAACATTTTCTACATCTTTTCCAGGGCCAGGTCAAGAGACGAGCTGGTAGTAAGCATTTTGTCCGTAGGCTGCTCGGGGTGAGCTTCTTCGGCGGGCGGTTTGCCATCGAAATATAGTTGGCTGGAGCAAGGTGAGCAGTGTGACTTTGTATTAAGTTGCTATTTAAAAATAATGCTGAAATAGTAACCAAAAATTAAATAATTTCAAGTGGTTGATAATGTTAATTTGACATAAAACACTATAAGTAAACCTTTTCAAAAAAATGCATCCGGTTCGGGGTCCGAGGACCGAGGTCAAATGTTATCGAAGGAATTCTATAAAATCAAGGAGCCTCGACTTGAAAACTTAGAAACTTTAAATTTTCAGCAGTAAATCAGTTGTGCATAAATGAAGCTGATTCTCGCTATTTCTGTGCTTTGTGTCGCTTCCTTGGCTGTGGAAGCAGCATCGAATGGTAAGCCGCATCAGAATGCCAGAAAACCAAACCTTGTTTAATTACTTTCTACGTTGAGTTTGTAATTTTTAAAATATATTTTACGGGATAAACACTTTAGATATATTGAACCATCATCATCAGAGATTAACACACTTAATTGCTTAAACCTAACAACTTCGAAAAAGCTTGAAAGGGCATTAAATTAAACATTTTTATTTAATATTCGCCTCTCGGCCGGCTGGAAATACGTTATTTCAGTTTAAAAGTTTTAGTTAGAGGCGTCTGATCTGGAGACAGCAGAAGCACAAATGATAATAACAGGAAATTATGTATCACCCTGGTCATGCGGTTTTCGAAGCTTATTCATGAGTTTTGTTTCACTTTCTTATATTGTCCGTTTACTTCCTGCCTCAAGGTCTCCGACTATTTCACAACCGAAACAAAGCACAATCTTGCGTGGAAAATATTCACATTTCACATTTACAGTATGGAAAAATTTTAGCTATTTTCCTCTGCATTGAAACTGAAACATTCGCCTGCTGATTTGCAGAAACAAACAATTTTTGCTACTTTGAAAGTTGGACAGTGTACAGGCCGGGAAATGGAACATTCGATGTTGAAGACATCGATACCAGCCTTTGTACTCACATTGCATTTGCATTTTTGGGAATAAACCAAAATGGTAAACTAAAGATCTTGGATCCCTGGGAGTCTAACCCAGATGGCCTTAGTAAGCACCAGAAAATCAATCACTAGTTTGCCAATAGTTCACTACTTACATCTCCAGATGGATTCGAACGTTTTGTGAACTTGACATCTCAGAATTCGAGCCTAAAAGTCTTAGCCTCTTTGAGTGGATGGAATGAAGGCTCTGGAAATTATTCAAAAGTGGTAGCAAACCCAACCAAGCGGGCTCTTCTGGTAAATACAACGCTTGACTTCTTGGGCACGTACGGCTTCGATGGACTGGACTTTAGCTGGACATATCCGAGCAGGGAAGACAGCAATAATCCAGATGACAATGTAAAACTGTTTCATTCCCATTTGAAGAGTCGAATGTTTAAAATTCAATTTCCAGCCAAATTTCGTTTTGATGCTCCAAGAACTTAAAACTGCTTTCGAGCCTCATGGATATTTATTATCTGCTGCAGTCAACAGTGCGAAGAAGAACATTGATGTTTCGTATAATGTTTCATCTATTTCAGCGTGAGTAAATTTCTTTACTTTTGCATTCAATTTTTAAGTTAGCAAAAAGTTAGTTGCAGATGGGGCTTGATTAAAAATACAGTTTCACCGAATTAAAGCATTTTTGCATCAATTTTCTAATACCAAAAATGTCGTTTTGCAGCGAGAAATAAAAATTACCTTTATTTTAATTTTAATCAAAGGAAACGTATAAATGCAGATAAGTACCAAAATGTACCAGTAGAATGGGAACACACACCCAACATTGAATACCTTATATAAATCAATTCGTATTGTTTCTTACGGATAAAACCCATAATTTTCTCCCTGAGTATGGTTATTCCAGAAACCCTGTTTAAAATTTCATATATCAGATAAAAAGAGCACAATTGAAAAGTATGCATAATGTAATGTATCAATTATTGTTGTTTCAAAACAAATCGAATTAATTTAATAAACAAACACAGCACAGATTAGAACAGAAAATAATAGTATTTAAATATAATGGAAATGAAAGAAAATTAAAACTCTATAAGTACATTTCTTTCTCTGAAAAATGGTCAAAAAATAATAAAAGCAAGCTATTTTCAAACAAATGCATTCAATTAGTAGGTTATTTGTTTACAGTATCAACTTTGAGCATTGATCAATTATTTGTTTACAGTATCAACTTTGATCAAAAATTGGGAAAAGTTAAAACAAATTCGTAATTTATTTACTGAACTCTACTAATTATTGGTGTTTTTTTCAAAAGTTACTGCACATCTCTTTAATTATTATGCAATATATGCTTTCCACAGATACCTCAATGTATTTGTTTTGCTTTTCGTGCACAAAAACAGAAATTTCAGAAATAATAATAACGAAATTATTTTAGTTAGCATTCGAATTACTCTCAACTAATGTTATTTTATCCTTCAAAGTGAGAGAGTAGTTCTTATTTTTGCATAGTTTAACTTAAACTTTGAAAAAACGTAAAAGACCAATCTTTCCAATGGTCCTGAACACGAAATTCTGTACCTACCTGATTATAGTGTAGACGATTTTTATTATTATTTCAGATATCAGTCATAATTTAAGCTGAGAACTTTATCCACTGTTTTCAAAATTATTATACACGCTCACACATATAGTAGAAAATAATGAAATATTATTAATATTACTTTTATTGAATAGTTATAATAATTTCTAGGCACAGATCTAGTTTTGCATTAAATTTATATCATTTTTGACTGAAATGAAAAGAAACACTGTCTAAGTGTTGTTTAGTCAGAATACAACAGAACATAAACACGTAGACAAATACAGCAAATTACAATTTTATTAATTGTCAATATTTTAAAAAATGTTTGTTTTAGAATTCTAGACTTTATCAACGTAATGGCCTTTGATTTTCACGGTTCGTTTGATAATTATGTTGGTCATCACACTCTTCTGTACTCTAGTGAAGTCGATGCTTTATACAACAACTCAGACTGGAATATTGTAAGTGAACTTTAACTTTACTGAGAAAAGTTGAATTTCCTTTTGTTGTTATTTTCTTCTCTCTATGACTCTATGATTTTCTTCTCAACTAGTACTTCAACTGCCAGCATGATCGGTTATTAGCACTGCTTAATCTTTAACCTGAAAGCTTGGCTAAGTGTACTTTGTGCCCATCATCGATTTAGTAAAGTAAATTGTTAGGATGAGGGGGTGAAATACTGGATATCATCTGGTGTCGATCCAGCCAAGATGAACTTTGGAATCGCCACATACGCCAGAACATTTACCTTGGCTGATTCATCTAACACCTCCCTTTAAGCAAATATTACTGGAGGTGGTGTTGCGGCCCCTTACACGAGAAGCTCGGGAGTTTTAGGGTACAACGAGGAAAGCTTTTTGAGACCATCACCAGATATTCCTTTAAAGCTGTGTTAATACGAATAGATTTGCGAAACATATCCAGACGCTGAAGACATTTGGAACGACGTGCAAAATGTACCACATTTAGTGATTGGTGATCAATGGATCGGTTACGACAACGAAAAGTCGATTGGCATTAAGGTGGATTATGCTTTGGAGAAGAGCTTAGGTGGTTTCATGGTCTGGAGTTTTGATACTGACGATTTCACTGGCAATTGTGGCAAAGGGACTTATCCCCTTATCAACAGCATTCACAGCAATTTGAAAACTCGCGGTTACAAAATGAAAACTAATAAGTAATAGAATTAGTTGAAATATTGATGTAATATTGATGATTATAGTATTGTTGGTAGAACCAAGTTTTGTTATTTTGTATTATTTCGTAAGGAGAGTTACAGATTAAAAAATAATTTTAAAAAGTAGCGGATACAGTTTATAAATGCGATACCTTTTGAACTAAGCAAACGACCTGCGAGTGACTAGTTAGCGGAATTTCACGGGAAAAAAATTGAAACGGTCAATTCAAAAACGAAAATTTGCGGCTAGCACAGGCAAGTATGGCATAATATTAAAACTGAATACCAGTATACAGTGACGATGTTAATAACGTTCAAGATTCTAACAACGAACAAAGAAGATTTTGTAGATCCAATATTTGCAAACCACTACGGCCTGATATGGATGATAAGCTACTAGAAAAGATACTATAGTCGAGTACTTATTCATGGAAGCTTCTTAAGATGTTTTAAAATAAATTATATTTAATTTGAATCAATTTTTTAATTCCCCAGCATTTGAAACCACAGCAACTTAAACAGTTTGAGAACAACTAATGTATAATATTATTTCGCTATTAAAGTAACGAGTTTGTGGCAACTTTTTCGTTATGAAAAATGTTTCTCTTGTTTTTGGAGATACTACTTGATTGATTAAAATTATTGACATGGAAAAGCCTGGTTTGTTGATTCATTCAATTCTTCTAAGTAATAGATTTGAAGATTTGTTAAAACGCTTTAGATACTTTAGATAATACCGATTTATAGACACCTACAATATTCTACAAGCCCAGTAGAAAATGTAATTATTTAGTGGTGCCTAGAGAAAATTTGCTCTATGAGTTTTGTTTAATAGCAAATGATTTCTATAAATGTATCTTTAATTATTTCTAAAAAATATGTTATATGCAGATATGAACATTTAATTGAGCCAAAAGAAACATGTTATAAAACGTGGCTTTAAGAAATTTTTCTCAACTCACCAAACTACTTTTCCTGTACCAAAGTTTTTTCACCGAGATGTAAATGAAATAAATTCAAATAAAATAAAAATGTTATTTATTGCCACAGAAAATGTGAAATACATTTTGCGAATGACCCATCAGATCTCCAACAAAGAAAAACTAATAGTACAAGACATAATACAAAAATACCAGACAAAACACGAATATAATACAGAATAATATAATTAACAACATTTTAAATGCCTGAAATTCAACATTCCAGCAAGAAAATTGGTTGCAAAGATTCACAAAAAGAAGTCAAAAAGAGTCAAACGTAAAGTAAACGTAGATATAAATCACCCCAATGCTTCAAAGAAGACACGTCGGTTTTCTTTTCGCATTTGACCATTAACATTATGTAGAGGGTTTTAAGCAAAATTTATATTTCAAATGTAACGATTTTTTACACCGTTACTCTTTATTTTATACTTATTTTTTTATTGTGGTTCTAAAGAATTCACCTCCACACCACAATCAGTGAGCTGACGCATACATATATGAAGTAGAACAACACATTTAGCTTTACATATCTTACCTACCATTCTAAACAACAGCTTGTATAAAGAAGACTTAAGATAAACACAATTTTTCTCATTTTGCAGCTCCAAAGTGAGTCAATCTAATCAACTATTTACTATAACATTTTTTTGTAAATTATCCGGAATCTTTGATGTACTGAAGGTAAGTATTTATTTGAAAGTTATGATTCCATTTAATGTCCATTGAAACACAAATAGAACTATATTTTTTCGATTCTAAAATTTCCGATATTGAACGTAAAAGTATTGATTTCGGAACACTTAACTGTCGTGCTTATATATGCAGTTTTAATTATTTCCTACTTTTCCCAATAGCTCAGTTTTGATCTACTTGGCAAGTGATCCTTCGCTGTCCAATAGATGAATTCGCAAAACGATTGTTAATAAAACTGCAAAAAGTCCTACAAACCGAATTCCAAATAAACACTCAACAAAACTAGAAGTCGACCACAAACTAATTATAATAATAAAAATAAAATACGCATGCTTTCATTCATAATACAGCCCAAAACACAAGGCAATTGCATAGACATGCGTGTTTTCCAAGGAATAAAAGGAGTATCTGTCTTTTTCCGGATCCCAAAGAAACCTGCAGGTCGCGTACACGTCTTGCGAATTTTTTTCTCCGATGGTCACAATGCATACCACCTTATACCTACAATCATGTCTTAATCCTTCTTTCAATTATCTGGGATAATAATACCTGTCGAACTCTAATTGTTTAACTTTGCTTCTAATTTGAGTAGAGGCATATTTTGCAGTCGCTGCACATTTTTCGGGATCGTACTGAAGATTTTCCATTACCTCTTGCATTACTTCTTCGAGGATTTTGTCTACTTTTTCAGGATTGAACGGTTTTTCCGATTCCATTTTATAGGTGTTTTGATATTTTGCAGCCTATGATGAAAATAATTACATTTCTTTTGAGATTCGCTATAGAATATTATTCGAAAAGGTTACAATTGTACTAGTTTATAGGTTTACAAAAATGTGATTTTCTATCCCATCTTAAAAGTCACCCCTTTTCAAGAAAGTTATCTACTCTGCCACATCGCAGAACGATTATCCACATTTGCCGTAAGACATTTTAGATATAATCGATAATTAATTAACTATAGGCGCTTCAATTTTTCTAGCCATTTCGCTACTTCGTAATTATCTATTAAAGCTCAAAAAACCCAAAAAGACTCAGCTCACAAATGTGCAAACATTTCCTATTATAACCGACTATCTAGCTCTATTAATTTAGAAAATTCAGCTACTACGCATGAAAACTCAACATACATTTATATGCTTCTTAAATATTTAAAGTATTTAAATCGGACACTTTCAATACCTACTTATAAATGAATACGGATTCTATGAATACAAAATGAACATCAGGAGTTTAAAATCGTATCCTTACCTCATTGCTATTCCCCAGCAGAGAATAGGTACTCATCGTTATTTTCGAAAAAAAATGTAACTTCTCAGCAAGTTTCAGTTCTGTTACACACACAGTATTTAGTGGAACTTTCAACCTTCCAGTTATGATAGAAGACAGTTCATAGTTTTCCTTTCCCAAGAAAGACGAGACAAATTCTTACGGATATAGACTAGATTTCCGAAGCAAATCGATGGACGGCTTTATGAGGGCACCAGATGGTACAAAATATGTGTTGTCGATCAAATTTCGATCAAGGAAAGTTGGTTTGTGTGTTAGCGACCTATATTGGGGCAAAAATCCATACTTGCCTTTTTATCGTATCCCTCCACAGTGTTACTTTTAATGTCGACGATGCTTCCTAATACCATTCGAGCTTTGCTACTCAGCCCGCCAAATTTTGATTTTCGAGCAATACTAGATCTAGATAAAATTAATTAAAGGTATTTTGTACAGACCGTTTCGAATCTCAAAAGGCAACAACATAGGAAGAACCAGAGAGGAAAAGAAAATCGTATTTTCTTTAATTTCTATCTTATCCAGGATCCAGAGAAAACTGGTAAATGTATTGAAGTTGATTAAATTGTAAAAAACGTGTTCAATTTATAAAAGTGCTAGTTTATTTCTCATAGAATGTCTTGAAAAAAAATAGAATATTTGACACTTAAGTAATAATTTTATTTTCTATTACGCTTTACTTCGTAATATACGATAACTAGGAAATTTCTTTTTCCGTTTTTTAGTTCAGATTTTCTATTATGATGCTTTCTTATTGTTATACAACTATTTTCTTTACATCTAAGTTTAAAAGAAAATGTTGGCTGATATTTTTCAAGAAAAACTGGAAAACACGATAGTTGAAATTTACCTTTGTGAAATGTATCTTTTGAATGAATATAAATTTGAATAATGATAAGCAGGGCAAACATAAATTAGAAAACAAAGAAATATAATCTGAAATCAGTAGACATAATATTGAAAATTCGAATTGCTAAGTTTTTTCCTATTTTTTCAGTTTTAATAATTTCGAAAACGGACAAAACAGCTTTTTAATAAAATAACAACTAATTCATTGTTATTGTCTGCAATTACACCTCTTCGGCCAGTAGGTAGTTTCCCACCAAAATTAAAAAAATTCGCATTTTCCATTAGATACTATAATTACCTACCTTCTTGCATCTCCAGAAGGAAGGCTTGTCCGCCTGAGACCACTGAATCTTCTATCAACTGAGCCAGCAGGAGTAGCAAGTTCAGGAGGCATAAATGTCTCCTGATTAATCGACATGGTTCTAGCTGTAACATCTATTGAAGCTTTCATCTAAAATTCTACTGAGGTCAGATATTTTAGTTTAACAAGTTTTTTGAAAATGCTAACGGATGAACGTCTTCGTGACTCTTCATTAGCTGGCTTACTATCAGGAGGCTTTTCTGGAGCAAGTGCTTCAGGTGGAGGCGGCTGTATTTGCTCAGAAGCATTTTCCACCTCAGGATTTTCAGAAGGAGCGGGCACCGGTTCTGAAGGTTGTTCGGAAGGGATTTCTGATTCTTCTAACGAGGATGATCGTAACAGGGGAAGTTATTATTACAATCAAGTGAAACATTTATGCGTCTTATTTACATTCTGTTCATTTCAACTTAGTATCTCTAAATCATCAATAGTTTAAGGGCATGTAGGTGATTTTTAAACGTCTATTTAAATATGTATTTCTTAATTTTTAATGTTAAGTAATTTGAATGAACAGCCAAATGGGAAATTTACTTCAAATGTATGTTCAACTAAAGTGGTAAATAAACGGGTTTACTGCGTGAAAGGTAAAAAAATGTACAAGTTTTTTATTTTTCACGGCTTTTTTATTGGATACATTGGCAAACTTACCAGTAGTTGGCGCGGAAGGCTTATCAGCATCAGTTGGATTTTCTTCTGGATGAGCCACTGCAGCGGAGTCCTCTTCGGGTTCAGACATGACTTTCAAAATCTTAATCAATCACTTTGATGGTTTCAAAAATAGCAGATCTCAAGCAATGCTTGAACTCTCACTTTTTTCACAGGTACTTATTATTTTTTAAATCAAATTTTTGCTTTATAATAATAGTTTCTGTAAACTTTGGACTTTGGACGCCAAATATAAGATTACTTTTGCCGGTACTAAAAGATTTTTGTATGAATAGAACTAATTTCTGTTATCAAACAGTTTGAAGTTGTAAGTGCTCAAAATTCATGTTGAGTATTTACATATACTTTTCTCCGAGTGTGTTACTTGAGAAATTTCACCGCGCATTAATGGATCTAATGAGCCAGATTTATTATTTTTTACCAATTTTCGCAACTTTTGTCTGAAATCAAAAGTTGACATCGATTATACAAACGAACGTTTTTTTTTTGGATGTTCGTCTGTATTAGCAAACTCATAACTGAAAACAGACAAAAATTCCTGCAAATTCTGGACCGTGAAAAATAAAAAACAAATCAATTTAGCAATTATATTATATTTACCTCATGACAAAACCAATTGAATAAACTTATTCAGTAAATACATTAAAAATAAAACTATTAATTTGAACATTATTCACCGATTTTAAGATTCCGTCTTATTTCATAATATATGAAATTGCGAAAAATGTTATTTGACGACAAGCGTGAGTAGAAAATAATTCGTAGGCTCTTTCACCGTGCTTGCGATTTAAAAAAAGTACATACAAATAACAAAATACAATCAATAGGAAAACTGAAACATTCTTGGATTAGAAACTATAAATCTTTAATACATGAAAGCACAGTCAAACACATCAATTTTACTTCTAACTAATCAGTATAAATCAAGGAGCGTGTGCATTAATATCTCGGAAGGCGGTTGATACTTCGCAGCAGAAATAAAGTGCAGCCACTATAAAGGCCTTCTTAAAAACTGATTCTGAAATAAAACCGAACGGGTTTAAATGGTTTTTAGGCAAATAATTGTCAAGCAACAATAAATTTTATAAATATCTTTATACTAACCATTTAATATCGTATAGAGGAAAATATCTCCCACATCTTTTCCAGCAAAGAAGTAAAAATTCGACAAAGCAGACATGGCCAAGAGTGGAGCTGATAGTAAGCATTTTGTCCTTCGTGGGCTGCTCGGGCAGAGCTTCTTCCAATACCACGAGCTCAAGGTTCTTTTGTACCAATTGCTGGCTAAATTCTCCAACACAATACCGGTAAAATTGAGCAAAGCCCACACAAAGATGTACTCTTCGGTACCATGCCAAATAAAGACAAAAGCGAAACACAGAAACGATGCCCCCAGCTTTGCCAGTCCCAATTTTTGAGCGGGAATAAATATACATCTGAAATACACGTAAGCTTTAAAACTCTAGCATGCACTTAATAAACCATAAATTGGAACATACGTTTTTAAAAATTTATATAATCCAGGATCAAAGTACTTCCACATGTCCGAATATAAATGAATTCTGCCTATGCATCTAGGGAAAGTAGGGACGTTTATATCTTCAAATGAAGCCACACTGGTAGTCAAACCATATAAAACCACATATTTGATGTGAAAGAATTGACCCATCGAATATCCGTATCCGCACAGACTAGACAGATCTAGCGACTTTACAAACTGAAAGTACATTTTTATTAATTCAAACAACACGTTTGCAAAGAAGTAATTACTTGGTTGATTTCACCAATAATAAGGCACTCACCCCTAATTGAAATGATGTTGCATTCACATAAATGAAATGCAACCAGAACTCACTAAAGAGCATCCAAAAGAGGCACCTTAAAATATTAAGCATTAATTTTTTCATCCTCAAATTGAAAGTTCCAGGTTTTCGCATATGCACCTTCATGAAATCCTCATAATCGATAAATGGTCCCGTAAACAATGTAGGCAAATAGAAGCAGTAGGACAGATATTCTTCAAGTCGTTTAGGCGTGTGATTAAGGGCATAACTGGTGCATTTTAAATTCATCCAGCACAGCATCAAAATATGCATGTAGGCCTCAAAAGCGTTTAAACCCATGTACTTTAAAAAAGCTTCTTGGGAGCACATTTTCTTGTACAAAGCAATGAGAGCAAGGCTTAGGATATTCAATATCCATGTGCAAATCGTATTGCGGTTTACTATTGAAATACGAAATATAGCTGGCTGTAACAGGGCGAGCAATGTGACTCTGTATCCCATTGAATATGTTAGGAAAAGCACAGGGGATGCTATTTGAAAATACTGGTGAAACTGAAACAAAAATCATCAGTTACAACTTTATCCGTTGGTGGCCTTCCAAACATACTGATTTGAGTTTTAAAATTATTTAATTTTACAATGTGTAACAAAAAGGTAGTCCAATCTTTCAACTAGATGTTTGTTCAGCGAAATTACTGGAGTTCTATTCATTTTTCAATGAAGTATCATTTTTCAATATTGCAATGAAATTTATTGAAAATCCTTTTGGAATTCCCAAAGTGTTATTTAGTATAAAAACGCTCCACACAAAAAGCAGAAATGCCACGATCAGCAAAATTATTCTATTCCGCCCCATGATCTGATATGTTTTTCTTTGGGTGAAAAAGCTATTTTGTATATGGCGATCATCCAAACAAGTTGGAATGTTAAATGTGTCTATGAAAATATTGCCGTATGAGCTGGCAATTTCTACAACATTGTCAATAATAAAAAATAACTAAAATCGAACAGCAAAGTAAAACGATGGGACGATAAAGCAAACGATTATATCATCTTAATAGTTCTGAAGTTCGGTGCCTTTAGAATGCGGTAAACCTTTTTATATCATGAGATTTTTTCAGAAAGCTGTCTCTGAACACATATTCAGTATCTTACGGGCATCTAACGTAGTAGGTCGCAGGTCCTTTGTGTCTTGCGGTTTTGTGCAAGTGCAAGTTTTCAGTGCATTTGGTGTGGAACTTTATTGTGTGTTCAAGTGTAGTGTATCCTTTTAGAGGATTAATGGGTAGAAAATGGAGAATGGGGCGCCAGCTTGTAGTAAGCTGGTAACACGAATCCCATCTATAAATCCCTTAACTTGAACTGAGTTAAGTTCTTCGAGGAGCAAGTGAAGTTTTATGCCATCCTCTACCTCTCATTCTTTCCTTTGTTGATCTCAACTAATTGGGCTTTGGATTAAGTTTCCGTTATACTAAAAAAGTTTTCCTTTCTTTCCAGGTGTCACAATGCAGCTTTCGGTTTAGCATTTATTTGCCCCTATTTGCCATGTAGATGGTTTTAGTCATATATATTTATAGTATTTTATGATATTGGGGTATTAAATATTCCTTCAACGGGGAACGACGAGGGAGTTTCTGTATTGAGTTTCATAAATTTATTTCTACAGAGATTTTATATAAAATCTTACAACATAATCTGAACTACACTTTTGATTGTCGCGTAAGGTAATTTGCGTCATTACTGATGTTTTTTTCTATGAATGCATCCAAAATTGAACGGTTCTAGTTCTAAAAAATTATGGTCCTCATTTTAATATTTTAACTACTTTTTATTAAGTTTTTCAACATTAACTATCCAGGTTTTCTACATTGGATTGTTCGAATATGGACATTTAGTTTATCAATGTAAATTTAGTGTTGTTCTATTGTGAATTACACTTTTTATTGTCATGTAAGATCATTTGGGTCATTATTGATGATTTTCTGTTAATTTTACCTTAGATTAAATTACACTCATGTTTCAAAACTGAATAGTCAGGTTTTCCCCAGTAGGTTTTTTTTTGTACTTTTCCAATTCAGGTCCTGTTGCGCGCAAACCTTGAATTGTCTTTCTGTTGTAAATTAAACGTTATGCGGTGTTTAAAGGTAAAAAGGTCAAGAATCCAGACCAAAGCGCATAAAAATAGGTGAAACTTATTTATTGCTTTGTGATGGTCAAGCGGATAGCGTTCTAATAGGCTGCAAGTGATATATCTGGTATACTAATTTAGATTTTGCGTTGTTTTTTTCCAAATTTAACACACTAAACAAATTATTTTGCCAAACGATTTGTGCAAGGGAATTTCAGCGGCCAGGGTCCATCCGACTATTCCAGTTTTTATGGCTGTCCAGCGACCTTCAGGTTGTAAATCCATATCAAGATTATCACCAGACTTTCGGACGTTCTTCCAAATTTAAGCCAATAAATGGCATTGAGTTTTTGGAGGAAAATTAAAGATTTAGGAAATTTCAGCGGTCTGGATCCGATCAGTATTTTACTTTGTAGAAGTAGGTGGCAACCAGGGTTGTAAATTTTCTTTGATAACATTTATGCTGCTGGCATGTGCAGTTTTGTATTTTATATGATGGCGTTAGCCAAGTTTATGGATTTTTAGACGAATTTCTCCGATGTTAATCCGAATTATTGATTTACCGATACACCCCTCGAATCGTGAGCTTCTCCTAGACCTTTCAATCGTTTCCTATTAACGGATTAAATTTCCTAAAAGATTTGCTAGTTGGGCGACGAAAACCAAACATTCGTAAAAACTGCAATGTAAATTTAGGAAAAACCACTACATAATCTGGTCATGTTATCTCCTTTCGGAAATGGCAGCGCTCTTGTTTTTCGTCGCCCAACTAGCAAATCTTTTAGGAAATTTCATCCGTTAATAGGAAAAGATTGAAAGGTCTAGGAGAAACTCACGATTCGGGGGGTGTATCGGTAAATCAATAATTCGGATTAACATCGGAGAAATTCGTCTAAAACTCCAAATTTGCAGTCACAGACAATCGTTGAAAACTAGCCAGCCTAACTGAATATATACTTACATATGTATTTTGAATCACCCTGTATTCAAAGGGCTCATTTAGCTCAGCTTAAGATGAGTAAAACTCCAAACTTTATGTAATGTTTTATTTTTAATATTGGTCTTACATACTTACAGGGTTAAAGACTTACCTGTATATTGTTTATTGCCAAATACCTTCCTGCTTCAGACAACCCCAAATAAATTAATATTATAGGATATATCGCAGTGATAAAATATTTAATATTTTGCCATTCAAAATCCGCAATATCCCTGTTTGGAAAATTGAGAAACGCCCAGCCTTCAGTAAAGTCTCCATACTGGTCATGATATGAATGAAAATCTGCAAAACTCTTAAATTAGACGCTACCTGAGAACTATATTAATTTTATTGTAACTTACATGACTGAGACGATATGGTAAATTTGTATATAACGTATAAAACAACAGTAATCCATGCTAGCAAACAGAATTTTGATTCAAAACGTTGAAGTTTGATTGTAAAGGCCATTAGAGTACAAAACAATACAATAGAGCTTGGCCATTTGGGGACATTCAAAATTTATTATTGTTATGTTTTCCTATTTTGTTTACTATTTTATATTTACTTTCTGCGGTCTTTCAGTCTGATAACCTTACTTATATTGAATCATTATTGAATGTAATTCTGCTATCGACAATGAGTATGTCGACCTAACTTTGTAATACGCAAACACAGTGTTGTCAAGTGGGCAAAAATTATTGATATTTATGTAAATGGTATAATTTAGTGTGTCTGCATTCAAAATAAAATACTTAGGTAATTATAACCATAGCATGACTATGAACATGAGAAATTAATTTTGAAAAAAATATCGATTTGAGACTAAAAGTGTTATCACATCTGTATAAAATGGCAAGCCGCTTTGTGATACATTAATGATATTGCTCATAGATCAAACATCCCTATAAGACTAAAAGTCAAGCAACACTGTCGTCGTCATAACAACGTGTCACTTGTCGATAGTGGTCGGCAAGTCGGGTCAATTCAAAGATCCGGATCTTCTTAAAGATTCGGATCCCAAGTCTCAGTCTGGGGTCAACGGAGCTTTCAAAAATAAAATAAAAGTTATAATATCAACAATAATTTTTATCATTTTCATTAAAAATATTTTTTCTTTTATTAAATTTGATTCACTAAAGTTTTTGTAAGTGTTGTAATACTATCACAACTAAGTTGTACGGCATTTGCACGCTGCTTTATTTCTAGACATATAAAAGATCGCTTAAGGTCCGAGACCTGTATTTGAAAAATTTCAAAATCCGGATCCGTCGGGTCTTTTCAAAGATCCGGACAGAGGCAAGTCTTGTCTCTGATCCGGATCCCTGTGTCGGGTCGTTCTATGGTCGGGTCAGTTCCGACCCGCCATAACTAATTGTCGGACGTCAAAGTTCATAGTTCATCTCACTGTTTTTTATCGCTCAAATATCATTTGGCAAATACTGTTTGGGTTTTCACACCAATTTTCTTTCAGCAACGCTGAATTACGATATTACAAAGAAACTGTGTGTAACTTTCACACTATTACTAGTGGCCTAACCTATATATAACTACACGGTGACCAGCGCAGCTTGCTTAGTATATCGTACACCGCCCTTAATATTTCCTAAAAACACCCTTTTATGTTTATGTGTGTTGGTAGAGTGTTTAGTATTAGTGTTGTGTAATTAACTAATAATTGTAATTTTACATTCTTGAGTGATTATTAACTAGCAGTGTGAGGTAATCTCCATAGTCCAATAGAAGGTTAAACAAGTTGTTAATTTTACAAACAATTGTTGTTTTAGTTGGTAAAAAGTTCAGCGTTGATAAACAACTCCCGTACCGACAATATTGCTTCAAAAACTTGAACGCACAATGCCTGCAGCTGTTGAAGAAACCAGTGTTAACACAAATGCGAATTCTACAGCAAACTCAGCTGCAGAAAATCAAGAGGAGGAAGATAAAAGTGAAGACAGAGATCAGAAAATGTGGAAAGTTCTAAAAGCGTATATACTTAAAGACCGGGCAAGGAAGAAACAAGAACGGGAAGCTGAGGTACAGGAAGAGAGGTAAATGTTTTAGTTACTTGCAGGCAGTTTTGAACGAACTAACTTGGTCGCAAACATCTTTATGCTATTATCATTTGCACATGTTTTCAGCTTCTAATTCATCTAAAAAAATCAGCACATAAGTGGCACGCTTAGAACAAATTTTCATAAAACAGTCAGTCAGCTTAACCGAAGAAACATCTGCGAACAACGATTTTTTTGCACAAACAGCAAAAATCTCAATTAGTTGGAAACGCATTACTTTTGAGCTTGCCCCAACGTGTTAGCAGCCATCGTGTTACAGAAAACCTAATTCAGAATGATTTGAGTTGAGGCCAAAGGTATTCTCCTTAACAAGAGAAAAAACTTGGTTGTGCTGACCCATATACCTGGCGGAGTTTCATTTTTTTTGTGTGTTTTTACTTAAATAGCACCTGAAACTCAGTTTTATTGGAAAAAAATCGTAATTTGACCATAAAATTCGCTGAAAAACATTTTACACACTTTCACAATTATTTCGGAACACCACCTGTTCACAATAAACACGAAATATACCTATAAAACCATATATGTACAAGAAATTGAGATTAAGATGGGGCGTACAAAATTGTATATTTTTTCATTATCATTAAGTTTTTACTAAAGTTTAGATTTTATTTTTAACATGTTCATTGTTGCATGCCATCTAGGATCTCATGCTATTTAATATTTACTTATTTTCGACACTGATCTAAAGGCAACGTTGATAATCATTGTATTAATTGTTTAGTTTTGTCTTTTTTTATTATTTTTTTACTTAAATAGGACTAGTTGGACATGTGGGAAACCCYTGGTAAGAATGGATTTTMTATTTATACGTTATACCWACATATACAGTGTCTCTAYAGTAGTAATACTACAGTTCACATGGATAACTATTATTAATTTWATGGAAAAAAAATWATTCTTCATAAATAGTTCGGCTTGGGCCAAAACCTAAAATGCCCTCGTCATATTAGAAAATGTGAATTTTGCTCAAGAATAAAGTATTTTCATTTTTGACAATATCGAAAATTGTTATTAAGAAAAGTTTATCAGAACTAAGTAAAGAAGAAGTAAATCAGGCAACTAACAAACAGTTGCCAAGTTATAAAACTTGGCTGAGCACATAGCTAACACATGTAGAGAAATATGCAAGTTTGGTCTTAAATAATMTTTCTTTATATGCAAAATACTTTTTGAAAGTAATTGATGTTTTTTTAAATAAGTTTAACAAATGTGTAAACATTGTTTCCACAKATAATCTAGACCACAACTAAGGGAATSRGAAAAGCAGTTTTGGCGCAGATTTGAAATTCATGAAAATGTGTAAAAAAATATCTGTTAAATGAAGAAAAATAGATCAAATAACCCGTTGAATAAAAATATACAAATAAAACATAAAAATTAAATGAAAAATTGAGAATTAAAAAACTGGAAATAGCCCAAAACACCAAAAACTTAGTTAATTAGGAATTTAATAATGGGATGTGCGACGGTTTAGCTCCTATTCCATTGCAAAAAAGGAACTGCAAAATAATTGTTTAATGTGGCAAATAAGACATTGTAGCATAAATATGCCATTAGAGAACTAAACCGTAAAAAATTGATATTTTTGCACAATGCATGTTTCTTTTAAATACACTTCATGTTAATGTACTTAGTAACTTAGTAAACCTCGTTGTTTCAAAGCTTCATTTAAAAGACAAAAAAATATATTTTTTGAAAGCTGTCTTGTTCTGTCTAAAGTGCTGCTTAAAGAACTTGTTCTCTCAACGTACCTGGCTGAATTAGTAGTTGTTTTTTTCGGTCTTTAAAATCAAGCCTCCAAAACTACTAACTCAATGTTTCAAAAATCAATGCAATAATCGAACAGTTTTCCAGAAGGTAAAACAGTTTAGAACGTAGCCACCAGTAAATATCCAGTTTAATACTCCGTTTTCCCTTTTCAATAAATACATCTACTTCATATATATATAAATCATGTTACATACTATCAAAATAATCAACTTTGATTTTGTATTCAGATTACGTAAGGAACGGGAGGCAAGAGAACAACAAGATGTAATGACTCTAGGAGAGACTCGTGAGCAAATTTCACAACTTGAAGCCAAACTGCAACAGTTGAAAGATGAAAAACACCAATTATTTTTGCAGCTAAAGAAAGTTCTAAATGAAGACGACAATAGAAGGCGCCAGTTACAGAAAGATGCCAAGTAAGAATACCGCAAATGCAATGCAGTTACTTTAGTTTGTTTAGTTGCACAGTCTTGAATGTTTTCTAGACATTTTCAAGCCCGATTTAAGCGACTGCAGATGCTGGTGGTAATTTTAAATTGTTATTTCTATTAGTGAGCAACATATGGTTCAGATTCAGTCCTTGCAACAGATGGTGCCTCAGATGCCTCAAACGCTCTATATTCAACAGCCTCCGGGCAGAATACAAACTATCGCGCAGCAAGTTGTTCCTCCGATGCAACCTGCCATTTACAAGACTGCCGTGAAAAGACCGCGGAGCCCCAGTCCTCCACCTCAAGCGCCTGTGTCCATGTACCATCCAGTTTATTCATCTTATAAACCTCCCACAGTTGCAGTAGCAAGTTCGTATCAGGGATCGACAGCAAGTAAGATTATTTATACATGTTTATACACCTTTATCTGCGGACATTTCTGTTAAGTGAATTTCTTACGTGGTAGTACTAATTAGGCGTAGTAGAGTACTTAGTAGTTTTTTTTTATAGGGCTTAGTATTCGAATATACAGGGTTACCCCAAATTCGGTTGCATTATTTTAACTGAGTATTCTGCAATCAAATGTAACACGAATAGTTTATGAAGACAAAAGTTTTTTGCAATTTCCACTACACTTTTTCTCACTTATGATATTTAGGTCAAATTCGAAATTATATGGTCTGCTTTGTTGATGCCAATTGATTTTTTCTAGGTTTAAAGCCCCGTTTGATCGTTCAATTTTAATAATTTCCTATTTTTCCCTATTCAATTTGGAAACTTTATCGAGTTACTTGATGATGATCTGAAGCATTATCAGCATAAATATGTGAGTTAACGTATACTAGGACACCAAGCAGCATTACAAGAAATTGCATCAAAAACCCAAGCACAGTTCCAATTAAAGTAGGTTCATATGACACCTAGCTAGAACCTTGTGAACAAAGTTAGAATATAACTTTTGCTGTTAGAATATGTAGTTAAAAATATGCAACCTAATTTCTGTATAGTTTAAGCATGTTAAACACTACTGATTGCATTGTATTCACTATGCATGCCTTCTGAAACTTGAAGAGTTTAAAGTACACCTTAAGGACTTTTAGATTTTGTTATTCCGATCTGTTTGGTATTTCATGCTATTTTGTAGCGAATATTGGATGGCACTATTTTGTAGTACTTTAAGTTGAATTAAAGTAAATTTCTGTTTGCAGAGGATGATGGTAGACGTAACGAATTAGTCCGAGCAGTGTTATGGAACAGTGAGTTTTCAAGTATTTGTTTTTGGGTCAGTGTCTCATTGTGGAATGGTTTTGGTGTTGCTAACACAGACTGCCTTTCTTTTGTTTTGTGGCGTTAAATTACAATTTGGTATTCATCAAAGGCTATTAAGTCCTGTTGGGAGGTGCAAATCGGTTTGAAATAAGCCAGTTAACATTGCCTATCTGAAAAGAGTGTTTTTAAAAAAGCGGCAATGCTTAAAGAGTTAATTTCACAGGTCATGTTTTTCAAAAGACCAAAAGGGAGATTTGAATTAAGTTTATGACCTCTGTGATTTCGTCTTTAGTTTCAATGCTATTTCAAGATCTCATAATGCCCCATAATAGAGTGAATTCCAATCGCGTGTTAAAGTTTTGTTCGTGTAAACCAATTGGGAAAAATTGGGAAAGCACATGAATTTCCTTTTGCAATAAATATTTAGTAAACCAAAAATCGTTGCTTTGATTTTTCGGATGTTATTGTATTGGATGTTATTTGATAAACGTCGTTTTTTTTAATTACAATATTATTTATTGGCGTTACGATCAAAGTAGATACAAAACCCAATTCAGTTTCTTATAGCAATTTTAAGACAACGAGAAACACATCGGTTTAATCATTTCGTGAATACGGCCCTGTTTGCATATGGAAAAAAATCGAATAGGTATTTTCATTTGATATTTTTCATTTTCCAACGATTCCAATATAAAATCGCGTTCACAATAGGGTCATTGCTCATGCTAAAGATACAATCTCGCTTTAAAAGGACGTCACACGACTTTGATATAAAATCTTTAGAGACTTAAGACTTTGCTAATAAATTCGTGATGACTAGGTAGATTAAGAAAAAAAATTGTAGTACTCTTATTTGTTCGTAAGTTAATAATTGTTTCATGAAAACTAAACTTCGAAGATCGGTTGAGGTTGTGAACGAATGAAATGTGGTTTACATGCTGACGTAAAGTTCCTATAAGAAAGTTGAGTTGCTAGTGTTCTGGCGTAACTTTGCGTTTTCGATATTCCAGGACAGTGTATTTACTTGTAATATTTTAACGGCTTTTACCATTTGAAAATACATACTGCTGTGTGCAATTTTATTACATGCAAAGAACCATATGATTCCGAGCTTAAGAAATGAAAGACAGCGCTTTCAAATTTTGGTATTGGGAAGAAAAGATACATTGATTCTAAAGTGATAATATAACGCAGTTTTCTGAGTTTGGAATTGTTTATGTACCTGATAAATAGGCATATAAAAGTGTTTTTGGGTGGAACCCATTTCAAATTGAATACTTTAAAATAGAAAACACTAATGATACCATGGAAAGACGGATCTTTCTAGGTACCCCATCGAAATTTGGCAAATGAAATTGGTTTACCAGAGTTAGTATACACAACTACCTCACCTGCAGGTCGGTATTTATTGTTTGACAAAACTTTCTTGAACAAACGAATACTTCAGTACTTGTAGTGAGTACATATTATTGCATGCTGGACTTGTTTACTACTTTCGTGATTTTTGTGAAGACTATCTTTGTTCTTAATATCCACATTTATCATTTATCAAGTGATCGCTATTTTGTCATGCATGGCCAGCAAAATATGTACTATTGAGTATCATTCAAATAGTGTTAATTATCACCGTAAACTTTTTTAAAAGTTCAGAAATAAACTGATAAATACAACATACATTTCCGTGACACAGGCACAGGTGTTTTGGGTGTATCACAAGTTTAGTCAAACTAATAGGTCTTGTGAGACAGCAAAATACCTGCTTTTGTACCACGGATTTATGACTGAGTAATCAATCAAAAAACCATTATAACACATTTCCCAATCTACTGTCCTTTTGAATATTTAGAAATTCTCATTTTGAATCCTACGTGATTAGATTTTATTTCAGAGGTACCGCAATATACCAATCAACCATCTGCGTTTTATCCTGTGGCACCGCAGGAAATTTCGATGTTTTATCCAGGACTGAGTAGAGAAGCAGGACGGCCGATGTATGATCAGCAGAGACCACAAAGTTTTCAAATGGATCATAAAATTGCTGAACATTATCCCACCTTAAGAACAGCTTCAAGTCAGCAGAGCCATGTTATTCATCCGGGTTCCGGACTAACTATCAATCCGGCTCAGGCTCCACCCAAAGGCAAGAATACACAACTTCATTATGATTGAATTGATTATTATCATCAAGATAAAATCCGTTGTTATTTTCGTTTAATAGCACAACAGATCTTTAATATAATTAAATACAAAAATTATAAATATACATTGTATTTGGTTAAACTACTGGATTTTCTAAATTTTGAGCTTGTATCGTTAAAATATTTTTATCTTAATTTCAGGGGGCAGTATTACAGCTGGTTATCCGATAAGAACGCAACAACAGTATCAGCAAGCCGCTCCCGCTTCTTTGTACACAGCGCAATCAAGGCAGATGTATCAGAATTACCAACGAGACTAGACAATCGGCACTCGTAAATATCGCTTGTATTTAGAAACCTGCCTAAATTACGTAAGGCTATTAAGGGTCATACGTTTTCTTATCGCGTATTACGTGGGGTGGGTGGTGTGAATATACATACCCTTATAGATTCTTGTTAATATAAATAGTAATACACTTACTTAAAAGGTTTTTTTTAACTTAAAAAAAAAGCAATTTTTATTCAAATGAATCTAAAAAAAGACATTTTTCGATCAGAAGCGATGATCATAAAGAAGCACTTTTCCTTACTGTTCATCTGCGTTACTTTAAAGTATTTTCATTAAAAAGTAACTGACCCCTAGGGCACCCGCAGACGGGCGATTGTTGTAGCGCGACAGTTTTTACGCTGAAAATGAAACAAACTCATACTTTTAAATACAGTCCCGCACACGAGCGACTTTTTGTAGCCGCTACTAGCGTCTGCGAGCGACAGTCGCCGAGGATGGAACTTCAGAGACTTCAGAGACAGAGAAAATAATCCCTTGTCTCTGTGAAACTTGTTCCATTCTCAAAATTAGACGCAGCGTCTAAAATACGTTGGCGATTGTGGCCTGGATCGAACTCACAGGACTGAACGGGATCAAGCAGACGGGCGACAAAATTCTGGTAACGTCAGATGAATTGGTATACTTAATTTGGCTTGTACCGAAACGACATGGTGGCACTTCACGCTTCAAAGTTGTGGTTCGTGTGCAGGCACCAAAGTCGCCGGAACCCGTAGCTTAATCCCGTTCAGTCTTGTTAGCTCGATCCAGACCACAATCGCTAGAGCCTTTAAACGCTGCCTCTAACCTTAAGTATGGAACAAGTTCCAGGCAGATGATGCCTCCTGCAGGTATTTCAGTGGGGCTTTGAAAATCACAAACAACTTTGAGGTTTTTAGCGACTGAATATTCTTATACAAGTCTGCAATATTTATCTAGCAGTATCGATTAATTCAGCAATCTCAGCTCATGCATCTAATGGTGATCGCGTCGCGTTAGGTCGAGGATGATCGCGTTGCGTTATCGCGGCGTAAAAACGCTGTACTTAGATTATTATTGATTGATATTATTGTAAAAAATGATCCAAATTTACCTTACCTAAATTAGGCACGTCCCTTTGTTTTAAAAAAGTTTTTGTCAACCGATGCATCTACGTTTTTCCAGAAAGGTAATTCTAAGCTGCCGCTTTTGATTTG
>NW_026018530.1:0-23407 GCF_020466585.1 Dendroctonus ponderosae
GTAAATTGCAGATTTCCCAGGAGATCCACTGGCCAGTGAAGAAAGAGGCCATCGTTGAGGGCGACATTATTCTAGGCGGCTTAATGATGGTCCATGAAAGATCAGACAGCATAACTTGCGGTCCGGTAATGCCCCAAGGCGGCATTCAGGCCTTGGAAGCTATGCTGTTTACTCTGGATCAACTGAACTCATCCCCGGAGCCTCTGCTGCCTAATATAACTCTTGGCGCTCATATACTAGACGATTGCGACAAGGACACTTACGGACTGGAAATGGCCGTGGATTTCATTAAAGGCAAGTTTCCTATTCTCCGTTTTCTCGGGTCTTRAAGATTATTATTTCTTATTATTATTCTTATTATTACTATTATTATTTCTCTTATTTTTAACCTTGGCATTATTGCAACTGATGGTGGAAGSGAGTTTGSCAAATTYCTGCTTTGTTCAATGGCGCTCTAATTAGGTRAAATAAGACTTYAATAGTTAACATTATGAGCAGCCGTAAGRAGAAAGGTTGATGAATGATGTGCTTGCATCATTCTGGATCYATTTTCAGCCGTTAAAGTTTGTTTTCCAGCTGCCCACATTTTACATTTGCTTCAAACCCTGTAATAAGCCATGTCTTTGCCCCATTCAAGTTTCCGCTGAATTAATGTGACGGCTTGAGCATCCAAACAGACTACATAGTGTAAATCCGGAGACGATGATAAACACAGGTGGCTTGAAGGAACATGGCTGAGCAAACGGCAGAGTTTAATGGTTTTGTTGCGAAACAACTGGCCAGATTTTCCGGTCTTGTTCGTCGATTTGCAATCAAATAAAATTCCTTTAAAGTTTTCTAAAATATGAAACGTTCACACAATCTCCTGCATACAGCGGGTGAGTGAAGGTTTCCTTATTTCGCTAGCCATAAATTAACTTGATCGCCAAATTCATCCAAACATACAGTTACTGTTGCAACATGTGAGTAATTCAGCCCGGAATTATATAATAAATTTGTCTGCAGCTGCTTAAAAATTGAAATGTTCGCCGTCAGGCAACCGAAATAACCATTTCAGGAGGTAGATGTTGGAAAGTTGCAGACAGTTGGCTGTTTGCTCGGAAATATCAAGGTTTTTTAAGCAAGGAATTAAGGTTTTTTTGGGTTTTTCAATGAGGCTTGAAGGATCGACCTTCTTGGCAACTCATTACTTTATCCTACTCAACTAAAGTCTGTTTAAAAAATTGGTACACTTTATTTCTTGGAAAGTTTTTATTTGGTTTACAGGCTAATTCTTTGTTTATCATTTTCAACGTAAAAAATGTGGATTTCTTGTTTTCCATGAGACATATGAGCCAAAAACAGAGCTGTTTTTATCCGTTTTTAGATCCTCTGTTCATCACTATTTTACTTGAATCCCAAACGGTTTTACAGGCTGTTTTTTAATTTGCTAGTTTAAATAGTTTTTCATTAGCATTAGACACAGAACAGGTAGAAAATAATTCAATTTTCATCAGTCATTTTGCTAAACTTGAAGATGAAACAAATATTAAAAGACGCGAATTTTTTGCAAAAAGACACACTTACAAAAGAACTAGATTACGAAAGAATTATATTTTATTTGGAAAAAAAACAGTTGGATATTTTCCCTATTATTTGCCATTGAAAATGAAGAATTTTTCCGACGCTTCAGATAATCGCCAAAGAAATAAGGTTGAAACTGCAAAAAAAAATTTTAAAAAGGGCTAATTAAATGCAAAAGTTACTTATATTGAACTGTGTGTCCTGTTTAGAAAGTGTAATTAAACACTTTTTCTCGAAGTCTAAAATGTTTTTGGCAATTTTTCTTCGCCGGATTATTTCGGATTTATTGGATCAGTTGGGAGTTAAAACGCTTTTTGCGGTAATAAATAAAACACACTTCACTCTATCTTTTCTCAAAGTTTGATTACCGTCCAGGTTTGGTCCCATTTAAATACACAATCAATATAGATCTAAATGCGTTTTTTTGCGCCAATAGATAAAGCACACTTTCCTCTATATTTGTGTAAAGTTTCGTTCTTTTAGAGGAATGTTCTGCATTTTCAAAACTATTCAAAGTGGGATTTGGCTATTCTTCTACTAGCGTAACCGGAGTTTTTTTCAAAATTTCATTACTCCCAAACCAGTAGAGGTTTAAAATCGAAATTTTTTGATAATAAATAGAGCACTTCTAGCTTAATATTTCCGCAAAGATAAGTTTTCTTTAAGGAATGATCCGAATTTTGAGATCACACAAATTGAGAGTTGTAATGACTTCCATTAAATTTTCCAGCGGTTTTTCAAAAATTAATTGGTCCAATACAATCGGAGCTTTATACGCGTTTTTTACGGTAGTAAATTTCTGAAACTTGATTCTGTGCTTGTGCAAACTGTTGTTCTCTTACCGACTTGGTCCAAATTTTGAAAACTATTTAAAGTGGGACTTTTTCTTCTAAATTAACCCGCGATTGTTAAAAATTTTGTTTCGCACCAAAATCAATCGAAACTTAAACGCTTTTTGTCACAGTATTTAAACCACACTTCGTCCTATGGTGTAGCAAAGTTTAGGTCCCTTAGAAGTTTCCAGTCCTTAGAACTGCTCAAAGTTAGACTTTGCAATGATTTTTGCCACAAAATTTACTCCTCGTCATTCAAAATTGTGTTGCGTCCAAATCAGTTGACTTTAGTAAGTGTTTGTGGAAAAATAAATAGAAAGCACTATTGTACTCTATATTTCCTCAGAGTTTCTAATTTTTGAGAACCACTCAACATGCCATGAGTTTTGACAAAATTTACCAGTCGTTTTTCAAAAATTCATTACGCCCAAACCGGTTAAAGCCGAAAGGCGCTCTTTAGAGCAATAAATTAAGCACACTTCACTCTATTCCTTAAAGATTTGGTGCCCTTAGAGCCTTAGGCTCAATTTTCAGAACAACTCAAATTGAGGCCATTTTCTTTTTCCAACTGAGTGTTCTTATCATAAGATTTCCTCGGTACACTTGGAAGAAAGTATATTTGCACAGTTTTGTCCATCATATTTCCCTGTTAGACTGGTTTGGATTCGTTGAGTGTCAGGCTGCGCCATCTGTCGCAACATGCAAAAGTTGGGAGCATTAGTTTAGGCAATATTGATCCCCTGGGCGCCCTCTGGCTGCTTTCAGCCTTTCAAGTTTTGAGCTGCAAAAAAATCGAAGTCTTCGGCTCTAAAATTGAGGCTGGCTGCGTGTGCTTTCGGCTCTATTCCCTAGATGGCGCTGCAGGTGTGCAAAGAGAGCACGTTTGATTAATTGCAGTAATTCGAGAGTTAACAGGCTCAATTTGGCTTTAAACTACCACACTCGATTAGGAAAGGTTTAGGAAGGTTTTTTTTACGAAAACGGGCTTTTCAGTGTTTACTCTGTCCCCGTTTCGATACAATGAAACATTGTATTACACTGCTTTATGGACTTTTTTTCTACTCGATGCTTGTTCTTGCTAAAGACTCAACTTTATTGTTGAATTTTATCAGCTAATGTTCGCCCTATTCAGGCTTAGCAATAAGGAAATTAACCCAGAATTTTCTAGAAGCAATGAATGACACTTGAAACATAAATTAAGCCGGTTGAGATCTGGGCTACTCGAAAATTTAATTATTCAAAGCTAAAGTTGTAATTAACAAGCCCAAGCGAATTTCAGTCTTGATCTAACCGATTGATTTTTGTTCTTTAAACCCTTGACTATCTGAGACAATCTTTTTAAGTTGAATTATACAAATTAGTTTTTGCGCTGTGTAAGATTCGGTTCTGGCCTGATTCTGAGGAGGTTTTATTTCATTCATTTTGAATACGTTGCGCCTGTTTTCGAACCCTTATCATTTCATTAAGCATCCAAAGGCAAATGTAGAGTTAAATGTTGTATTATTAAAATATTTCTTTTTGGCTACAATAACAATATGAGAATCAAACAAAGGCCGCCATCAAGCGCAGAACAAATTTATTGCCGTCAGGCTTGCCTTTCGAACTTGATTACGTCTTTCTAACTTTTATAATATTTTATTCGTCTAATTTAGTAGCTGGGGGAATTCGAGATCATTTCGGTGCCGCTCGAAACGATAAACTTAGAAACTCGGGCTTGTTTGCAAACAGATACGTGCGCTCAATGAGAGCAAACTAATTTAATTAGGGATTAGACGATGTGTCAACATCAATCCTGGATCGCTTAAGAAAAAGAGCTTAGAGAGTTCGGATTTTATGGTTGCCGTTTGAAGCTGATGAATTTTTCTGGCTTTTGTTCCATCTCAATCTCCATAGGTGATTGGCGTGTGGTGAAGATTGAAGTCATTCGCGCTTACGAAACGTTAGGAAAAAGTTCTGGTCCAAGCCGGCTTGAAGGCCCCAACAAATCATCAGTTTGGTTCAGAAAGCACCAAATGAAGATAATCGCAAAAAGCATATTTGGCGTGTGAAACTCTTGCATAATTCGCTGACATGGTTTCTCCCCCTGATTTTAATTCCGTTATAAATTGGCGAGCTTCAAACCCTTCGACTCAATAGCATTGCTGACATTTATCCAGCGGGCACATATTTCGACCCTATTCAGATTTATTTTCCGTTATTTCAATGCACTGAGCTTGAGTTTGTTGAATTTATAGATCTCATTTATCAGGGTGCTTTAAGCAAATGAATTGCTCACATTTCGTGTGAGTAACTTTGCATTTGGCTGACAAGTGAGAGGTTTTAAAGAGCGAATATTTCACATTTGGATTCATGGTTTAAAGCGCGACGTAATGGTTTTATAATATAAATGACTTTTCTCTTTATTTCTCCAAGTCAACTGGATGAAGAACACATGGACTTTCGAAGCACATTGAAACCGCAGGATTTTCTGGCGAAATTTACATTTGTGTAAAACTTTATATTGCAGAAGATCTTCATTATATTTCGATGAAAAACACATCAATTTGCTCAATCAACCGCAGGATTTTAAAACGAAATTTTCATTTTTCGAACCTTTCTCGCGCTAGGAGGCTTTGGACCTTGAAATTGTGAAAACGCTTCTATTTAACTTGTAAATCGAAACAAAATCTTTCAGTAATTAAATTCTCAGTTCGAGCTCCAGCCGCGGCTGCAATGACTTAATTAATTTTTAAGTGCGTAATTGTTTCTTTTCAAAAATGACTAAAGGCGTTTTTAAAGTGAATTGTGGAACTGCGCGATTTAAAAGGAAATTTGCTCCAAACCTACCAAAGCACACAAACTGATTTTGATTTTACTCAAACCATGTAGATGGTAAATTATATGTGTGCACTTTTAAACAGTGTCGCTTCATCGGACAAAATGATCAAAAAAAATCGAGCAAACAAAAAATTTACAGAATTAATTAGGGACAATTATTGCGACGAAAGGCCAGAAAACTGGGAGAAACAGAAATGCCACTTCTAATGTTTTTCTGGGCATATAAATCAAAAGCAGATGAGGGCTTTCTCCAAATCCTCGACGGCTTTTTGCCTTGATAACATTTAACTTCGGAATCATTAAAAGGACGGTTAACAAGGTCTTTTAATGTTTCTACCTGCCGATAAAGTGATTATTTAAAGTCAATTGAACTGAATGGTAGAAGATAGTCCAATGAGCTAAAAGTTGATTTATGGATAATTGCAACAAAGGAATAAGAGCTGATAGAAGAGCTTAGAAAATGGAACTTAAATTTATTGGGGGTAGGAAAAGCGATATAAGAATTGTGCCAAAGGCTGTAACAGCACTAGCAAAAGACAAATAATCCAATCGCAGATAAAGTTTTTTATGTAATAGATCTGAATCATTCTAGAAATACTTTCTAAAAGTTACCAAATAGGTGAAAAGCTCAGCCCAATTTTTCAATTTGATTTGTGTGATTGTTTTTTATCATTGAGATTATAATTTATCTTTTTTTGCAGGTAAGTCACTACTATTTGGAGCTCTCATGCAACACAAATCCACTTGTAAGTATAAATTTAATAATTTCGCAATTCGGCATAATTTCTTAACGGAAAATTGCCTGGTTCTCCTTCTTGTAAGTGCTTGAATGAATTATACAACAGAGAATAATAACAAGCAATGAAAAACAATATCATTGCGGATTTGTTTATTAAATTAATATTTTTTAGGAAAAATAACACAATATTTGATATTGCAGCAAAGTTTGTCGTAACATGAGCACCCGATGTAAACAGACTGGGCCATAATTTTGCAAAACAAGCATGGAAAATCGAAAATACTCCTTGCGATGCACGCAAAATGAATGTATATAACATTCATAAAAAAATATTAAATCGTCGGAATGATCGATGAAGGAAGAGATTATTGTGGTAAAAATTGCCAATTTAAACAAACTTATCAAACAAAGGCAGTAAATTAGAAAAATTCCCAACAAAACATTATTTTAAATTAATTGAAATATTGCACGTTAATGTGGTACTTGGGGGTTGAATTGCGTACTTTCCCCGCATACTTTCCATATAAATGGCGAAAGTTTACAGCAGAAAAATGGGGTTTTTTGCATTTTTTATCGAGCAAATCTAGGTCGATTCGAATTGAAACGCGAATAAACCGGGCAATAATTGGCCATGCAAATGTTAAGGCACCGCTGAAACACGTTACGCTTTAATAATAAAACACCCAGATATCATCTTTCGATATGGCGAGCTGAGGAAATTATGGAACAGGTGAATGCTTTCCTTACATTATAAAATGAGTGTTCCTGCTACTTATTAGGTTAGATGTAATTAACGTTCAGACACACTTCCAAATTGCCCATTTTCAGTTGGTTTTCTTCAATCGCGGTCACTAGTGGATAGAAATCTTTAATCAAGCCTGTTAGGAAAAACAGTCTAATTAAATACAGAAACAGTTTTTTACCTCAAACTGCCCCATTGTACCAACTAAATGCTTAATCGCGTGATTGCCAACAGCCTCAATTTTTCCATAAAGCAATGATTAATGGGCCAAAATTAAGATATTCAGCTAATTAGCTGCTAGGAAATGGAACAACATAATTCGGCACAAAGCTTATGAATAAACTAGGCAAAATCCGACAATAAGCGACCAAGAAGAGTGGCTGAAATTAGATGTGAGGAACTTCGGTGGACCCTAATCGGTTGTGACATTGAAAGCATTAAATAATCAGAGTCATATGAAAGCCAGCTAATCCTAGAACGAACTAGATCGAAACCCGTCGCTAAAGTTTGCTCGAATTAATCAGCGGTTTGCGCTCGGGTATAATAAGAAATAATTTCCATTTTGCTTCTGACATCGTCAATAATTTCTCCTCATATATCCCGAAACAGTGTTCAGGGCCCTCAAAACTAATCAACTTAACTGTGGCCATCTGTAATGGTCAGTTAGCAACGTGATTGCCCCAATTGGCATTTCCATTGATCTTGATCGGGGAGTTTTTAAGAAGTTTCGGGTTCAGATGGGAAAGATCAATGCTGGAATGCCCAAATATTGAGACATAAATTGAAGCTTTAGTTACGTTTGTAAAGGTGCATATTATTTAGCAGCTTAAGGACGTTATGACATGGTTTTCGTCCTAATGAAGAGAACTGAATAAGGAGAAAGCAAAACTTAATAAAACTGGCACAAAACGAGACAAAAATTGGTTTGAGGTTGTTTCGCTGGCGAATTTTCTGCCACATTATTATTTCACTAGTTCCCCTTCTACCGAAGGAAAGCGCCCTCAGTTTGACCATAATTCGCGTTTATTTGCGCGATAAAGTAAACTTTCTGCTACTAAAGAAGTAATAAGCTCATCACGGGCGGGAATTTAGAGACGCAGCCGGATGAGCGCTAATATTTGCTAGAAACATAAATAGGCATTATGAATACTGCCTCATTCCAAGTACATTATAGCTAGTTGAAATTAGAGCCAGTGCACCGTGTTGCCGTAATTGCTGAAAATGGGGTTGCAAATGGCCCGAATATTCACTACTACAGCCATATCGGGGACACTTCCGGGGTCTTTTAATAACTACAACACGGTCTTGGCATTTTAAAACCCGATTTCTCCATGGCCTAATTTTGAAATCTTTGCTAGTAAAATTTGATGCGAACATACCATTTTTAAGCAGAAAATAGCAGCTAAATTCATAGTCTGAGTAATCTTAGGATCAAGAAGAGTGAAAGGTGTCGGAGTCAAGCACCTCAGGAGTGCGGCTCCTTTGATTTTTCCTAAATTAAAAAATGTTTTCTTATTTCATGATGATTTAGGAAGAGAAAAAGGGTCGAGAAATTTTTTGTGCATCACTTCGCTTTACAGTAAAAAATGAAAGTCTAGCTGTTGCAGCGTTCGAGTTGCCCAGTGCTCTAAATCCTACCATAATCCGGAGAGTTTTAGCTAAAAAAAGTTATAAGCAACCAACTGTTCTAAACCTAAATATTAGCTTCCAATTTTTTGATCAATTATAAATAGCAAAGAGCAATTGACTTCTTTGGTGCGAAGCTCCGTTTTCGCGTTAAAAAATAATGTGCTCAAAAGGTTCACCGGACACTTTAAACTGAAAAAAACGGACAAGGGACTAATTTTGCCGAATCTAAAAATAGCTATCAATTGCGTAATCATTTAGGAAGAGAAAAGGTCGCTTGACATCTTTTTGTCTCAGAATCCGTTCTCTTATACAAAAATAAAACTGGAACAGTTGCAGCTCCCAAGTTGCCAAACGCAGAAAAAACAGTCAAAACTTCGTGATTTTGCTAAAATCAAATATTAGTTAAAGAATTAGAATAAAAAATAAATCGGGAGAAACTTTGTGCGACGCCTCGTTCTTGATAGAAAGAAATTGGAATCGTTCAAAACATATTCATGTAAAGTGGACATTTTCAACAAAAAAAAGTGATACCTGACAGGTTTGAGAACAATTAAAAATTAATTTCGAATTCAATGATCGACTGGAAAGAGAAAAGTTTTTTGAAGTTTTTTGTGCGGCGCTCTGCTGTACTAAACCGGACATTTTCAACTATAAAAAGGGAAAGATGTTCTTTCTCAATTGAAAATCAGTTTCCACTTTTAAGCTCAATTGGGAAGGAAAACGTTCTCTTGACACTTTTTTGTGCGATGACCCATTTTTGAGTAAAAATGAAAAATGAAAGTCGAATTGCAACATTCTAGTTTGTGCTGCAAATATAGTCATTTCAACTGGATATTTTTAACTAAAAAAGTTATAAGCCTCTAATTTTTTCAATTTCATGATCAATTAGGAAAGGAAAAGATCTCTTGACATTTTTTGTGCGACGTTCCCTTTCTGAGAAAAAAAATTGAAACGAAACTTAGAATTTTTGAGTGATCAAAATATATTCATCTGACCCGGACATTTTCAACTAAAAGAGCTGATAAGCGTGGGTTTTTCTAAAATTGAGAACTAGTTTCTCATTTTATGCTCAATTGGGCTGGGAAAAGGTCTCTTGACATTTGTTTTGCTATGCATCATTTTCGAGAAAAAAAATAGTCGAGCCCTTGCAACAATCGAGTTTCCAAGCGCTCGAAGCATGTTTATCTCAACTCCTTTTAACTGAAAAAGGCATAACTGTCTAATTTTTCCTAAACTAAAAATCAGTTTCCAATTTTATGATCAATTAGGAAGAAAAAAGATCTCTAGACATTTTTTGTGTGACGTTCCCTTTCTGAGGAAAAAAATTAAAGCGAAACTTACAGTTTTTGAGTGATCAAAATATATTCATCTGAACCGGACATTTTCAACTAAAAGATCTGATAAGCGTGGGTTTTTCTAAAATTGGAAACTAGTTTCTCATTTTATGCTCAATTGGGCTGGGAAAAGGTCTCTTGACATTTGTTTTGCAATGCCTCATTTCCGAGAAAAAAAATAGTTGAGCCCTGGCTACATTCGAGTTTCCAAGCGCTCGAAACATGTTCATCTCAACTCCTTTGAACTAAAAAAGGCATAAGCGTCTAATTTTTTCTAAACTGGAAACTAGTTTCTATTTGAAGTTTATGAACAAAAGCTACAAAAAATTCACATGTAGAAACTGTGGTAGTTGAATGGAGGCCGCGCAGTCTTCAGCGGCACCAAGAGCGCACAATCTCCACAAGAAGTTGCAAACTTCCAAACTCCTCTGGCGATGATTGCGTTCTGCTTACAGTTGTCGGCGCGGTTCAAACCGATTGAAATCACCCACGCAACCGTCGATTATTTTTCAAACACGCGGAAACTTTCAAAGTTTCATCATATATTTAAAGAGCTGTTAACTGAGTGAGGTGATGTTAATCTGTAGGTAATTGGCATGGAGTTAGTCCACAAAGTAAGTATTCTATTTCCCCACCAAAAAATATATTGAGGAGATTTTGGCCACTGGTTTACAACCCTCAAAACAACAAATGTAACTTCAAGTCAAAACCATACCAGGGTCCAATAAATTCACAAAAGCCTCATCTAAATTTGATAAAATCCAGACTTAAATTAGAAATCTTTCGAAACCATCAGACTACAATTGGGGGAAGCTCGAGTGACCTCAAAAACAGCAAAAAATCCCCGTAGATCCTTCCAGGGAATGATTAAAAATTCAGCACAGCCTCCCCGAGCCCGTTAAGTGGATTAAATTTTTAATAAGAAACTGATTTTGTAATCAGGCCTACCCTAGGTGGGTATTAGGGCGGCCCTTTGTAATAACCATTTTCTTAATATGCTGCTCTTTAATTACTGCCCTTAATAGAGCATTATAATTCATTTTTATGCCCGTTTTTCCCTTTCCATAAGGGACCAACTTTAACTACAGCAAATTATCTGCGTCTCTACTTGCGCAGTGATGGATCTATCGCCTGTTTAGCTGATTTAAATCATGATAGCCTTGTCGCGTTATCCACTATTTCCTTTATTTAATTAACACGTGAATGAAATTGAAATTCTATACGCCTGAAAATATCATTTAATCATTTTAGCTTGCTGTCGCCTTCAATAGCGCTGGAAATAAATCCATTGTACTTTTCTATGGCATTTGTGTAAAACAAGTTTGCCAAATCAATATTTAATTTTGGCACAGGAACAACAGGAAATGTGTTTGGAAGATTTTAATATTCATAAAACAAGTAGTTCAGAAAGAAAATTAACCTGAAAGCCTAATAAGTGAAACCTGCACGTTTAGTAATTCAATTAACTGAATTAGTCGCAAAAGGCCCAATCAACCTAATGGATTAAAATAATCAGTTTGCAATGTTTATTTGCATTATTGCAATTTACTTAATTCTATTAATAATATTAGCCCTAATTTTTACGTGGGTTTGCGTCGGTTGTTGTTGTTGATCAGAACATTTACTGTACCTATAGAGTAAGAACGGATTAAAATAGAGCGGTGGAAAAAATGTTTAATGAATGGATGCTTCAGTGGTGAAAAGTCCAGGAAATTCTATAAACTTTCTAGATTCTATAAATTTTCTATTCTATAAATTCTAAATTCTATATTCTATAATTTCGAAGAATATTCCCTTTCAAATTGTTAAATGGCAAATATGTGTGAAACTGCTAGTTGAAAGCAGCAATTTTAAAGTAAGCGAATTTAATGGAATTTATCAAATAAATTTTTTTTTATGAATTGGTTTCTCCACTTGGTTCTTATTTCCACTTTAAACAATTGGTTCTTCAGCTACTCATTTTGCTTAATTTCAGGCTTTCTAATTTAACTGCTCAATTTAAGTTCACCTTTCAAATTTAAATTTAAATTATTTGTGTGTCATACCGTCAAAGATTATGCGAACAAGTTATAATGATTTTTTCTCGTAAATTGGTCGCATTTTGATATTTCAAAATTTATGAGTTTATCACATAAGAAGCACAACAATTATGGTGCTAAAAATAAGTCCCAAAATTTTAATCAAAATATTTAAATTAAAACCACGTGTGTGTCATACCATCATATATTATGCGAAATAATTAAATAGTTAATTTTTGTCGCAAATCGGCCGCATTTTATCCTTGTATGAGTTCATTCCGTAAGAAGTACAACAATCAATTTGCAAAAATGGGTGGCCAAATTTCGTACAAAATTTAAATTTAGGCAGAAGTATGATGATGATAAAAAGCTCTATTCAAGAAATTGCGTTCAAAAATCGGACTTCGTAAAACGCTTTAAATGCACTAACTTGAAAATTTCAGAGTATCAAAATAGCTGTTTGCTATTAATATAAGTTCAACAGGGCGGCTTAAATGGGGCGAAGATTAAAATTAATAGGTTCAATTAACCTCGCATGCAATATCCAAATAAAATCTCCTGTCAATAGAGGATAACAAAGTGGCGATAAAATTCTAATTATATCAGCGAAAACAAGCGTAAACTTATTCAATTTATGTAGGCGGGAGTAATGGCGCTTGCTGAAGGCTATTTATAGTGAACATTATTTCCTAAGAAAACATATTGCAGTATGTTTATTGCTCATGTGAACATAGAGCGGAGACACTTAAGTTTGCAGAGTTAATAAAAAGCTGATACTTTGGTTAATAACTCTGGACGGCCTGATGGCGTCAATATTTACGACGCTGGTGTTTTCCTTGGTCGAGCGGCGCCTTTAAATCATTAATTTATTAATTAACTAAAGGCACAGAAGCAGGAGAAGGATCCTCCTGGCTGCGTCTGAAGCACCACTTTGCTCCTATTAAGGGAAGCTTTTTTTGGAAAAATAATGGAGATTTTAGCTGGTTTTGGGCAGTCGAAACTCGTGTCCAAACATCCAGGTTCAGTTTTATTCGGCTATTTGAAATTTCCCAGCTCCTGCTAATATTCGATGGCAATATGTAATCCCGTTTTACGAGCTCCCGTAAAATACCCGATATACATTAAATTTTACGCCAGTGTATTATCTTTATATGGCCAATGTGCCGTTTTTAATAATTATTCGTAAATCAATTTGATTTTGTGGATTTCCTTTGCACATTATTACGAGTAGTGATGTAGTAGCGCATGGGTAATCGGGAAAAGTGAAAAATTTGCATTCCAATTTCTGCTGAATTTGATGGTTGGTGAACCTTTTTTGTATTGTTAAAAACTGCAATTTTTAAAGAGTTAGGAAACTCTTGGAAGGCTTCTTGCATTTTAAAGTTCGTTTATTTTGAAAGCAGAAGCGAAATGGGAAACTTTTATGGAAAATGTGTTAGCTTTGGCTTAGAGGGATATTGTATTCCTGCAATGGCTGAAGTAAAATTTAGCATTAAAACAGCAGAGGACCAGCTCAAGTGGCTCTTGCCCTGGGCAACTTTTACAAGAAAAAACAAATTTTGTCGCCAAAAACGCAATGGGGTTGACATTTTTTCACAATTTCTCTGTTTAGCAGCAGTGTTTGCATGTTTTGTTAATGTAAAAGGGGTTTTGTCGGCGTTCAGGTAGTCACAAAATTTAACTCATTTTCTTTCATACTGGCGGCAGAATTATTGGTACTAAGAATTAATGTTGGTTGAGTGGTCAGTTTTGCTAAACATACCTCTTCTCTTAACTGTTAACTCATAAACAAGGGCTTAATGGATTTAGGTCAAGGGTTACTCGGTAATATTTGTGCTGTTTTCTGTCCCCTATAAAGCAATATTTTCACTCTTTTATTTCAATTTACTCCCCTTTAGTTGCTCGGAGGATTACTTTGTTTTCATTTTCTATTTATTAAGTCGATTCGTAACTTTAGCGCAATTTTCCTATTTTGCTCAAATGGTGGTTTTAGACTTATTTGGTTATCTGGATGGTTGAGGAACGTTTTTCGAATATAAAATTAAGGCACACAAACAGCTCATTTACGAACATGGGAATTAAAGGAAAACAATGCTAGCCACAAATGCAGGGACGTGTTTTATTTAAACACAACGGACGAAGGGCTGATTAGAATTGTATAAAATAGAAACTTTAATATGCAGGCTGTTGAGCGATTATTTAAGCCGACTAAAATAAGCAAAATGTGAATTTGAAACATTTTCTAGTTCGCGTTTAGGATGCTTGAACTCTATTTTGCAAAAAAGATGAATGGTTGATGATTTATAGTTGTAATACTATCAAGTCATATTAGCAGTGAAACTTGAAATAGTATTTCCTAGTCATTAATATTCGATTGTGTAAATCACCTTTTGAGTTAGAAAACTAATTGCCAACGCTGTTCGCCTTTACGACTCCAAACAATCGGTGGAAATTCATTAATTTATCGGCAGTGTTGGAAAATTAATTAATAGTGAAATAGCATTTTTGACTGGAAACAATCATGCAGCCAATTCATCAAAATAGAAATGGACGACGATAATTACACCAGCAATTTATGGTGACTTTGCGGAAATGGAAACAAATCCGGAAATTGTTTTTTGCCACAAATCATTAAACATTTACATTTCGAAGTGGTGAGTTTTTTGTAATACGAGGCAGGAAATCTAAGTGCGAATGTGTCGCGTGTGTATGTTCAACTCTCCTCCCGAAATTAAAAACTGTTTAAAATACACTTAGTCTAAAGGTACAGAAAGTTTTGTAAAAACAGTACAAAATTCTAGTTTTTGCCAGCTTAGCAAATGTGGATGTCGAAATTATCTGTCTCGAAATTGATCCTTATGCTCTACTCTCAATTAAAAAATTGTGTCTTCCAAACCGACGCAATTCGCGATTTTAACATAATGAGCAAATCCGTGAGGATTACAGGCCCTGAAAATTTCATCACAATTGCGAAAAGTTCTGATTTTTTTCGAGCTCAGAAAATAGAGGTTTAAAAATATATGTTTCCACCCAATTGCAAAATCTCCTATAAAAATCGGATCTTCCAAACTGAAGCAAGAAGCAATTTTAAATTTTTTCCCATCAATAGCAGACAGTTAGGTCTGCAAAAAACGCATGCAAAAAGCTTCATAAAAATGCTCTCTTCTGTATTTTCGTATTCTATGTAAACGTGCTGCTGAAGATGGAAGCCATGCATGCTGCTAGCGAAACACTGGGGGCAACTTCCTAATGACGACGAAAAACCCGAAATTTATCAGTCCATTCTGATTCAATTTGATTTTGAAATTAATTGTCGAATTTCCGCTGATTCTAAGACAAATTCCATAAGTCACAAGTTGATCGTTTCCAACAACCCCGTTCATAATTCCATTGACATTTTTCGCATTTTCCCTGAAAGCATTTACAGTGAGTCGTAAGCGGTCGTCCTCCCTTAAATCAGCAAATTAGGGGCGCTGATTAGTTTTCTTCATGCCGCGTTTCAAAAACGTTTTAATTTGTGGCGCAACTCAAAAAAAAATATCTGTGTCCCCGATGATTTACCGAGAAAGATACTACTTTATTTCTGTCTGATGGTTTGGCGTAATTGGATTCCATCCCCTCAGAGCTTGTGGTAATTTTCCCCCTTTTTAATGACTTTTCAAGTATTTATATTTCCGGAGATGTTTGGCTTCAAACGAGTGAAGCGACCAATAAGTGAAGCAAACCACCGAAATATAGGCCCGAAAAAAAATTGCATTTTCTTTGGAGTATCCTCATATTACCCGGCTAATTTAGAAAGCTTCCTGGAATAAGTCTATCGGGGGAAGCACGTGAGCGTCTTTCCAGTTAAACATGATTACTGCTTTCATCTCTGGAATAAAATCCTTGCGTTTTCAAGGAGATTACCTGAAAAACTAAATGAGGCCCCGTCGTCTGATATATAAATTCTGGGCAGAAATTGAGAAATAAATTCAAGATGGCCTTTGGGGATGGTTGGCAAGAAATTCAGGCTTCAAATATTGTGATCAAATTATTAGGGAAACAGCCGCAACAATCATATTGCCCAGATTGTACCCGAAAGGGCCAAATAACAGAAGAATTATAGGGGTGTGCCCTGTTTTATCTCCAAACAACTTGCGAAAACGCATCGCGATTATAAGCAAGCTTTTATTTCTGTTGCACCAACTGACTAAAGCAAATCACCATTTTTACAGCTTTTGAATCCTTCGTTCCATCTTTTCCTGGATTTGTTGCAATTGACCCTTCCACTGTTTTCCTCTTATTTCCCTTCATTGGTTCATAAATATCCTGATGGTTTTGCTGTGGTAATCAACCATTAATTAATTAAATAACACTACAATTTTTCATAACGCGGACGTATATGACTCTCATTTTGCTCAACCAACGGTTTTCTTCAGAACTTTAAATGCCCTTTTTGAACAATTTTCTTTTATATATTATCGACTCGACAACTAATAAACGAAGAAGTAGGAGTTTATTAAAGCCGGTGTAAAGGAATCAAGGCCAGCTTTGCTGGCCATAATGAAGGCGGCAAGCGAAAAGAAGCTGCAGATAATTACTTTAGCGCTAGATATAAGGAAGTACCATGGGAGCTGTTCTAATCTGGCACTAGAAAACTGATATTGAATCCATAGATTGGCGTGTGTTTGAAAATATTTACCACGTCCCAGAGCGAATTCAATAATCTCAGATTTATTGGAGACCGGGATTCATTTTTGATGGCCGTTCAAAACGTCCAGGAGCTGGAATAAATCGGGCGAAAATCTTGCGAAACTGCTCAAGAGGAATGTATTGAATTTACATCTAAATGAATGCTTTAGGTAGCAAACGTGCGCGTCAAAAAGTTGAGGCAGTTTAATTATTGCCGAATATCTAAAGAGTAATTTATCATAGCTGCGCAACGAAAATCTGATAATATTCATGACCAATAAAATGCAGTCGCATTGCGCCGGAATTGAACAAAATTCCGGGCAATTAATTAAGCCCTGGAAAATCAATCGGCGATTGTTGGCAAAAAACCAGTTTGTCCCCATGTTCAAAGCCACCTGAACCCCTAAAACTTGCTTTCCGTTTGATGTGGCCCTTTTAACTAGTATTTAGCCCTGGAAATTGGCATGCAAACAGAGTGCTGCTGGTAGCAATGATAAAGCTCCATCGCCGAATACAATGCATGGTTTATAATGGAAAAAAAGCTCATAAAATCTTACGGGCTTTATTAAAAGTAATGCGTCCTGTCTCCATTCCGCAGAATATACGTTTCATGTGTGCACAATATGTCTTTTACGACACAGCAAATATATCGCAGGCCCGCGGGAATAGCGGCAGGGATTCTATAGGTTTGAGGGTTTAATTTCGGGAAAAAATACCATAAACGTACATTCAAAGCTGGTCTGTTTTCTTGCACAATAGGATGTAAAGCGAGCTTTTCTGCAGCAAGTTTACGAGGAATACGGTATTTTGCCCTCTAGAAACGTGCTGATAAAGGACTGAACCTAAAAATGAAATATTTCCTCGCCGCAACATGAATCATATCGTTCGATGCAAAAGCGATAGTATTAATTTTTCTCCAGAAACTTGGACGAATTAAAATAATTTCTAATCAAACCGACTTTCGCCCTTGGAAAACTAAATGTTTTAAGGGTGGAATTTTTCAATCTTCTTCATCAATATTCCCTGGAAGTGCGTGTAGAAACTATATTAAATTTGCCACTGTCTGCTGTCAATAAAATAGATAGGCTTATACTGGAAGTTCGTGCAACGCAAAAATAGACTCATATTTATTCAGCGTTCAGGATGTCATCATCAATTTCAAGGCAGCTTTTCTTTCATGCTCAAACCGTATTTACATATGCGTATTATGCAACAGGGGCGATGTTTTGCACCCATAAAACTCAGCAGATTTTTCCAGCCAAAGATCAGATATTTATCAGTTAATTCAAGGCAGACTGTCCCGATTTAATTAATTTTGCAAAATTCCCTTCAATGAACAGGCCATGAAAATTCTGGTTTGACTGATAAGCACAGCAACAGCCGGCCAGTTCATTTTAAAAGGCCTCCAAATTGAGATTTATACAACCATAAACGTTTTTTTATTATCCCATAAAACGGCAACTTTCTCCAAATGATCAATACTGCCGAGCCTTTGTTAGAAAAAGCAGTCTTTTGTCGGCAAATTTGCTAGAAGACTTACTTTTGGAGGGACCAACACACAGTTAATGATGTGCCAAATTTATAGAGATTTAAGTGGATTTTTTCGCCCATTTCAGGCTGGATGAATTCGGAAAATCAGTTGTTAAAGCTATTGGGGGATTTCTCAACGCCAAGCTTCAAATGGTTTTTTCATTGAATGTTTAAATGTGGTTTGAAGCATTTTAAATTCCCAACTACGTGCGGTGGATCAGTTTTTCAATTTCAAAAATTCCTTTACTTTGGGCTGAGTTACTAAATAGATTGAACTGTTCTCAGGGGCTGTTTATGCTTTCCGTTCTCATGTGAAATCTACATAAACGTTTTCCAAGCAAAATTGCAGTGAATTCCATTGAAATGCTTCTGATAAGGCGCTTTGGGTGTTTCGGATTTTTATTTTGTGTTTTTGAATGGATATTTATGTTTTAGTCAATGATCCTGCTCACGGATGGAAAAATTACTTGCATCTGGGACTTTTTCCAATTGGCAAAAATATCGTTGAAAGTGGAATTCTAAAATTATTAAGCAAATTTTTAGACTGAATGTCGTTAAGCAAGCCGCTAAAATTGCAGTTTTGATTTTTGAAAGTTTTGCTGCCAATAATTAATGATGATTTTCCATGTTTCGGACTACAGTTGCGGGCAGTAGGATCAAAAAACTTCGGGTTTCTAGTGGGTTTATTTCGAAAACTACGAATGTTTGAAATTGAGCTCGTCTATGGATGAAAAACTCAACTGCAACGGGCAGAATAATATAAAAAAGATCAGGATCCTGCAGATATAAATTATAAACTTCTGTATTTTGAACCTGCACTGTCTGCAGAACAGCGTTCGAAAGTTACGAATTTTTAAATGTGAGCCTGTAAGTGGAAAGTTTGTTTGCAACTGCTTTGTTGCCAGCTGACTAAAAATCAAGATGCTTTAGGATTTCATGGTAAATTTCACCACTTGGAACTTTAAGTCTCTGCAGGCAAATTAGAAAATTTGAAGTTTGTAGTTGCTTGAGTTTGGAAGTTATGAATTTTTGAATGAGTTATGAAAGTGCGTCTGTAGTGCTTTGGATGAAAAGCTCATTTGAAACCCCTATTGTTACCAGCTGATTAAAAAGCAGAATACATTTAGAAATTACGATAATAATCCATGTGTCTAGATACGATTGTCGGCAGTAAAATATTGAAATTTCGATTTTCTATTGCGTTTATTTCGAAAGTTACGACTCTTTAAACTGAGCCCACCTATGGATAAAAAGCTTCATTGCCAGACCGATATTCTCGATAAGTCCTGAAAAAACCGGCATCCTGCACACATTTTGGATAATTTTCTGCATTTTGATTCTCGAGTGTCGGCAGAAACGCGTTCCAAGTTATTGATTTTTGAAAATAAGCCTGCACCTGGGCGAAAAATTCGTTTGCAACCGAGATTTGTTGTGCGGTTAAAAATCAAGCTTCTGCAGGATTTAATGATAAACTTTCGCCTTTACAACTGTGAGTATCTGGAGTAAAACCGCAAAATTTCGAGTTTGTATTGGATTCAGTTCATGAGCTATGAATGTTTTATGTGAGTTTGCACATGTATGGAAAATCACTACAACCGCACTTGTTAGATAGTTAACACAGATAGTTAAAAATCAAAATGCTGCAGTCATAAATGATAAATTTAATTTCAGTGTTTGAAACTGTAAGTGTACGGAGTAAAATTGGAAAATTCAGAGTTTCTAAGTGCTTGAGTTCGGAGGTCACGAGTTGTTGCACGTGAGTTTGCAGACGGATGAAAAACTCACTTGTAACTGCTCCTGTTGCCAAATCGTTAAAAGTAAAACAGCGGTGGAAATTTACGATAATTTTTTACACTGTGAGCCAGATTTATCGGCAGGAACATATAAAAATTTCGGGTTTCTATTCAGTGGATTTCGGTAGTTACGAATGTAAGAATGAATTGCCACCTAGTTTTGTGACGAATGGCGAAAACATCAGCATCCAGGTTCAATACGTTGGGTTTAAAGTTGCTGCAGTTAAATCTTAAAAATGCGCAATTTTATTTGCTTCGGTTTACAAGTTACGATTTTTTTATGTGCGTCTGCACATGCAAAGGAAGTCACCAAGTTGCTGTTGCCAAGTAGCTAAAAATCAGGATAACGTGGGAATGTGCCATAATTCTTTGCATGTCTAGCCCCAATTATCGTCAGAAAAACATTGGAGTTTCCGATTTCTAATGGTTTCAATTTGCAAGTTAGAATTTTTTAAAAGTAAGCCTGCAAGCGGATGAAAACTTACTTACAACAGCTACTGATGTTTAAAAATCAGCATCAAGTGAAACTTGAATCCAATTTTTGCCATTTTTAGTTTCGGTTATCGCCAGTAAAATGTGAAAATGTTGACTTTCCAGTAGCCTCAGTTCACAAGTTATTAAATTTTAAAATCGTGCTTGCACATAAATGGAGACGTTACTAGTAACCGATGTTGTTACCAAGTTGCTTAAAATTGGGCAGCTGTACGAATTTAGGAAAATCTCCATAAATTAGAGCCATGAAGGCCTGCTGCATAACGAATAAAATTTAACTTTCTAGTTATCTCAGGATCAAAGACGAATTTTTGAAAGTGGAGTTGCCTATGGACCGAAAGTCACCTGCAACCGCTTCTGTTCCCGAATGGTTAAAAATGAGTGCCTGTCGGGAATTTATGCTTATTTTCAGTATTTGAAGCTTCATCTGTGTGCAGTGAAGTCTTAAAATTGAAACTACTTGAGTCTCTTCAATTCGCCAGTAAACAATTTTTTAGAGTGCCTGCACTTCGATGGGAACTTGCTATGGTTGCCAAGTGTGTAAAAATCGCAACTAAGTGGGAATTTATACAAAAATTCCGCATTTAGGGCTTCCATAGTGTGCATTGGAGTGCAAAAATTTTTAAGCTCCTAATTGCTTCAGCTCGCACGGTACGAATTTTTTAAGGCGAACCTGCCCAAGCATGTAAACTCACTTGTTTGCCAACGGGTTAAAAATCAGGATAAAGCGAGAATTCATGATCAGTTGCAATAGTTTAAGCTTAAAGTGTCCAGAGTCTAATGTTGAAATGTAAAGTTTTCAGTCGGATTACTTCAAAAGCTGCGAATTTTGTAGTTTGCTAGAAAAAAATGCGCATCGCTCCTTCATTATTGTAACTCCATCAGCTTTTTTCATGAGCATTCACATTTACTAATGTATTTCGCATTAAAATCGGGACATCCTCCCATTGATCTCCACATAAATGTTGGCTTCTGCAGCCAGTCGCTAATGAATCATTCTGAAATATAGTTGGCCATATTTCAGAGTCGCTCTGATAATACAAACGTACAAATGCGACACTCTGTGAAATAAAGTTTGCATACCTAGTTAGTTCCGTAATATGAACACTTCATGATTCAGCTCCATAAATTATAGTTAAGCCTCCGACAAGGATATGTAGGTCAAACAATAGTCACACGTTTCTAATTTATTGTTAGCTCTTTTTACGGTTGTTATTTCCTCTGTTGTGTTTACTAGCTGCAGAGGCAATTCCTTTTTAATAAAAGCTTATGGGCTGTTACGTATCAACTTGGCGATGGCATTTACGTGAGTCCAGTGCAAGATCAGCCACCATTTATTCATTGGAAGCTAAATAAGTAATTCACACAAACGTTGCCGAGCTGAAATTTACTGTGTGCGGTTAAATATTAATTGAAATGGTGCAATTTTTAAAACAGTCATAGCGATGATGCTCCGCCCATTGATCTAACTATGATGAATGCGTTTCATCCACTTTTCATATGAGGATGAAAAATTCACGGCGATACTGAGACTCAATTACGTGGCAAGTTCCGATCTGTTGACAGCGGCAAAGAAACGAAAATAAATGATAAGCGATATTACTTTTACCCATACTAAAGGCGCGGATACATTATTTTCGCTAGACACTATCCCGTAAATAATTAATATTTATTTCAAACATGTATCCACAGGCTTTAGTTCAGTTTTCTGTATAAATAGTTGATCAGTTTGTAAATCCATTGAAGGCTATCAAAGGTTTCCCAGTCAAGCCATTATTAGAAAAGTTAAATGAACAGCAGCCGTATAATGGAATAAATTTAATGACAAGCTGTACTATTCACTGCAGTTGCTTTAAAATGATTGCCATTTGCGAGACATGTGAATCATATATGAAAACGATTTGAATAATGGTTAATAAACTACGTTTATTTACTCAAACGCAGATAAACTGAGTTATAGATTGAATTTTGCGGCAGATATGTCAGTTTGTGCCCTGCAATCACATAAACGAATAGGCCGTTCGTTCACATAATATATTATTGTGCCTGACAGTAAATCGTATCATATTAAGCCTATAAACAATGGCACGGCGGAAATTAATTCGATTAGTGAAACTGATTAGGAAGCGAGTAAATTTCATGTAGATCCTTTGTTGCAAAGTCGTTTTTTTCCAGCTCTGGGGGATATCCAAGAACACAGCCGCTGTTTCTGCGCGAAATTAAAATATTTATTTCGGAGCGGCAGTGACAAATTAGAAAATAACTGCTATATCAACTTACAAATAAAAACGTGATGTCTTTAAGCGACGATGGCAAAAACGCGTATATAAGTCCTTCCTCAGGGGACGCGACCCGTAAAGTGACTAATGGTTCCAGTTCCCCATGGAATACAAATTGGAACACAAAAGCAGCATTTCAAATTAAAATTAGCTCCAGAATGATCTGATACTGGCTATTTTTCTCGGTTGCACTTTAGCAGCCAGTACTGCTAATGGAATAGTTTCATTTTGCATTATCTCGGTCAAACTAGAAAGTTTCAATTACACGTTTGGGTTTAAAATTACTTGGGGGAATCTGAGCAAAGGCTAGGGGCCTTCTAGCGTTGCAACGAAAGTGCTGCAATAGGAGTTTAAAAAATTGCGTAATGTGCCTAAAAAGTGAAAATCAAAGAGTGCAGCATTTACTATTCATGATTTTTTCTGTAGGCCGCAAAATGCTCTTGAAGATAAACTAACGTAATTCGTTTTGAAAGCAGAAAGTGAATTTAAACATTTGGCAAAAGTTTCTGAACAATTCTACTTAAGTCTCAATCGCACTATTTCTTAGACACCTTTTTCTGCATAAAATGAGACTAACCGAACATGTTCAAACGCACAACTGGCTGCGAATTGCTCTTGAAGATGATAGTTCAGCCGTTCAGGGTGTGCCAATCAGCAGCCAATAAAAATAATTTAAAATTTACCAGAAGTTAATGAAACAAGCCAATTTTATCGTTTACTGGCAACTCTTTGCTGCAACCAACGATGCTTAAATGAACTTTGCGGGAGTTTTTGGCAGGCTTTAAAATGCGGTTGAAAATCAACCGTCAGGTCGAGTTAAACAATTCCACTTAAATCTCAATCGCACTATTTCTTAGACACCTTTTTCTGTATAAAATGAGACTAACCGAACATGTTCAAACGCTTACAACTGGCTGCGAATTGCTCTTGAAGATGATAGTTCAGCCGTTCAGGGTGTGCCAATCAG